>NW_019211458.1:21709484-22230726 GCF_002443255.2 Varroa destructor | reverse complement strand
TAAATCGACCGTTCCGAGTAAGTACTTCCCTAAATTTTTTCGCAGTTTAATGAAATGTATAAATGGAACGAAGTCAATACATCGATGAGAACGTACGAAGTTCAAACAGCGTCTAAGAGTCCACCTTTCGAGGAGCTGATATTTGCTATGGTATTTGATATGGTATTCCCACACGTTCATAGCCTCTTAGGGGAGTATGACAAAATAGTTGGAGAAAGACTCTATTAAAAAATGAAAAAGAATTATTCTAAAAGTATAGGGTATTAAGCGGCAACTAGTTCATACCACATAAATAAGGCAGTACCTTAAGGCTAGGAATGGTTGAGACCGTTAATGCCCGTTAAGATCATTTACAACGGGCAAAACAGGGAAGATTAAAAGCAACAAAGGCTCTGTCTGCGTATAACGGCTAGCTAACTTGTTTCTGTTTCTTGCCGAATAATCATCCTCTTGCGATTAATGTGTGGCATCTAAAAGAAGCATATCAGTGAATCTGTAGCTGAAGGTAGTGGATATTAGAGAACTTACCTTAAAAAATGAAACATTTTATTTGTTTATTTACTTTATCTATAACTGTCCTGTTTTAATGAGCTTCGTTTTTGTTCTAGTTAAATTGACTTTTAAGCTAGACCTTGCAGGGAGTACCCGCGCAATGTCGGATATTGGTATCACAAATGTTACGGGAAATGACAGAGCAGAGGGTCAACGAAAGGGTTGGCATTTCTGTCGGGTGCGACATGGGTACAGTTTCCTATACAGAATTCAAATTGAACTCTAATCCAATGTTCGCTTAATCGGCATAAGCGTCAGTTATGCTTTGAAAAGTTTACGTAAGACGGCCCTTGCTGATACCCGACTGAAATGCCTCTTCTACTATGGATTTTGGTAAGCTTACAACAGTGAGCTATCATTCGCGATGTCCGCACAGCAGCAATTTCATGTACATTTTATCTGCACCCAAAATACCAGGGGCGGAAATCACCAGTCGCAGAAAGTGTCGTATGTTGGTTCTGTCGTATGCACGACTTCCTTACTGGAACCAGTTGCAACAGTTATAAATACGTGGCAAATTATTATCAACCCTTGGGGGCAATCGAGCCAATAAGTATGTGGTAATGCCACATAGCGGTCGCAGCGAATGTCAAATCCAAAAGTTCCCTAATGACTTTCTCTTGTGAACGTGAGAAAAATAATTAGGCCATTAAGGGAATATCGGTAAGCAATAAACTATGAAAGTTAATTTCAGTATTTTGCATCAACCCAACAGATGATCGCCTTGACAACTGCCTAATTTAGACGCTCGCTTTGTAACCAGTGGAATGACAAATCTCATATCTAGTACACTTGTCTGTTGCCATTTGTTCCGGGTACATGGGCATTTGAAACGATTCACGTATATTTGTATACGTGCATAGACGTTCCAGGACGTATCTCCCAATTTATAAATTTACTTTCTGACGAAGTCTCACATATTGTAGATGTGTTTTTTTTACCATGTTTGTATCGCTTCGGGATGATACAAAGGGTTTCTGCTAGTTTTATAGGATACAGGCCTCTAGAATCATAACATTTCTCCAAGACGCATCACGTACTTTCATCGTTTTAATTATCCATTCGAAGATTAAAGGTATTAAGGAATATAACGCAAACCTATGTATTTAATGGAATGGGCGACAGGGGCCTGCATTTTACAGAAGAATATTTATCTACTGAAGTACCATTGTTATTGCTATTTGAAGGACTGGGACTACTTCTATTGCCGGCGTAGTGATGTGGCACAAGCTGTGTTAACTTACCATCACATCGACTATTTTAAAGGATAAAGGTGAGAAGAATATACGTGAGCAAGCCTATTCCTAAGATGGCTCTGTGCATTTTAAAGGTAACGAAGAGGGTTTCACCTCGATCGTAGATATTATTGATATCGTTTTACGTACGCGTTGCCGTCAAAAGTCTTTAAATTTGACATCAATATGTTCTTGTTTTTCAAGCGAAGACACAACCCAACAGAAAAAGAAGGTATGTTATAGGTCTCACATTGTACTCGAATAGTGTCTTAGCTACGAAAAAAAAGGCAGATATTTAAATTGCTTAGTGGTATGAATAAGTAATATAGTAACAAAACAACCATTTATTAAACTTACAGCATATGTTAAACTTACACAGTAAAGCTCGTTGCACAAACTGTACTATTTTTGTTAAAATTTGTCAATTTTACCCGTGGTCAAGTTAAAACAGCTTAGAATTCAGATGACAGGGAGATGCTGAACGACTGCTACTTACTATCGTGCAGTAACCGAGTGCGTGACACGATAGGGCGTACAAAATGCACTTTGTGCACAGACAGAGCTCCCATCATTGAACACAATAGAATCGTAGCTCCGTAAATCCCAAGGCGAGATGAGACGTTGCGCTTTCTGTTATTAATAGTTGATCCTTTCAGCTTTTAAGTGCATCGTTAAGCCCTGTTACCTTTCTATTTTATGCAAAAGAGCCAAAAGAAGACAAAATGTACACGAGACAGTTAATCTCGTACGATTTTGCGTTATTTGCCAAGAAGATCGACACACGTCTGTACCTGTTCGCTTAGTACATAGGACTTGAATCTTGTACTGCATTTTACTATCCTCTACCCAGTAATAACGGTTAGTCATTTATTCAATTAGGGCTAACAGGTGACTGGATCTGTTGTAGCCAGGCTGGTTTGAGCCTCGTAAAATAACACGTTTCTTTGAGTAACGGCACCTCGGAGCAAAAGTGACTCAAGTGTAGCTGCCCATGGGGCAGGCGTCTGATACGCCTGTTCATTTACGCCACGTATACGGCTGTCTCAGTTCACGCGCCGAATTCGTTTAAGACATATTGCGGCCCTTTTTGTAGCCTTGAATTGTATGGCCATAAAGCCCCAAAAGCCCGCTAGTTGAACATATATCGGGCGTAAGTAAGATCTTTTATTATTAGAATCACTAATACATTAGCAGGTCTCGTTTTCAAGCGGCAGCTGGTCGACGACATCGCGTTATAGCCAGAGTCATTCTATGTGAGCTTGTGCAGTATGAAACGCTCATGTCTATTAGACTCTGCATTAGTAGATACTCCTAAACGTATTTGAAATATTCTGAGGGTCATTTTCAGCCACTTGCGTTCGCTATTTTTGTGACATTGTTTTTTGTTCTGTGTGTACTGACGACTAGCTTGATGCTGACATGCTGCTCAGGCCCCTTAGTGGTGTGACCTACTTCTTTGGGCTGAAATTCAATTCTCATCGTAAAAAATGCTGGCAGCCAAGATACTCAGGAGTGGGTGTGCGACACCGACTCCTCGACGCTCACATCAGGCAACGTTAAAAAAGCGTGAAAACATCTGGGTCAAGGACAGAACTGCTGTCCAGCTCGGCTGGATGTAACAATTACGTAGCGTAGAATAGAATTTGATCAAGATGTACGCTAGCCATCAAGTAAAGCTATTGCACAGGATGCAATGATATATTCTTCGTAACAATCCAGGGTTAGCAAACCAGTTATAGACATAATGAATAGATAATTATCTGCCAAGTGAGAATTACCAGAATTTGTTTACCAGGAAGAGAAGAAGAAAGCTTGAAACTAAGCTAATAAATCGATATCTTCTTATGGCAGTTACACATCTAGGGAGAGGTGTGAGAATCACGTTACCCATCCAATTTCTGAACTAACCTTAAGCATTTAACCAAATTTATGCATATTCCTTTTTATGGAGCCACATAAGGTCAAATCAGTAATTTTTGTTTTGTATTTTGCAAAAAAAAAAACGGATGCGAGTATCAGTGCTCATATCGTAGTAATATTGCTGATCTTATATCTTGAACATGTAAAACTGAGGAATTGTCTAACATTTAGATTAGCTCTCAGCTTTGTATGCTTATTTATTTCAAGGGCAAAATTTTGCACGCAGTGAAACTTCCCGAGGAAGAGATAAAACTATCTTCATATAAATTAATATCTTTCCATAACTATGTCCGGCAGTACGATCGATATTGTTGTCTGCAGATAGGTAACGGCACCAGCACTTGCGCTTTTACCAAAATTTTTTTCAAATAAAAAAGAAGTCTTAACTTACTTCTCGTTCTCAAACTACTGGCTAACTCTCGACGCTGGCTATCATTGTAGCAGGCAGTATGATCGCGCGATGAAATACCGTCGGCCATTGGGCCATATCAAACTTCCGGAATGAATCTACGAGCAGTGTAAATCGTACATGCCAAGACCACAACAGCCCAATATTGGCAGATTGTGCCTGGTTATAGCAACAGTCATTAAGGGATCACTTGAGACATGCTATTTGTATAGCAGTCCTTAGTTCAGTCCTTGTCCTCATACCTGTGACTTCTTGCGGAGATTCAAGTCGAAATCGATTTACAGGTTAGATATTAAATATATAACATTAGGTTCTAGAGAAAAAAAAAACTCGGCTTTCGTGCCTATTACTTAGAGAGTGTCGCCTCGACCAGCGTCCTCAGAACGCGAATGATACACTTCAATTAGATTCTTCCTTTTGAGACTAAGCTAAATTGAGCCATACTGAAATAGGTTAGGGGGTTTAGGATGAAAAATATAATAATTTCAACTTGTGCAATAGTGCCTCGTTATGATTAAACTAGTTTCAATATATTTCTTCGATTCGCATCATTGATACTGATTTTCCAAGTATATTTTTTTTACTGACGAGTATTTTTGTCGTAGGACCGCGCTTTGCTCTTTACCCCGAATTCGCTCGGAGTAGGATAGATAGATGTAAGCGGGGAGTTGGTCGTCGCTCGATGGGCTCGCGGTGCGCGAGGGGGTCTGTTTCTGCTGCCTAGAAAAATCCCATCGCCCATCGTTTCTCGATATACGCCGGTTGAGTGTCTATTGCGTAACTATACCGGACCAGAAATTAGGAAAGATCAATTAAAGTTGAGGCTAGCTTACTTAGCTCATCTCTTCCACCTAACTACTATAGATAAAACGACGCTTCTCTATAGAAAAACGTATATTGATATCGAATATCGTCGGCAGAAAAGCGGACATATGCACTCCACTGAGCACCAAAGGGGTCTAAGCTCAAGAAAGAACGATTTAGGCCCAATTTTTTACGAGCTTTTTCGAGGTGCATGCATACCTTGCGTTTTGACTTTCCTCAGTATAGGTTTAAACAATTCCTTTTACATATATTATACACAAGGCCGTTGACTATGAACATAAACATGTTAGTACTATTTCTGAGGTGGTCACCAGCAACACTGATGTGTGACAGTTAGACAAGTGGGTCTGTCGGCATAGTCCGACATTGAATTTCGTACGCAGTATCGCACGCCGTTCAAGTTGAGCCGTACACATACGCCACCTTCGTTTCTATATCGAGCCTGCTCGTACGTCGCCCCGGTGTTTCCTACCTCATCTATTTTACACCGTGTAGCCGTTCTCAGCAGGGCCTGCCGCTGAAAATGTCGTCTGCAAAAATATTCAACAACGAATTAATTGTTTATTTGCACATGTAGGTCCTATTCGAATAGCACAAACGCCTAGCCGAATCAACCTTGTGTACCTCGAAGTATACAGGAAGAAAATAGGATCGTGCAAAATTACTCACTAGACATTGAAGCTGCCGCATATTGAACGCATGTTGTCGAGTCCGAGTGCCCTAAGCTATTTGTAACCCGCCGTCAACAACGAACCATGCACTTTTTTCTGTGCGTCGTAATAAATGCACCAATTACTGCCTGTTCCGACATAGTTTTATTCTTTAAATTAATCCTTCAGAAGGTCGTGTTGTCTTTTGGTTTCATATAATAGTATAATATAACCTTAATTAATAGATCGTAGTCTGTCTTCTCATGTCTATTGTAGATAGTCGTAGCTCAAATGTTCAAAATTTAGATCTATGATGCGTGTCGCTTCATTCCCTGGCGTTCATGAAAGTCAAAAGGTTGTTACCCTACGCCGAGAACAACCAATGCAAAAGGACACTTCGCGACGTCTGTGTAGTGGTCTAGAGCCAACACTACTTTGTCCTTGCTCCAGTTCCTTGTGAGGCCTGCTTAAATAAAAGCCCTTATCGACGGACAAGAGTCTAAGATATTCGTTATGTTAATCGTCAACGTAAACTTTAAATGGGTGCCAATGGGTGTCAGTGGATTGAGCGACAAATTGATACCCGATTATGCTTTTTTAAACGAATGGCAAGTTACCGCATACGATACAATATTGTATTCCTTTAAACATAATCCTGTTGTCGCTTACGGACGATTCTTGCGTGCTCAATCAATGATCAGATCGTTACCTCAATGCAAAAACCAAATGTTCATTGGGTTTTTGATACGCTTCAGCATAGATCAGGGCAAATCTAGATCGTCGACTATTTTTTCCTCTCTTTTCGACCCCCAACTCGCCTAATTCATTCCTTTTTTTTTACGTAACAGTTTAACTTAGATTACATTTAGCAGAGTACATTGCAGAATTAAGTTCTTCGTTCCAGCTCACTCACGGAGTTACATTCGATCAGTCTAAAGACTTTTACATTTTTTTTATTTGTGCGAGAAACAAATTTTCGACCATATACGTGAGATCAGTTCTAGTAGTTTCGTACGAATCATTGCTAGCTGCGGAAAGTTATTTGCGCTAAGAGTCTTCAGCAATTGCAAAGGAAGAATCATACGATTACTACTGTCAGCGTTCTTCCAAACTAATGAAAACTCCAGTCACTTTGTCAGATGTGTACGCGCCAATAATATTTCTCTCTCTCTCTCTCTCTCTCTCTCTCTCTCTCTCTCTCTAAGTGATAGTTCACCTTAGGGTTGTAGGTTGCGAATATGTCCAAGGTCATTTGAAGCTGTAGTGTCTTCTCCTTTGGTTGCTCTTGGATTATGATCGCCCAGTCAACTCCATCGTAGTATTTACTGCCCGTTCAACGGCTTTGGCGAGGGCCACTATAACTTCGCTCGTAGCGTACAGCATTTATCTTTCGTGGGGGAAGCGTATGGTCGCTTGCCTATCCTCCATGTTTACGACGGCGACAATGGCAAGGCAGGCATATGAAAATGCATTTTTCGATTGTTTTCACTCTGCTCCTCTTTACTCGTTCAGCGCTTTTCCTACCGTCGCTACGGAAACTCCTTAAGTGCCATCTGTATCTCCTTCCATTTCCGCGAAATCGTTCTGTACCTGAATGATACGCCATGCGACGACGTCCTTCTGGCTTTCTTTTGATTCCGCTATTGGTTTGTTCCGCCTTTGTGGGACGTGTAAGACGCACATTGGGCAATTTCCGTAGCCGTTTTCCTTTCAATGTTGCAAGCTTTTTGGGTTGGCCGTGCGGTAGCATGTGGCAGTTCCGCAAGGTTAGTTAGGGAAAAGTAGGAAGGACTAAGGAAAGGGGGTTTAAATGGAAGAAACGGATGCTCAGTCCTAAACAGTACCGTTATTTTTAAAATAATTTTCTTCATTCGCGCAGGCTGTTTAGTACGCGTCATTGGCCTCAAGTCCCGTCAATGCTGTCACTTTACGACGCAACGGCGGCGAAGCGATACTTCTCTTCAATGGAAACAAAGGCACGGAGAAGTGCCTTGGGAGAGAAGTTAGCGAAGACCACCAGAAACTGTGGGTCGGTGTAACGTTGGATGGGAGTCGTAGATAGTGGAGGACGGCCTGGTCTTGCTGGATTGATAGGCTATTATTTGACTGTGCAGAGAAGCTCCTCTCTCTCGCTCATCAGCCACCCCATGTGTTTATCTAATAGGTGACCTATCAGCGTAGGGATCTGATGGAAATTTTGTCGAAGTGGACAGCAATAACATCTAAAAAAAACACCGTTATAGTATTCTATGTATTTCTATTAATCTTCGATCGCTTCACTCACTGGTGTTCGTGCTAATGGCATGCACGTGCGTACAACTATTGTCTGTCCAACTTATATAGCAGCAGTACAATGATCTCAGCATAAATATGTGCTTAAAACGTCAAAAAAAGCTTAAACGTTGGATAAATAGGCGTTTTCTATTTTAACATTGATGACGTGTAGTAGTGAAACAAGTTCAGACCGTTTTTATCTTTGACGATTAGCCTGCTTTGTAATAATGGTGCTTATAACAAGGGGTACTGTTATTTCGAAAAGCGTTGACACTATTGTTCGTAGGCCAATATTGAGTTTTTGGCAGATGATTTTATTGACAGGAACTCTATTAAAGTTGAAAATAGATGTTGATTATTTTGCACGATCAAGTAACTGGTGTGGCCGGCTTCCTAAAATTAGATGTTCGTACCTAACAAACAACTAATAAATTATTTTTAGGTAAATGTTTAATAAACCGTTACATATCTAGTAAGAAAATAAAGTTTGAACATTCTTTTCCTCCAGATCTAATGATTGAATATTATGAAGGAACGCTCAGCAGTTTCAGCTTCACATTAAACTAAGAGTACGTTCATATTACGCTGGCCGCACATAATTAACATACGTCTATTAAGATCGCGTACGAACCGCACCTCTCTTCGGATTCTAAGCACGAATTGACACTTAGATATACGAGTAAACTCGTTGGCTCTGTCTAGGCCATTTCAGCAAAATGACGGTATAGTTGTATCACGGTTGTTTTGTTCACAAAAAGGATACCGTTGCACTGATGAGGGCCGAGTTTAAGTTCATAATAAGGCGGCGGATCATCATTCCTCTTCCTGTAAGCGTGAAGCTAGAAACTACCTCGTATAGCTACACGTGTGCATATCTTTAATAAATTAGCTTCGTATTCTTTCCGCACAGCCATTTCTCGCTCGATAAGTGTGAGAGGGTCACCCATCTCAGCGTCCCTATCCACCACCTGTGTTGGATTCGATCAGGAAGGAAGAGACCTAACATATTTCTTCTCAATATTCAATTATTGTCGATGTTCAGGGTAATAATCCAAATTATTGAGATCAATTTAATTTCTGACTTCTCCTTCTTCGCGTCCAGGGTAGGGATACACTTGGATGTACTTCGTAAATAAACGAAATATTGTGCTCGAGTTGCATCGACAATGTAGTATTGTGAGAAAAACGTGGTTACTTCTCATGTGTTATCCTACAAAAGCAATCTTACCTTCACCAAAATGAAAACCAGAAAACCCTTCCAAGCTGTTCGTTCCTTTATCTAACGTAATGATTTAATTTTACCGGGGCGTAAGCCTGCTTCACCCAATGAGGCAAAACTCTGTGTCTCTCCATATCGACTGGACAACTTCAATCAACGCTTTCCTATTCGCCACCAGAAGGAATTATACCACGCACCTTGTAAAGTAACCGCTGACGCACTAAAGCAGTATGCAAAGTTTGCGAAATCAATTTGCTCATGCGGACGAAGAAGTCGATGCTCCAGTGTCATTAGAAGCTACCAATTATTTACACACTCATAATGCAAACCGCAGGGTACACAAAAAATGAGGTGTACGCCCTCTCCACCTTTTTCCTTCTGCTAAGCCTACTATCGACGCGAACAAGGATCGGCCTTAGATACTGTGCAGAACTGACTTTGAAGATAACAGCAGGTCGATCGACACTCACTGGGACCAAGGCTGGTCGCGGCGGCTTCAGTTAAGCCAGTAGGTCGGCCTTTACAAACTACAATAAGACAACGTACAATAGAAACCGCAGCTGAGGTAGGTTCAGTGGCCCTACCCTCTGATTAAAGAGAATCTTACTGTCCCCACGTAAGTAAAAACCGCGTAAGCTTCAAACATGACCCTTTGCTGACACTCATTTATCTAATTCGCTCGAAGTTTGTCTGCGCCTGCAATGGTAAAGCCGCATGCTGGAGCACCACGAATCAAGAGGGGCCAGAGCGCCAGAACAAACACTATTATACACTTGTATCCAGTTACTTTTTTTTTGTTTCATATTCTGGATAGGCAGATAGTCGTATATGTCGAGCACAATCGTTTAGAACTATTGGCTATTGGTATTTAGTTTGCATGCTTACAACGTCTGTTTAGTCATGAAGCGCCACCGGGTTAATTCGTTTTCTACGTCCACTTCACAGTTCCTTTGGTCCAGAGGCTCATATCATAAAAATTTCAGCAGTACAATGTATAATAGGACACCGTTATTTTCTCGCAGGCTTGTACTTTTACTGTTGCTATTGGCACTGCTATCGTTAACTCCACTGCTGACGTTCCATAATTAAGATCGTGCGTTCTGTCATGAACAACTGATCGATTTTCAAGACAGAAAAAGGCCATTAGTGCTAGTTGTCAGTCGTGCGGTCCAGCGTGTCACGGACATACATGCCAGTGTTCAGTCCTTCTCGAGATGGCGATACCACAGATGCCTGTTATCGTAGTCTACAGCGCTGTCTGTGCTTGCTTGCTTACTAGTCCTGCGGCCTCGTGGTCCGGCACGGGGAGGTGAAGCGTGCCGAGGCGAAATAATGTTATACATATACATGTCATCTGGACTTTTTTTCATAGGAAACGCCAGGTGGCACCAACGATTGCCAAAGTTTTGCCTGTACTTCGGTGTCTTTTTTTCGTGAGCCCTTGGACTGGTAGGGCTGTGGTCGACTACTCTAGTTGTAGGTGGTATGTAATGTTTTATTTTTTCGGCAGGTGATCAAATAGGGATTTCTAAGCGCCATAAATGAACCAGTTACATAGTGATATCTAGACGATCTGAATTTAACACAAGCCTATTGTTCTTAATTAATCAACCTGTTAATGGTAAATTAGCTTGTTCCACGTTATAAAGCAGGCAAGGGTTTGTGGTTATGCATATATGTGTATATGAAAATGGCAGTATAGTTTTTATGACTTTTTCCGTGTCGACCCAGCTTGACGGGAAAACGTTGTGCTACTAACGACAGGACCGGGAAATATCGGGCCCGTGATTAGCCATCAGCATAGCTCAAGTGGTCTTAATGCTACTGCTGGGACCAATGACTTATCAGTAAACCTTTCGTTCTATAACACTGATGCAGACTCTTGTATCCTACATTGTTATGCCGCCTCGCAACGAAGGACGCATACTGGACTATAATACTATGCCAACGAAGTTCTGCGTATCGCTGATGACGATCATTCGGGCCCAAGACATTACTAATGTCATTGTGTTCGACCAATATCTCGTATGCGGCATCCCGATATTATAAGGCATTACTCAAGATTACTATCGTAGTACATCTGAGTACGATTCACTGTGTTGTAGGTAGCTTGAATTAGTATATAAACACCAATGCCAGCAGACCATCATACTTGCGAAATATCGTCTTGATGCTACTATAAACATATGGAGAGTGGGCTGCACCAGTGTATCGCAACACGTACATTATATTACTGCTTTTGTGGACTCGAAGTTATTGTTTTGCTGAATGATATATACTTTCATAATCCTAATACTTTGTTAGTCCAGCCTAAACTTAGTGTGGATTAAGGCTGCTTCAAGGAGCTCCAACGTTGGTTAGCCGCTCTAAGAAAATCGGCCATAGGCTTTATAGAATTCACGTCAGCGCTAAACTGGCGATAGGCTGGTCAGTTTATAATGCCAGAAACAGGCCCTACTAACATTACAGGTTCATCTAATACCTGGCCTGCTCTCTCAACAACGACCTTCTCTTCGATTTAGCCAAGTTCGTGGGGTGTCATGAATGAGAATCGCTAGTCGTTCTACTTTGCATGAAGCTGAAATGCCGCTCTCACTTGCCTGCCAGTCGCTCCATATATTTGCTTGGCAAAGTCGTCATACTTGCTGGCCCCTGACGACTGTGCACCTACAGTGGTGTACGGAGCTGTGCCAGTAGTCGTTCGGAACGACGTGCTGCTCGGCTATCGTAGGCAGATAATTCGATCGGGTTCCGTTTCAGGAGGCGGGTGTACGGCTATGAAATCCCCGTACCTCGTCTGCAAAAAGTACACCCTAAGAAGGGGAATCCAGGGGGTGGTTAGACGGAAGGAAAAAGTCAAGCCAGGTCACTAATGTCGTGGAAAGGTTATTGGTGGACAGCGCCTGGCCGATGGTTGGCCGGCCACAGCTGAGCGTCGCCAACTCTGAACTAATCAGAACTTGATCCGTGAATGATCGAATACGCAGCGCACAACAAGTAGGCTCAGCAAACTTGCATCGTAATAGCGAGCTCACCTACTGCGTCGTTGACGTTAAGATATGCCATTTTAGAAAATGCGACAGGTGAAGCTCTGGAGATTTCGGTTGGTCGGTAGCTAGAGGTACGCGGTTAGGCCCCCGTTACCTCATGTTTAGGCGATGAAGGCAACATAGGAATGCGCATTGGCTCACGAGTCCGCCAAGTTGCAATCTGCCGGTCGACTTCTCTACTTAGGATAATTACGTGTGTTGAATCATCGCAAGTGATGTAAATACATCACCCTTTACATTATAATAGTAGAAGGTTGCGTAGCGATGGGGATATTTTGAGCGTTGCCGAATAGCAGTCTCGTAATTTTGAACGTTTCTCTAGATGTGTTCTGTGGTGTGCTCTATTTAAATACAGATATAGTAAAAGCGTAGCATCTTTACTTTTTGTCGCCTGTAGTAGCGGGTCGTGGGCTGCTTAATTGGAAATCCAGAAGCGGTGTTCCTGTAGCAAAGAAGCTAGTAATACTTATGCATTATATGAATGAACGGTCAGATCAGGCTGTCTTACAATTTTCCTTCGATGAAATACTAATCGGTTAGTAGCGCAACAGCAGTCAAATGGCGCGTACCGCTTGATTTTTCGACTAAGATATTTTAATTCAATTTGTTTGCTGCTAGCGGAACCCAGTTGCGAAAACCTTACAATATATAATTGTATATTGGGTTTGCATAGTCGCACTAAAGGTTCACGGCTGTTTCATTGTCTATTTATAGTTATTATGTATACTTATCGAACGTTCATATTCAGTACCGTAATTCATATCGGATCTATTTCAGGAAAAAACTCGCCTATATCCAAAGTAAATAATGGCGGTATGCTAGTGCGATTAGGCATGCTTTAATCACTAAGGCGTAACTAAGGCCCGCAATGTTGCTTATTTGATGGGCATCCTGTCTCATAAAGGGTAAAAATCACACAAACTCAATTGACAAGTATATACAATTAAATACTGCTACTTGTACTGTTTCTTTCCGTACTTGATACAGTAAAGAAAGTCAAAGCGTAGTTAGAGATGTACGTAGTTTAAGCTATTATAAGGCGAAGCGCATGTATCAAGCATCTTCATAAAACCCAATGCAGTAATAAAACATATTTGTCGTTCATTCTTTTTTATAATTACTTACTTGTTTACGGAATGAATCTGGTACTAGAGAGTACCTGCGTACGTATTTGTAAGTCACTAGTGTCAACGACGCAGGCAGGTAATTAAGAAGTAAATAACGCGGATAATTACTAGTAGATATTTATTATAGTTGTTTAAAAGTATGTCAGATAATTGGTAGCACGGGCTAAGCAGCTGCTCCACCACTTCATCCACCGCCATTTTATAGGCTAGGGTTGACGCTTCGCGACTAAATCGTCGAAACCACTCAGCAGTAGGTTACCCTTATTTTGCGTTTTCAAGACGCTGGTAAGCTCACTTCTGCACTCACTTGCAGCTGCTTGTAATCTGTACATTGATACCCGAATAGGCTGTCTCATGCTCTGTCTGGAAGGAAGCGGAAGGCTTGGTTACATACATATTTCCTGTCATTTTCATTAAATCGTAAAAAATAGAAATACTTGCCTTAAAAAAATAAAATGCCTGGCTTAAAAGGATTATCGTATAGGATAAAATATACGATCTTATCATTTCTAATATTGTCAAGTAAGCCAAGTTTAAGCTATCAGGCTCGTACCCCGAAAATAATAATTTTTTTCGTAATTTATATTTTGTGAGTAAGATTACCACTGTTTCACGTGCGAGTTAATTCTCTTTCTAAACTACATTAGAGTTTAATTTGGTTTCTTTTATATTATTTATTTATGAGAGAAATAACTTACTATTAATAGTATTTTATTATTAGCGAAATTCGATGAAAAATCCACGGAATCAGGGAAATTCTATACGTAAATTATTTATTCAAGTTTTACTTTGGGAGAATGTGCGAAGATCGAGTTTTGAATTCTTCGCATTTATGGGCTTATCAAAATCTCATCAAGAGTAGTAAGAGACGTGTTTGAAGAATGGTTTACAGGGATAGGCTTATAATTAGCGAGTTAGCTGAAATGACTTAAGGGATGCTCATTTGATCTTAACTGCCAGTTTCATACCAGGAACCCATCCCAGTAGGAAAAAGCTGCCCGCAGATGGAGAGATCAACCAACGAGTCAGCTAGAAAGTTGTAGAAAGAGTAGAAAGTTGTTGTTTTGAACAATTATTGCTAACGTTATTAGTGCGTGATGGGGCGAAACCCCTCACTACCAATGCCCGCGAAAAGGGCTCCATTGTATTTACCTGTTTTGAGTATTCGCGTTCCGCATACCTATTATAGATCTTACAGATTACAGAAAGTCGTACAGATCGTTTATTGTAGGTAAACAAGTTAGTTCTAAATATCTCAATAAACATCGTGGTTGCAATTAACTGAAGAAAATCGCATCTCTTTCTCGCTTAGGTACCTTCTTGCCCAATGCCTTAGCTATCATCGCTTCCTGGCTAAAAAGCTCATATCTTTTGAGCCAGCCTGTTACTTCGAGCTTTCTGAACGATGCCGTTGGCGATATCGTCGATTCTTCCTAGCTTCTTACAGTTATGTTCTCCATTTTGCCCAGATCGGGCGTATTCCCTACCACACCACTGCTATTACTGGGATGGATCAGACCATTGACCGCAAAAAGAGACGAGTTCCTGGTATCCACTCGCTATATATTTATCAGCATATATCCGCAATATTTTCTCTGTACTTATTGATGTAACGTGGTTAGGCAGATGAAAGTGAACGTAAATTATCGAGCTTAGCTGGTTTCTCTCGGACGTAAAGCAATGTAAGCGTAACAGACTTACGGGTGGAAATTAAGTTTCAGTAATTTACTAAGTTACTCCCCGAGCTTTGCCCCATATCCCGTTTTGTCCTCTGATTTGACCCTCAACTATACACAATTTTAAATAGATTATAGTTCGTGTACATAGCAATAGTTAGTCTGTTATACTACTCTACGCGCCTTATTGCGTTTCACTGTTGCAGTTGTCTGGGTCTCTCATCAGAATCAGGTTTTACTGAGTGATAGTGTTTCGCTGAGTAGTAAATACTGAGGTCTGCTGTGAATGTGTTGAGGTGTGATAGATGCAGCTGGCCACAATAAGGTCGGCTGTATTGATGTTACTTGGCGAGACTGCTTGTTTATGTTTTAAGATATCCGGTCCTATTAGAAAGCGTTAAGATGCTTCATTTCATCGTGATTATTTGTTAGTTTATTACGTACGTGAAAATACATTTTCCTCCGTTACTAAAGTTGCTAAATACTCAAAAAAAAAAACACATCTCATCTATTCTGACATAGTTTAGTTAAAACGTATAGCCATAATTCATTTTAAATAAAGCGGTATTAATAAAAAGCTAAAAAAACAGAACAGATTAAGCTTAAACATCGGCCTCCACGTTAAGGTACAGCCATGACAAGCTGGTTCCCGAAGTGGACAAGAGTAAAGCCTACTAAAAGATTCTTACGATTACGTAAACAAGCAGAATTTTGGCGCCTTTCAAAGATCCTAGTATCGATGCCTGTCGTCCTTTCCTCAAATGTTCAACAATAATCTTCACGTCTTCCTATAAAACATAGTAAATTAATCTGATACGATACTTTTAGTTCAAATTCAATATGAAGCGCTACTGCTGCCTGCTACACTTTTCTAGATTCAGTCTTAGAGTCAATGTTTCGAGTAGTTTGTGACAGAAATCGACTGAGTGTTATTGGCCTTTTTTTTATTCCTTCGACGAAGAGTTGACTCCTGACAACAATGTAATAATGAACATACCGCTTTCATATAGTTGATCATATAGATGGTTACTTAAAAGGTCGTTTGGAGGGTACATTACGTGTCGCATCAGATCCTTAGGTTTTTCTTGGTCAACACCTAGATGTAATATTTATAATTCTACGATTTTTACAAAATGGGAAGTTTATGGGTTCATTCGACTATTATTACGTACAATAGGATTATCACACTCTCGTTCACACTTGAATATCTGCTAACCTAGATTAGTCAACACTTTACTACTCAGTTTCCTAAACTATCCTACCACAAACATTCGGTTGTATAATTCAAGGTCGCTTCTTAGAGCTAATTTAGTTTATGCCTAAAATCATACACCAAGAGTGCGCCCGGGGCAGAACAGTACAACAACGTGATGTAAAAGAATAATATCAGCATAATGCAGCGGTTAGTGCTCACTACTACGTTATAAATTCGCTGCAAGACCCCA
Source organism: Varroa destructor (assembly GCF_002443255.2). Taxonomy (NCBI): domain Eukaryota; kingdom Metazoa; phylum Arthropoda; class Arachnida; order Mesostigmata; family Varroidae; genus Varroa; species Varroa destructor. Next base: position 22,214,344 of record NW_019211458.1, on the reverse strand, counting down.
TAGCCCACTTTGCTGCTTGCCTAAAAAAAATAGCCCCGCCATCTCTAAAATTAACAACTCGTATGCAGCGCTTGCTGCCCTCGCTTGTATCTCTGTCGATCAGATTGCTGCTTCTTATATTTGCCCTAAGCCACCCATAGCACTACACTCTGCGCGGCCCACAACGACATCTCCAGTACGGACTCTATGCAACTCTATGTCGACCTCTTCCACGCCCTCATTTTGCAGCCGCATCATGCCAATCTCAATCTCATACCCTGCGTTGTGCTTAATTACCACTTTATTGAAAATGACGCCCGTGTTTAGTATATTCTATTTAAATTGATTCCGCCCGATGGAAACAGCACGACTTTACCGAGCTATTGCTTTCAACACTGGTTCCGAACAAATGGGCGCCGTACCCATTTCCAACGTCAGTTCCTATTATGAAAGCAATCACTAAATTCACGGCGCTCGTGGACGGACTCTGATGCTAGACCAGCGCCTTCGCCCCGGTACGCGCAAGTCTTTTCGCAAACTCGCCATCCGCTCTTCTGTCCAATTATTATTGGTCAGCTCGTAACGGTTTGTATTTTCTGTTTTCAGCACCTCAGTTGCTTCCTATTCAGAAACTATATCGTTTTATATCGAAGATGCGAAGCGTATCCTTAGCAACGCACACGACGCCATTGGCCGCTAATCGATGTCTTCATACACGCAACGTCCAACAATTCCAAAATTTAGAATGTTTTTACCATTTTCAGTTCTTTAATAAATACAGATAATTTCTGAGAGCAGGTCACACCCTGTGCGTCTACAAGTTATTATTGAAGTCTCATGTCCACGACTGCGTTTGTCGTACAATAAAAAGAGCTATGGCGTGAAGCCTATCTTCGCCAGCTAACTTGCGTTTCAATTTTTGCAGCGCTTTAGTTTCATCTGGCAAAAGCGGTCCAGTAGTTTTCGAGAAAACCCGTTGAAAAAATACGTAAATGTCTCAGTAACAACTAATAATCTACGATGGTATCTGGCGTTTCGCAGGGTTGATATCTGCTAACTCTTTGTTGCCACTTTTCGGCCCAGAATCGAGACTTATGAAGGACTCTAAACGCTCGAAATGAGCCAAGGAAAAATATTGAAGAAATATATACCATTTGTCTAGACTTTGCTAACTTCTAACCTATTCTGGATCCCGTCGTAGAAGCATGGCAGAACATTGCCCTGACCAGTTCCTTGCCACAGGCTTCACTGACGATGTACTTTGTATCCAACGCAATACTGGTTTCCTCCTCCGCTAGATGTGCATTCTTATAGCCGCGGGCAGCTTTCTGGAATACTGTTTCTCTAGGAAACAGAACCAGTGGTATCTCGAATTGATCGTATACAATCCTCAATTTCTAGGCCGGTTTGAAGCCCGTCTCCAGATAGTGGCGGGAGCGGCGCGAACTTGAACCGTTGAATCTAGCTTGTACCAGTTGAAACAGTCACGGCAAATTACAAGAGAACCTTTCCTACGTAACAGTATACATTTTTGAAGAACGCAATAACTAGTGATTGTAAGACCGCTCAAGGCGATGTTATAATGAGCGATATAAATGAAACGCAGGCATTTCAGTAATATACAGTGAACGAAATATGCACACATGTATATAGAGGTATCCATAGTACATACTATAAGTAGCTCGATAGAGACGCACGCGAGACCGTTTAGGTTTTGCATTGCATGACTATTTCGATAATGTATGTTAAAAAGTGACCTAATAGCTCAAGTGAAATAGCCTTTAAGATAAATAATCATGCGATAGGATATGATTCGGGAAGATATATCGTACAGACTGAAGGTTACCAATTGAATAAGATGCATGTAATCTTTATTTTGGATGCTTTGAATCAATTTAGTATATAACAGATTAGTAAAATTATGGGTTTCTTTCGATTTTTTTTTTATTATAGCTCAGGTCGGGTTTGCTTCGGCTTTTCTTAGAAAACTGAGGACGTCATAAAACAAGCTGGGATCCTTATCATTTATAGCAAAATTGTGATGGGAGTAATTTATATCATCAATGAAAAGATACTCCGTCGTATTTGCAGGCAGACTCCTCACGAGTTTCCAGTTTTCCTCTGCCGTAGAGTAGAGATCTCCAGTTGAAAAATAGACTTTCGTGGGGACACGGAGGTTTCGGATATCCATCCAGACTGGCGATTCTGTATTGAATCTATTTAGAAAAGATACAGTAAAAGATAACGCGTGAAACGAATGAAAATTCAATGAAACCTAGACTGCTTGCAGTGATGAGAGCTGGAGACGGAAATACATTCCATGAACCCCATTGCGGATATGAGATTGTTTGCCTTGCTTGTACATATGGAAGTAAAAGAGTAACTTGACTATTTTCGAACTGGAATTTTTGGCCAACACCAAGTCCGACCTCAGCCTTCCAGTCGATAAGAACGCTAATTCTACAACCTATTAAGGATCATTAGCGGGCATCAGAAAATGAGCCTTACGTAGTTTGCAATAATTTGACCGGGTCAGTGTTGCGCCATTCTGATGCTATATAATAATGAATTTAAAAAGTGATTCAAAGATCCAAAACGTTACGCCCTTTTTCTATCGTTGCTTCTACTATGTCGAATTTCGACCCTAGCTGTTAATCAGACATTATATATTGTTGAAGAGCTGTCTTTTGCCTCTACTACTGTGTACCTGTCAAAATACTTCAATGATTATATTAAACGTCTTTGCAGTGTAATCGAAATTACGATATATGATAGATCTTAGTTAGAGTTACTGAGGGAAGAAATTTGTGCATTTCTATAACAACGATAAGTACGATAATGACCGCCAATGTTTTTCAAGCGGCGTTCATGTGGGAACAACGCAACGTCAAGATTAATTGCGGGCCTCCTGGAGTTTCCGCCTAAATCTGGCAATGGCAGAACGAGACAAGCACTGTTGTCTTATATAGGATCGAATTTTATTTTTCGCGCGAAGAGTATTCTTCATCACTCTATACGCATTGCATATACATTATAAGCGATTTTCACGGATTGCGAAGAAACCTAACCTTAACCTTAGCAAAAACAGCGTTCGGAGAAAGTATTTTGCGATGACGTTGTTAACAGGTACTGCTCGATGTGCAGATATGGTCATTTCGATTCTGTTGAAGACGATGTAGTATGCTCATTACCTAGTTATTGTCAGGACATAATCTCCCAAGGAGAATCAGCTGTGCTTTAATCCCTTGAGCTAATCGTTTCGCTAATTCGGATAGGACACGGCACAAATGTCAAATCGGACGAGCTACTAGGTAACATGATTGTCAAGGCCTTAGCATAGCTGTTAAATGCCTATAGAACGTCTATATTAAGGTTGATGAACAATGTGTCCGACATAACAGAAATACGCGCAGAGCTAGCTGTCGGTATGCTCATTCAATGTGATTTTACTTGTGTGTATATATCGTTCAGAATACGCGGCAGGTCGGCCTGCGCCCTGCAAACAGTAGAGCTAGTAGAATTACATGGCTGTACAGCAGCCTGGATTCGTTGTTCTCGTCGCTGACTATGAATGGGGTTTAAAAACAAGAAGGCGAACATTTTTCAGAGCACGTGTCAGCTTCCCTTAGACCTGGTAGACATGGCAGCATTAACCGTCGCTCTCCGTTCCCTTCACCCTATAATAAGACGTTTGCCCCTACATCTTAGCATGTTTTGGATTACTTGCTAGTTTAGTATCTGCCCCTACTCGTTCCAACCAAACTCCATCCCGAATGTTCCTAATGTGACATTTCCCAACAAACACAAAGGTGGAATTCGGCAGCTTAAACGTTCAGTTGAGAGGTTCCCATCGAGGAGGACACTTTTGGAACGACCGACATGACTCGAAACCGTCGCCGCCTCCCACACCGAGCGCTTAGCTGACCCAGCTTCTAACTGTTCTTGCCCCTTGCTTGTCGCTGCCCCCCCCCCCCTCTTTTCTTTCTATGCGTTTGCCTCTTTGCTAAGTCTTCTTCCCCAGTCGCTGCAATTAGTCCAGGCATTGCGTCCATTGCTCTCCAGATAACACTTCAACGGGGGGGGGGCCGCAACGCTCAGCGTAGTTCATTTTCCTTCTTTACCTTTTCTGCTGATATCAGCTGTCGTTTGCTGCCAACTATTAAATGCGATGAACGCTATTTACTCGCAGAAATAAATGGTACGAGCGGTCGTAAGGTTGAGGTGTCAGTCTGTCTTTATTACCGCTGGGAATGGAGATGTCGACAAGGACACATGCGTTTGCGTGCATCGTGACGTTCACGTGCGCAACACGATTTAGCGAGCATACTCCTGAGAACAACAGGATTGTCACATATATATTGGAACATGCCAACAGCGGCAGCTAATCACAACAAAAACACTAGCAACATTGAAGGCAGCAGTTCACCTTAGGTCAATATTGGTGGCTAGATATGGTTGTTCCGGGAAAAGGCCTGACGTCGTCCCTACACCGTTGGATGGCACTGATGTAGCCTTGTATTTTCGTTGTATCAACGTTGGATCGAATGACCCGCTGACAGCCGACCACTACGTATATCGTTTGTATACATTTCTCTACGGTATCATCATCGTAATATTATGCACCCCAAAGAAGTTCTGTGGGCATGTAGGTCGTACTGGGACAACAAGCAGGAGGTGGATGAGGGATCCAGGAAGTGAATGAGTTGAGAATGAAGTACTTATGTGCATAATTCTGCAATACAGGATTTCGGGAAGTCGCATATATTATTTGTATTTGGATGCAGTAACGGAAAGTTGGACAGCGTTAAACAATTGCTGGCAGTACAATAACCACTTGTGAGAAGGTTAAGTAGGAGCTAATTTAAAGCTCGCACTTATACAGGTTTATCTGCAACTCGTTGAATCGTAAATTTCTTTAAAATGAGATTTGGCAGCGAACCCTTTAAAATACTAATTATATAATCGAATCGGCTGAACTGAATGGGCATATAGTCTACGTGACAAGTATAGAACTTGACATAGCCCGAGACGACTGAGCGCATTTATCTGTAATGTCAGCACTTAAAATGACTAATCGTTTTATCTAAAGCCATATCTCCCATCGTATCCAATGTTCCACAGAAAAAAAATCAAAATTAATGCTTTGTCTACAAGGCGAACAGTGATAAGAAATAAGCAAACTAAAATACCACTTTAGGCTTCATGTCCGTATCCAAGAAAAGACACCAGGACTATCTGCGCGACAATATGTAAGCGTATTCGCAAGCGAAGGTCTACGAAAGATTCTAAAACTTATCTTCAAACTACGTCTTCATTGAACTAACCAGGCCTCACGTTTCAATATGTCAATAACATGTACCTGCGTAAATTTCCTCTGGGACCATAATCAAAGCTTCGAACGAATTCCGTCTCAGAGGAACTATTCGCAATCATTTTGTTGGAGTCCCAAAGATCATAGTAGTAACGAAGCACCCAAGTCGAAGTGCCCCCAGGCAAATATTTCACCCAAAGGGGCAGCTTTTTCTGCAAGCAAATAGTAAGATGTATTTTACAAATAGTAGATTTTCTAAAATGGAAATATTCTTGGCTTTATGAATATATAGGCTATTCTCGTATTTTTGTGTGAGAAAAAAAAAATGCAAATGTCGTTCGAAACATCGACTTGAACGGACATATTTAAATACCTGTACACAAACTACTCCGGTAACGTGTCTTACATCAATCCGTATATCGGTGACTTTTACAGATACGCTTCAGTATAATGTGCGCATGGAAAAGTTCAAGCACAACTTACCAGATCTGTGTACTCGGAAGTCATTCCAATGAGGTCTCGAAAGAGATCAAATGATTCCTTTTCAGCGCCCTGGACCAAACTGGCAATGTTCTCATTCCATGGAAGAAATTCGCTTGGTTTCTATAAACGAAAACGGCAGATTTATTTTGGTAGACGTAAGCGAATCATGAGAAGCCTATATGACGAATTTGCACCTTTTAAACTGTAATCAAAATTCTCATACATACCATATGTCGGGAGATCAGGCACACTACATACTTAATAAACTGAATTTTATCAGCCGACGCTAACGTACGCGCTCCAGCCAACGATGCAAACGATATCACCTTGTCATTATAACTCGGTCGTAAAGAGAACATCTTGAAAAGTAAAGGAAACAGAGCGGAGGCCATGTTACATCGAATATAAAACACACATAATATGTGTACAGATATATATAATAATAGAAGACTGGACGTGTCGAAACGTTTGCTGTTGTCGCAGCAAAAAACAAAAACATAGACTTAATAAATATCTACAAAATTTTCAAATAGAGCAAGACTGAAACCCCTCATATACCTGTATACTTGAAATTGAACCTTGCGACATGCCGACAAGATGCAACTTAGGTTGGTTTGTCACACTAAGAATATAGTCGATCTGTGCAGGAGTGTCGTACAGAGCTGTAATAGAATTAAGTTACTCGTTGGTATTAAGAATTTTGGCCTCTTTTAATATTATAGCTAACAGGGAGTTAGACGATGTTGAATTACCACTTTGCTAGGGTTTCCAAAAATTGTCGCCTCTAATCCACTCTTTGAATCGGAAAAAATTATTTTTACTTACAATTGCAGTGTTTAACTAGCGTTTCCTGTATTTCATACCGAACCTTTATTGTACAGGGGGCTGTATAAAGTTCAAGCTGGCTAGAGAAGTAAATAATAAAGCCTGGCTGATATAATAAAGTACTAAGATATAAACGGCTGGCTATAATTTATTTTGGTCTGAGAAGCCTGAAATGCCTACCGTGATCGTTGACTGTGAACGCCCAGGGAGACTCAGCATCTTTTGAGAAATCGGTTTGTTCATGATGAGCATAGAGCGAGTTGCCTCGATAATTGCCAAGCCATACATCAAAGCCGCCATCTTGCAATATGTACGCTAGAACAGTTAACACACAGTTGAATATTTTGGCTATTTTCAAACACTGAATTGTTATGAATAAATAGAATAGCCAGCTTGTTCTGACCAGAAGCCAGAATATCTTTTGAATGAAAAGCTCACTGATATGGGTAGGTTGTTATTATAGTAGTTAAATGCAAATCCAAGAAGGTAACTTCAACTCAGGTGGCATCGCGCGCGCACTACGATACTCATTGGAGTAATCAAGCTCTCGCAGTTGACAACCGTTTTAAATTTTCGATCATTAATCTTGTACCTCACGGTCTTCGTTCAGCTCACCGCTTCTCACGTAATGCGGGTCTGGTTTAAAGTAGAATTATCAGGGTCAAGCTGTGAAACAGGACTTTGTAGCCGAATTTTGTTTTTAGCCGCTGAGTAATGATCTGCTGTATTTCTCATCCATTCAACGTTATTTTGGTGTTAGAAGTTTAGACATGACGTTATTTACTCTGCTAGCTCGCAAACACACATTGTGCCTGCTTACATCAATGATAAGTAACAGAAGGACCTGTCACAAGGTCAATTGTGAATTTTTCCTTTCGTCGCCCAATTAGGGGTCGCTCATCGTTAAAGCTGCATGCATTCAAAGCTGTACAGCGTTTTGGCTCCGACGGGTACTATTTACGTGCTTATATTTAGAATTAGGCATTGCTGCCTACTTGACTAAACAAGCAGATGGACAACGACATGTTGCGTACGCTGGTAGTAGTACTAGGGCTAACTATAGAAGCATTTCAGCCTCGCTTGATCAAGGAAAAGCTAAAAGTTGTCCGTGGAGAGCCAGGCGAAACTGGCGGATGAATATCACAAATATACTTTACTGCACTTTCGATATAGAGGCTTGACCTTACCAAGAGAGGTATTTCGTGCAGCTGTGAGCCAGAAGCCTGAACTTCCAAGAAGGAAGCTCGGTATGAGGACGGGAGTTTTACTCTCCTTATGAAGATGCGTTAATCCGTTTTCCTGTCCGGAAGCAGCGGCGACCGTGACACTAGGCCGAGAAATGATGCGATGTACGGACACGGTCCAACCGTTCCCTACCGATAGGTTGTGTACTTCGAGGCCAAACCCTCGACGAGCAACAAGCTGCTCCTGAAAAACATCCGACTATAATGTAAAAACATTACAAGTACAGTTCAGTGGAAACAATTAACTTTTTGAACTGGTGTTACAAGCCAATGTTAGTTGACAAAAATTTGCAAAGCCTGCGTACGCCGTAGTCGAGATGTGCACTAGGACAATGTTGGTTTATCTGATTTATTTATAAGTCGTCGATTAGGTTTCCCAAATTGCCGTGTTTGAGCAAAAAACCCAAGTGCACATAACAAAGCAAAGCTTCTTGATCATCTTGATTAATATTCATTTACTGTTTACGTTCTCGAGAGAAAATACAACCGTTTACGGCTCTGTCTTCTGTTGTGTCGTATAATCATATGAATGAAACTTCTATAAAATCGCAAATATTGCCCATTTCAGGTTCATATGTATGATGGGCACCGGGAGCGGGCAGCGATCCCAAAAAGTATTTAGGGCGGCGGTAGCAGGCCACTGTGACGGATACCGGTGAAGAAGAATAGATGCCTTGAAGTAATGTCACAGTAGCTTCAAGGCTTCATCCCCCCAACCTACTGGTCGAGGCATACGCGTTTTTGAGTGTTAGAAAATGTCCCACACTACCCGGTTTTCGGATGCGCATTAGTGTGATTAGTCTTGTTAATAAAAAGTCAGCTCTAAAACATTTCAATGGCGCGAAGAACAGCTTTATATATGCAGCTCTAAACACATATATATGTATATATATCTGAAGTTAGAGTTTTTCTTATCGATTTTTTCACAAACTTAATGTAAATACAGATATTTCAACAATATTTTTTTATTCGTGCTAGAAGACTTATTCCTGTACGCCATGTGTATTTAGTATAGCCGTAATCTACCATGATTACGGCTAAGATTCAGCGCGTAACTAATTAGGCATTTTCAAAATGGTCCTTTCCGCAAACAACTTCAATAGTAATAGTACGTCGAGTGACTTTGAAAGGCGTTAAGTTTCATGAACTGTTGTTCAAACAAAAAAGTTTAGCGTACTTAAATTTTGGGCTGATGACTAGCCAAAAGTCTTAAATACGCAAGGGATTTAAAAATTAAAGGTGTAAAGAAAGCCTCAAAAGACTAAACGGTAGGGCCGATCTGGACGAGTTTATTGGCAATTTATATTCCTCTCTTCAAAGCGGCTTTTAGTTTCTGTATCAAACACTCATGCGTATTTTCTTCTTGGGTTATCCTGATTAATTTTCGGGCCTTTTAAAATCGAAAAACTCTTCTTTTGCCTCAGAAAAGTTTGTCTCAGATTTTTCTGAAACTAGATAAAAAAAATTTTCTATCTATTTGGGGCAGAAAACGCAATTTTTAGTCTCGTTTGGGGGAAGGGGTCGTCCAGTTTGATGACGGCTAGGCTTCGTTCAGATTCAAAAAATGGCCGCCATTTTGCCATAAATAATTCGTTATTGTTAAGGAGCTAGTTTTATTTCGATAGCAAGAATAGCGGATGAATGTAGATGCGCTTTAATGAACAGTCCGCGATTTAAATGCGCTCAACCCCTGTGTAGTTCCCTAGATGAAAAGTGAGCAAGTGGGTTTGTGTAACTTACTATATTTTATATTGGTAACAGTATCCATACGAAGGGGCCCCTTCTGCGTGGCTCATTGACTGTGAAATATCTTCACTTTCTTGAGCTAAGCGACTGTTCGGTGATGCCATTTAACAGTTACAGGGATTATCGACATAGCTACCGAACGGCTATCGCCACTGTGGAAATCCTCTACTCTGTCGGCAGAAGAGCAATAGCAATACATCGATCGTGTATACTCGGCCAGAAAATTGAAGATATAAGAGAAACAAACGATGTTATCAGCTACCGCAGCCGCCTGTCGTTATCTATCTTTTCTTTTATCAAATAACAATCGTACGTTCATATTTTTTTACCAACCATAATAGACGTATCATGTTATAAGGCAGTAGAAGGTAACAGAGAGTATTTCATCGATTAGAATAGAAAATGAAAATAGTGAAATAAACTAGACAGTGATGATGATGATCCGTACGTAATGGCAATAATTAAAGTTTTTTTTTTATTTTTACACAAAACTAAATTGTTCTTGATTTAGTTGAATCTTCATCACGCATCTATTTTAGCTTGTCGCATGTAGTATATTATGTATTGAAGGCCGAGTAACGTATAAGGTACCATAAAATCATAATGAATTCAGCTTAGCGACCAGCTGGCTAGGTATTCTAGAGAGCAACAGGCCAGAATCTGCTGAAACAAGTCATATGAAACGTACCTTACTTGTGGTACATTCATACGACAGAAGCTTGAAGTGTAGCCTGGCCCGGATAAAAAAAAGCCACGCTAAAAAGAAGACAAGTTTTGCGTTTGCGATTATCTATTTAAGCAAAGCCGCGAACAAAACGAAATTGGTCCATGCACAGTTATCTGTACCAACTTGTACAAGTAAAAAATCTCACGGGTATCATGCTTTCTACCTTTCGAAAACCCAAAAATTAGCGGTAGGACCCCCAAAGTAGCGTGTGAATAATCTAAGAGTTATGGCTTAAGTAGATCCGGCGGAAGATTCAGCTAAAAGTATATAGTTACCAACTACTACCCGCACAAACGCGTAGCGCTGTTCCATCGTGAACTTAACCAAGTTACATTCACTTGATTTTGGAAAAATACGTCATATAGGAGCTGGCAGCTAACCTCGTACTCGTTAAAAATGTGTAGACTTTGTGCTTTTTTCTGGTCCCGTCAACTTGATCGATAACCCCTTTCGCAGAGATAAAAAATTTGACGATATGTAGTAAGATAAAATTATCGATACTACCTTGTGTTGCGTTTAAAATGTTTAGGAATATTGGCACTTACCAGTGTCATGTCACTTTCTTCGAGTACATCTTCTCGTATATTCGCTTCACTTCGATTGATCTCGTTGAAAGTCTTAAAGTTTTTTTTGGCCTTTTCGAAAAGTTCAGCGTAGCCAGGTCCGAGCTCAGTAAGGAGACAGGACTCCTTATTTGATCCTTTCCCAGCTTGATACCAACCATGCCAAGGTAGGCCCAAGATTTCTGCCAATCAGGTAACATAAGGCTGTTGATATCTGAAGTCTGTTTCTATACGAGCATTTTATGTCAATGGCTGCTTCTTTGAAAATCTCATCTACGTTGCTTGAAAGGTCTTTTTTTTTCTTTTCAGCTATTGGTTAAACGAACTAAATTGGCTGTAGGCCAATATTAGACAATGAGTTGACCTAAATACCTACTGTGATAATGATAGATTTTTTTCAAAGTTAAGCAAGCAATTGAACCGCGCATAAATAACTGCTTCATTTATTTACTAGATTAATTTCTGCCTTCCATGTTCCTCACAAATTGAACCGTTTTGCAGAAAACTTCAATTTCACCACGTGAATGGGTCCGAAGTGTTTCACCTGTCCCATCCTGCCGATTTCTATTTTTTTTTTTTTCTGTAGTCTAAGTCAACACAATATGTTGTGCAGGGCTTTTCTAACTAGAGAATGCCTTATTTGGTATCGGAACGTTTCTTGATTTCAATTGGTCTAATCCAAATTTAAGAGTTTGAGAATGGTTACAGTTGTAACGCCCGTTGACTTCATTGAGGTAAGCTGGAGCTGTTCTCGTGACAACTTAGTAGGTAACGTGTTTGCCTGCTAATATTAAGGGTCTAGGTTGGAACGTACTTCGTTCGACGCTGACAGGCAACAGTCCGATAGAATGCTCAACGGCGATACCCGGCGTAGAAACATAAAAGAACGAACACGGGCTAGCAGTTAAAGAGTAGGCACAGGCAACTCTAGATGACACAACAATAACGGACGGATCAACAAAGCTAAAGCACCATTTGTAAACTTTCCACGTTGAAATTCACAGACCTTCAAAGCTGATTCGTTACTTGCTTGGTTTAAACAGACAAAGAAGACTGTAGGCGACCTGAATAATCGAACCTCGTTTGTATGCTATTATTAGTATGATGCTAGCTGAATCGTCCGATGTACATTTACAACTAATTATTAATCATTAGGCGCTTCAGAGTCCTGTACAAGAAGCTGTCCCTTCTGGCCTACCTGCCATTTCGTTTGGAGCGTCCTCCAGCATCGCGCTCAAAAGCGATACCGACGAAAGGATAAGCCCGAAATATCTTACGGAAGTCCACATTATAAACACGAACGAGCTATTCATGAAGGCAGTTACACATGCGCACACATTTCATACGTCCTACAGGACAAACTGTTGCAGGGTGTTCCTCGAACGTAGTTCTAACGTCTACTTACGAATACAGTTTATTTAATAAAGCTGTTACATGTTTTACCGTTAACGTTTTCAAGATTCGGTTGCGAATAGGTATCGGCCCACTGCGTGGTGTTCTATTACGGCACTATCAAAATAACTGGTCATTTACTGTGCCCGTATTAGAAACTCATTACCGTTCGCTAGCGGGAACGTTCCGTAGCTTTGATTTTACGCGCGCCTAATGTAACCTGAACTGCTGCGGCTCTCCCCTAATGGATGTGTACGACTTGATAATCGCAGGGCAATGGTTTTCGCACATATTCTTTTTTCTAACTCGGCTCCTTATTAAAAGTCAGCGGACAATTAACGTGCTCTATATACGGCTAACATGGGTCATTGTGTAAGTAAAAGCTTATAAATGGAAAAAGCGTCAGCGAATGATTAAGCAGGCATTCTATGTGTGCGGTTGCATTGCCCTTACGTCAGCAAAAGTGTACGACAGCCCTTCGAGCGAGCCGTAGAAGGGGATATGCGGAAGAGCGGATTCATCTGTCTTGTATGTTTCCCTGTCGACTTTCAACCGTAGAAATCGTGCGAATAATTAAAACGTAGTTAAAAATCACCGACTTAAATACAAGCTTCTATAGATCGGGAACGATTTACCGTTTTTGTGCTGAAGTTGAATAGAAGTTGAGGTGGGACAAATTGTAAAAATCCCGAACTTTTCTGAGGCGTCTTTCAATGGATTTCCGCATTTCGTATTAAACGTTTCCTTAGTAAAATGACTGGCCTATGATGGACTGGAGAGTGACAAACAAACCATGCCCAGAACTATTCGGCATATTGCGCAAGCCTCGAAATTGCCCAGCTACAAAGTCTAACAAAATCATTCAGTCATTAGTAATAATGATGAGCAAAGTTCGATATTATTATTAAGCCGTGCTATAGCACGTCGCTTTAAAGTCTCCTGCACAACTTAAGCGGAACCCGAAAAACTAATTGAAATAAACAGTTTCTAGGTCAAATCTTCGCACCGCGTTGACGTTGGTGCGTCCATTTACTGACTGAGTCACCTTAAATGACACCAACTGTACACCTCTTAGCTTACTGCTTAATGTCTGAGTAACCCGAGACGACTGATCCCTGCGTTTCTTGAGCGCCTGACCTGCGTAATTATACCATCGTACGAAAAATATGCTTCTGGAAGTATCTACAAAGGAACGGTAAATTATGCCACAAAATGCTCTTACGCAACTGTTTTCGTCTGCAACCTCTTGTTGTTAATCTGATTCGACCTGTTCCATCGCTCCATTCACCAAAGCTTTCTAATTCAGTTTCATTCAGCCGAGCTACCGACTGGTCCTGGCAGGTCTCTAGCAGGTATTGGGCTCGTTGCCACATAAACAAGGGCGAACGTCGCAGGTGGGCAAACAGACCCATATGGTATTGTGCAATGTTTATAAATGTATGATAAGCGGAAATGTTTTTTCGACACGTCTAATATTTGCAAAAACCGGCCTTTACGTAACTTGTTTGTTGTTTCCGTTTTATCCAAGGTCGTTCAAGGAGCGTAAGTCTAACCCAAAGAGCAGCACTGACTGGAGAATTGATTAAATTAATTGACGGGTATTTTAATCATACGTTTGGATTATGATTTTCTAGTCCTAACAAAATGTTTATTATTGAGCCATGTTGTGTACAGGATCGCCCTGTGTAAGCCGTCTTGCCTGTTGCTTGAACCTGGGGGTTCTAGTAAAATCACTCGGCCGTCGGATTCTATTCATTCGAGATACCTAGTCAGTGATAAGTACGATAAAACGTAGAGCAATATCGGAACTCTAGATAGAAGCTGTGGAAATTATTTGCTGCATTTTGGTGTGTCTTGAAGCGATTTTAGGCGCAAGCTGTCTACAGCATCCGTCCGTTGAGTCGACTAAACCCAAATGGATGAATGATGTCCTTATGTAAAGCGTGCGTAGGGCACTGAGAAAGCGAAGTTGAATACAATACAAAATTTATATAACAACAATAGCCCTCGTAGATAAGATGTAAATGGCTTGACCTTTTGTCAGCAGAAAAATTAAATATAACCCTCTCGTTTTTTGTATTTCTATTACGCGATCGTAAATTTGCTTTGGGTTTTTATTCCCAAGCAAATAACAAAGCTAGAGATTTAAATAAGGCATTTAATGAGATGTACATTATGGGCAGTCCAGTAAGGGTTTGATTTTTGATCGCGGTCTCTATTTAATATTTCTCTTATTCAAGAATTTCATTATGCGTTTCTAGCAGATATCCGCCTTGGGCAGCTACAACTAGATAATCTGCGGCCACCATATGGCAGTCGTCAAAATGTATTTTTTTTGCGACGATTTGGCAATGAAAACAACAGAAAAAAAGTTACGTTTAAATAGGAAATATGGCCAGTTATGCCATTGTGAAATTGATTTAGGTAGCTCCAATATTCGCTTATCATCCAAAGTTGACTAAATACGTCTACACGTTAGTTCTTATAGAACGTAACGTAGCTTTTTGCCGTTCACTGTAATATACGATGCATTCAATCACAAACTGCATAAACCCTCGTTCACCCGAACCGTTACTACAGATAAACCTAACACACCTAGGTGCAAACATCTATTCGTCGACATTTACCTAACTGATGACAATTACAAATATTTGCTCTTCTTCAGGTAATGTTGAAGCGAACCGGGCTGTTGTCTGCGGGTACAAGCCTCCCGACAGTGAAGATGTTATTAGCAGTTGTAATAATGGCCATGTCGCTGTCTTCTGCGGACGCTACTGTAGGGATGGTTTGTATGCTCGATTATCGTGTTTCGTCAGATGAATTTCCCTAGGCTCACAGATATCCACACAAAGGCGCACTGCACACAAGGTTTACCCATCTATCTCAGCAGAAATATCATCTGCATGAGCGTCAACGGCTTCATTATGACGCATACGTGCCTACTATTGAACGTTGGGTTAGTCCACTTAGTCGACCGACCTGAAGTGACGTTTTTTGGGTACAGCTATGGAATTTTTTTCGGGGGGTAGGTAGGTAGGTAGGTAGGTGCCATATGGTTACTCTGTTACGGATACAGTCTCCGGGGATTTCCGTTCCATAGAAGTTTCTCTTATGGAGATTTGGTTATCCTAACGATTGGTGGTAGCGAAGCTTGTTGTATGCGAGGTAGAGGTTAGCGTTTAGTAGAAAATAATACGGATGGTTTGAACGTACGGATCAATGACTGTGCTTGATGTGCAGCGGCGGCGCCAGAGTTAGTGCTCATAGTACTGTTGTCCCGTTCGTGCCGTCGCAGGTTTGGTCTATCTAAAAGCTGATAACTTTGGCAAAGCTCCTAGAGAGAATTTTTTTCACGAGGTTTGATTAAGCCTTCTTACAATCGGGCGCGACAGAGTAGTGCCTGTCTAGCGTGAGCCGATCAGGACGGGGTACGAGTCCCAGTTCCGGCTCCAAACTCCGGCCAGTGGACTTTATTTCGTC
The DNA here is from genome assembly GCF_002443255.2 of Varroa destructor. Taxonomy (NCBI): domain Eukaryota; kingdom Metazoa; phylum Arthropoda; class Arachnida; order Mesostigmata; family Varroidae; genus Varroa; species Varroa destructor. Next base: position 22,198,594 of record NW_019211458.1, on the reverse strand, counting down.
GAGGCCACTACCCACCTATTCTTAATTCCTCTTTCATACATTATTCTGAGAGTCCGCTTTTTCATTAATAGCATTACAAACTACTGTTACAATTATACTGCGTAAAGAAGACGCGCTGAAAGACGTTGACGTAATTCTATGAATACGATAATATCGATTGAAAATGGAAGGATACGATAAAATTGATGGATTATAGTGTTACAAGGGAATATGCTTCTGAGAGCCATAATACAGAACGCAAATGCTGACTTTGGTCGCAACCGAAGATTAGATATCAACAGTGAACCATAGTGTGCGCCAGGGAAAGCAACCCTGGCGGTTTCGGCATACAGTGACGCGTATACCTACACACTGACACAGTTCAAGCTCCTTTCAGTGTCGTATGAGGCTTAGTGTCGAGGCTTACTAGAGTGGGTAGCTCTCGTCAATTAGACTCAAGTTATCGAAGTTTACAGCGCATAGTATTAAAAAAGTTCGGGAAATTCTTAGTTCGTTACCTGCGTTGTAAAAGCTTGTCGCATATGGGAATAGTATTGATCTGAAGACGGCCGGAGTACATATATGGCTGGACTTGTTCAACTGTTCTTCACTACTAGTAAAAGTTAGCCTATCGAACGTATATAGGACATGCCAATAGCTTTGTTATGTTCAAATTGTAACGTGAGTAAAACATAATAATAAAATGTTATTAATTTTATATAGCTATGAATTTATGTTAAATATACTCTAAATATAAATATATATAATTATTACGTAAGTTCTGCAGGGTATTTGGGCCAGCTTACGCTATGTTATAAGCATGGCTCATTCGGTGCAGATATAGTGCTCTTCGGTAACTTTACTTTAAATCATTGCAAAGAGAAATTTTTGTTGTCGCGCCTTCTACTACTATTTCTTTTGTGGTAGATAGGCCGGACCTTATAAGGTGTGTTAAGATAATGCATACGTTCTTTTATTTTTAAATATAATTAGTTGAAAATAATACATGGACAATGATTAATTTTCGACAAACGAAAACTTATGTTAAAATACCACTAGAAGTACGAAAATGTAGCAGAAGTACAGCATTACAGGTAGCTTTAGGAAAATTTACCTACGGGGCTTATTAAGCTGGATAAAAGATGAGTTTAACACGAATGAAATATATTTATATTCAATACGTTCATGGAGCAAGCTTTATCAGCCAAGAGAGTTATTAGAAAAGTCGCTGCAATGTATCCATATGATGCAATGATCAATTCGTGAGCCTGGCATCAACAAATCAAGAATCCATCAGATTTTAACACACAGCAAATGGAAACATTGCACTCAAACAAATATACATTTTATCAATGGATACGATTTGGATCGAAGAAAACAATTTTTACGAAAAACGGTGAAAAAATACGCACTCTTTGGGAAAAATTGTTTTGCGCTCATTAAAATTAAATAGCACAATTAATCGACATAATTTCATCTACTATTAGAAACGGAATGTAAGTTTACCAGAAATTAATACGGTGGGGAACTTCAAGAAGATAATTAATTTCTCATATCTGCTTACAAGGAGACTGAATGTGTTTTTGCGTCATGTGAATGTGGTACCCAATGAATAATAGGAATTTAAGGGAAAGCGTTCGACTGAAATGGCATGCAGGATCCTACTTCTCAACATCAAGCCAAATTTTATATAAGCCATAGCAATATGCCTACGCAGTGTTTTTAGACTTTGAAGCTGCCTTCGACTTTGCCCCAGGGAATTTAGTCTCAAGCATCTTCGTCAACGTCGGCCTTCCTTCGAATGTGCTTAACTAGATACATGCGATGCTGCAAAAGCACAGGATTACAATGGATAATGGGGCCTGGAAGATGCCAGAATTCTCCCAGATTACAGATATAGCTCGGGCTGATAACTTAAGTCGTCTTCTTTTCTTAGCTTTGCTTAGAGATGTGGGCCTAGAAATATGGTGTGTTCGTCCTCTACACAAACGCTCCAGTTATTTCGAAGGAACAGTTGTTTCCGTGTGCAGCAGGCTTTAATCAGTCCTTGATCTGCCGTTTCCGAATAGCTATAGCCCTAACCAAAACCGGCGCAATGAGATTTAGGAACAGGGGCAGAATTGCGCGTCCTAATACACCGTTTCTCCAGCCGACCGCTGACATTTGTTAACCCACTCACCTACTGAGCTTTGCTGATCTCATATAATGGCTAAAGCTTGTCCCAGCATATGACATGAAGATACAGAAGGGCCTTAATGACTTCGTCTTCAATATTTAGTTCCCACCGATTGTTCCTCTGAATCATTTTGCGTTTTTTCGACCTTAAAGCTGTGTTTGCGCGAGCTAAATCGGGGATGATTCCAGAGTGGAGAATCTCGAGAATTTAAGCTGAGCAAAGGCCTCGTTCCCCAAAAGAGCCTTGGGATTGTACCGGATAGCCCTTAACAGACTTGTTACCCCCTGACGGTCATGGCAATGTTCGTTGAAGACCTCCTCTCAAAGAAAGCCTGGTGAAATTAGATCAAAAATATGTGGAGGTTGATCTCGATTTGTATCAAACGGGAATCATGGCGGACGGCTGGTCCGCAGAAGTTTGACCTATTGATTCTCGCTGTAGTGCACGACTTCTATTATCGCCTATCTAAGGTGCAGGGGCTAATGAATATTGTGCTTATCTTAGGCGTAAGCAACCCTATGATCTCTATCACGCTACTTCCTGCCCATAGATTAAATCGCTGGGCTCAATAATTAACCAAAGAATGGCAGCATCACGATGTCTAGTGCAATCATTAGTAGACCCTAAATAACCCCATGAACCCTAGATCGACCATTCTAGCAACCGTCTTATAACATTAACTTTAACCGGACCCGTGAAGCCATCTAATGTATGTTACACGGTAGCATATAAAGTTTAGTATGATATATATATTTTTTCAGTGTCACTTTAATTATTTGGAGTGTTATCGGACAAAGGTGATTAATTTCATTCATTTGTTTTAACATACAGACTTGGACACTGCAGGCTGTTGCAACTAGTCCACCTTCGCCTACCATATTGCAGACGCATGAGTTTACTGCAACGCTTTGGCCATCAAAGCTGGAGAAATGAGCAGCGAACGAAATACGTCTGAGTAGAAGGAATAGCTACATCTGTCCGAAGTGGATTCTAGCCGGTGCCAAATTTATCTACCAGGCAACCCGCCTTGTTTTGTTACTACTAAAATGGATTGCTTTTATATATTCTTTCTTATAGGGCACAATATAATTATATGGCGTACGCAGTCAATTCATTCCCCAACTGCGTAAAGCCTTTTCCATGCTGATCCGTTATTACAGATAGGCTTACCGTTTTTTTCAAATAGGCATCGGTTCGGCAATATTAACTCAGTTGCTAGCGACCGAAATTGCTTCAACTAATCTTAAGGCGAGGCCGATCATCAACGTAAGAGGGTTGTCCATGAAAAACGAATACTCGCATAAAGTCCCGGCTAAAAATAGAGCTATCATTAGCTTCTGTAGACTTTATTGTAACGGCTATTCGTATGGTCGCTAAGCTCACTTCATACGACTCTTTCGTGCATGTTACAGACGCCCACTAAGGAATGCGGTACCATCTAAGATTCAGCCGCTCATCGTACTCATACGTATACATGTACGCTTTCCGCATGTCAGTCAGCGGTCTCATCATTGCTACCTAACATAAAACCGAATACATCTGACCACAACGTAGGTAACGAGCTGATAAAAGCTATCAATAGGGATCCTTTCCTGATCTGTTATTGTCTTACGATCTTCGGATGGACAACTTCCATAATATTGGCTGGTTGCTACTAGAGTTTCTTTTACATTTGTGTGCTACAGATGACGACCATTTGCCAAGCCAACTAAAGACCGCCGGCTGTTACCGAGTGCAAGTGATTTTTTCTCTCTGAGGTCGAGGTTAACGTCCGCTAGAGAATAATTCAGACAGTTTAAGCGTATAACACGATAGCTCATAGCAAAAAGAATCATTTCAGCTGCTACTGCGACTTGATAACTTCGTAATTAGACAGAGCAAAAGAAATAGGTATATTAAAAAACTTTAAGCGAAATAGGAAGTTCGATGGATTGTCTCAGCAAGGCAGCTAGGATTCGTTAGCAGTACGAAGAACGTCTGTCAAACGGAAACTAGTACCAAACACTTTTTTCGTATCTCCTTGCCTTAATGCTTGGCAGCACATCAAGTACTAGAGATTTTCAGGTCGTTAGGATGACGTCTACGTGCACGCTTATACATCGCTGAGTGCAAAAGATCTTCCTTCATTTTTGCGCACTTGTGGAGTGGCCCGTTCAAAGGCTTCTACGGGGTTCCAAATAGAATAAATTGTAGTACTATAAAGTAATGTGCTTTTGGGATTTAACCCTTTGAAAGACCGCATGGCGCTATCAACAAACAGGTTTGCCTCCATTGCTCCATCCAGAATTGCATCCAAAGCTTTACCATACTCCCTCTAAATCATCGCACATACGCAGAGAAAAATGCACGGAGTAGAACGTCCCTTATTTAGTAAACAAGCGCTTTGGCCTTTAACAGGCCTATGTCGTGACTTCTTTAACGATACATAGGAAGTATCTTAATTGTTTTGTTAGCCAAGATGGTTTGAATGAAAATATTAAGTTCGTGCGCGACCAAAAATATAAACAATAACCTAAAATCATATTGTAAATATTCGGAAAGGCAGTTCCAAACGTTTGGCCTACACATACGAATGTAGTCGCAGACAGACTCACTCATAGCCATTTACATCATTGTATGCTCCTTAGCGTTACAACTTATGAGAATGGCCTATTTAAGTTGCCTCGATTGCCAGCTGTGAAGGACTTCAACGTGCGACCGCTTTCTCTAAAGGTAAGAAAAGCATTCGGAGAAACCTCAGGTCATTATATGGGTTGACCAATCGAATTGACTTGACGACAGGTGCCAGCCTTAATTTACACGGAACCCTAACCTTGAAAAATGTATGAAAAATTCTCTCCGGTGTAATTTTGTATAAGCGTACAATATAAGGTGCATAGGTGTACTGATGGGGAGTTTAATTATAACCTGTGAGTCAACTTGTTGTTGAAACATGAGTGTGGAATTAAATCAGTTACGTGGCGGTTAACATCTTTCTGTTTGGTGCGCACATATTTTACGCAGAACCCTCTAAGGGTACTTTATAAATTTGACACGTAAATATTTAATCGAGATCTACCGTTTATTAGAGTTTCATAGTTTACATTTTACGATTTCGGGAAATAAGTTTTTACAATGCGCCTTAGACGTGGGGACAGTTACTTTCTGTGCTATATGGCATTATGTTTATGTAAAAATCCGACGTTACCAGCATAATTAGCTAAATCGTCTCCGTCATTATTAGCTATGTTATGTAAAACCTACTTTTGAGCGAATCCGATATTGACACAACTAGTAATGCCAGCCTACCTCTAACTTCATCTGGTTAATGTAACGAAAGCGTTTTGTCTATGCTCAGCCAAATCATACTTCCCTGATTTGTGTTTTTGTGCCGGGCATAGTAGGCGATGGTATTATAACGGCTGATTTGATAATAAGTTCTATGAGAATGTTCGAAACGATCATTCTAACGTACACGATAACTCCGTGTTCTATAGCATTTGAAGCAGAGGCACGTCGGTGCCAAGCGGCTCATCCCAACATGGTGTGCCTGCCTATAGTTTGCAGTACCTGAAGTGGCCGTAAGTGGACATGCTTCCAGTTCCTTTGAAGCTCTAGAGCGACTTGTAGGATCATTTGTGTTTTTCGTCGACATCGCGTCAGATACGATTGGAGACTAAAAACGACAGTTACTGATTTCAACTTATTCATCACCGCTGGTTGTTCGAGCAATGATAGGAACATCCGCTGACTAATTACTAAATGACAATTTCGATGATTCAGGAGTGACGTTAAACGTAAACGCTAGCTTCTCCCACCCGTTCGGTATAAGAACACGACTATCATTCGCAGCACTGGCTCAACAATCCGAACGATTCCGTCTTATATGCAAGTTATGTAACAAGAGCATTGACGGTTTTAGTGAATACTATGGAAAATACAACAACGTGTTTCACGCGAGCAGGAAGGCCATTGAAAAAAACGGATCCTACTGAACAATCTGCAAACGTGTGTACAATGTGCCGACGGCCGTTTGAATAGCTGAGCGTTTTATAGAGCGCTTGGATAACACTCTATTGAATAGTCATATCACGTTTTTACTTCATCGTATGAAAGCACCGGAACGTCAAATGGCTAGCTTCAGGCGCATAAGAACACAAGCGACGAGAAAAAGCACAGCGAATAACATAATAGACACATCAGCATCGCCGAATACTCTTTCAATAGCGACCCCCCCCCGCCAAGTGAGTGCTGATATTTGGAGACAACATCGAGTCCCTTTAGCCTGCCCTATGGGAGCTACTGGTCAAAAAAGCCTACGAAAGTAGGCAGTAGTGCCGAGAACGTGAAACCAGAATGTCTACGACTGTAGTCTCGTTGGGCATATGCAACGTTAAAGAGGTTGCAAATTTTCCTAAAGGAGAAAACAAAATTATAATACTTTTCCCTTATACATAGCCATACAAGCTTCACCAAGGATGGATATCAACAATTTCCTTAACTTAAGAAGCAAATAACTATCTCGACACCATAAGGGGCCAGGCAGCAATCTTATCCCAAGCAGATCTCGAAGAATGCATCATAATCGAAAGAGACAAACTAGCGTTGGTGCTAAAGATCTTTGCATCACCGCTAAGGTTGATATAGCCAAAGTCCGAATTCCATGTAATATCCGCAGGTCTTTTTCGATCCTAAGACAACCAATGACATCCTCTGAAATAAGGCAGCTGAACCGTATTCGCAACACTATTGCTGCCTATCATTCAGATATAAGCGGACGATATAGTTGTGGAAGAGACGTAATTAAACAAATCGCTTGCAACGTGCCTAAAAGATTGAAGTTCTTTTTAAAGGTGAAGACTAAGAAAACTGATAAGAAAATAACGGAAGACCGCCAACAGGAAACGCTCATAGTTCCAGTAGGAGTGAGCAACACGTCTTGTCAGCCTCCTCCGCCATCTACAATGCATCAGAGTCAATTTCAGACGACAAGCCCTTTCTAACCAATGTCGCGCTATGACGTCAGAGGGGTTTATCAGCTTTCCGTATATTTCAGAGCGCGCCAGTAATGACCCCGAGAGCGGAGTTGCTTATCCCCCATACCCCGACGATTAAAGATTCTGAGCCAAGCGCTGATTGCTATGAGAACACATATCCCACTTAACTGCGGCGTCAACTGTGACCATGCAGCCAGTAGTCCCACGCTCGCCTATGGAGCAAGGAGCGCAGACGGAGTCTTGAAGTACACTAAGAGCCGTGCATTGGGAGTCCAGCAAGCTGGCGCTGCTCGCACCAAACATCCGAAATGCAGTTGACAGCGTGCTAATAACAATAACCTAGGCTAATAATTTTTCGAACTAGCAACGAAGGCTACTTATTCCGGCCGTCCTTACGGCGGGGTATTAGTCCTTTACAACGCCTAGTCGGAGATCTCGCAATGTATCTAGTCAAGGTCATAGTCGAGTTATCCAGATGGCGTATAAATGGATGGCAGAACTTAAATAGGTTTCGTGGATGATAAACAAATCTGAAATTTGTTGGCAATCTCGTCAGTCAAAGTCAGGTCATGTCTTCAATTTTTTTGCCGACACATGGCTCTCTCGCCAAAGATTAGAATGCGCTTTGGGCTTCTACGTATTCCTGCTTTCTCAAGAGATCTCAACAAGTGCAAACGAAATTCTGCAGAAATCAGCATTGACTTTTTTTACCACTAGAACGATAAGGAATGACACCTGGAAAAACCAGATCGTTTAAACCGCCAATTTTGCGGTCCATCATTGGTTTTCATCATGTGGTGATAATTGCCGATGTTTAAAATTTAGCTAGCTCTGTGGCATACGCCGTGCGGTATAATGCCCCCAAGCACACTCTTTAGACACAAACCTTCCCGGCGATGGAGATCTACTGTATGATTGTTTGTGAAGCATTCTTAACGCAGTGTTATGAACCCTGTATAGTTGAAGTGGTTATATATGTATTGTGATAGATCGTCGACAAAGGCCAATAAATTCAGATGTTTCGTTTGATCATACTACCTTTCCTACCTAAAAAAAAAAAAAGGATATTTTTCCGTCGAATGTGAACTCATTGTAGATTAGTGAGTAGTATTATCCTAAGAAGCTGCTCTTTCCAAAGGCGAAATTCCGAGCTTAGTCGAGGGCTCCGAACATCGACGGAGAAGGATTTGGTTGTACAACAGCGGCCGTATAGCAAAAACACTTACTGAGAAGCATAGACAATCGATTTGCTTTCGTCTGATACCCGCGTAGACAGATAAACAGGGCCAAAGACGCTCGACTAATCCAGTTTTCGTTTCCTCAGCTCCAGAAAGTCCACTAAATTGTGTTTGAGTTCTGTAGAAATCGCATTTGAATTATAGAGCAACAGTCATACAACTGCTACGAAAAACGAGTACAGAAGACGCGAAATGACATGAGACCCGAAACACAATGGCCGTTGTAATTATCTAACATAAACTACCCTGCAATATCAATACGAAATGTACGCTATGGTAACAATTGTGACGCATAAGATTAGTCCTAATAACAACAAAAGCAAGCTACTAACGATAGAAAAAAAACACCGTTATGTTTCGATTGCTTTAGGAATAAGGCGACCGCTTGTGATCGAATCGAACGCTACGTTTATCGGTTTCGTGTATTTTTTCGTGTTTGGGGCGCAGTTGTGCGGCATTGATTGCTTACGGAGTTGATAGAAAGACCATACATTTATATCAGTACCAGTAATACAAGAACAGTATGAGTGGGGCATAAGTGCAAGCATACGTTTCGTACGCTAGTTTTATGCTAATAACCAATTTTACGACTATACGTATTTACCCAGTTCAAAGGCAACCATTCAATAGCGTCATATAATGAATCGGAGCGAGTAAGCTTCTCCCCACCATAACGTCTATGATAATGCTGCTAGAAATCATTCATCCATTTCTATTAGGCGCAATTTAAAATAATTCTACGTCCAGTGTCGTATCGCTTCAGACGGAACGGATCGTTCGTCTGAACGAAAATGTTCAGTCTGTCAAAATTAACGGTAGATTATATATCAATGATTTGTTGATAATTTTTGGAGAACTACTGCTGCTCGTGATAGGCTGTACCGTTGCATTTTATTATAGCCGAAAAATGCCAACACTCAATTGCTTACTGCAGGACGATATAGTTACGAAGAGGCCATTGTAGGCCAGATACCAGAAGGCTCGTATCTTGGCAGGTTTAAATTGAACGCTTATATAAAGAGGGTTCAAAGCAGGTTATGATCTCTATATTGTAAGTGCAATTTATAATATGAGACAGGGGTAACATTTTGCTAAAGATGTCCTATTAAGCTGACGTTGATTTATCTCGAGCAAAGCTATCGGCTCGCTTTCTTACTCAAGTGTTGTTGTCTAACTGCGATTTTGAGCCTTGTTTTATATTTGCGAGTTTTGACTGTGTATCATTTGTAACTAGCCAGCTTGAGTAATATCGTGGATGTTGTTCGTCTTGTAGTTAACGTTATCCTGTTGACTCAAGCTACATAATTTCTATCGGACAAACCTTCCCCAGGAAGCTATTTGACAAGCGCGACAAGGTTCAACACCGTGATCTGGCGAGATTTTCCATCTTGTTTTTTCGCTGGGGGTGCAGGGGGCTTGACAGGTGTTTTGCGATTCATCAGCTAGTGTTTAACTCTGTCGTGGACATGCTGAACTCTGTCAGCTGATGGACATATAGGCGCAATACCTTGCACTCGTATTATGTTAACAAGGTGAGGTCACTTCGTTGCGCCGACAGCGACCCACTTTGTGAGCGTCACGCTAACGGCTGGCCCAGCGTATTTGTCATAGTTTCAAGCATTCGTACATTCAAGTCGTTGGACCATCCTTTCATCATCGTCATCGACGCTGATATCGTTGACGTCTGATACCATAGAGCATTTTCGGCTTAGTTCCAGAGAACAGAACTTTTTGGGCTTCAAGAAGTATGCTCGCATTGAGAGCGCTCCAAAACAATTGACAATATTTAATTGTTTCTTTCGTTTAGGAACAGCTTCATCTCGTATTCGGAGCTACTCGTAGCGCGATAGCCAAACCTGCCAAAACGCAGCCATCTTAAAAGCGTGACACGCTAAAAATAATATAACATCCAACAACAGGGGCTTTAGTTTATATCTGCCCTAGTAAATCGAACATAAAATTCGAAACATGCATTCACCATACAAGAGAGGTTACCATTTGAAAATGACTCAGATAGGCACATACAGTAATAGGAAGCCGGATACTGCCTTAAGTACATTTTATTATTTTGCTCCAATTCTATAAGTGATACACATTTAAAACGGCGTGAATTTGCCGTAATCATTACATTAATTAAATAGTGAAACAAGCAAAAGTAAAGGATGCAGCACAAGAATCATTCAGAGCTCTCTGTGATTTCAGCGTTTGTTTGTTTGTTTGTTAACTCGTATCTCTCCATTACTTTGGAATTATGTCAAGAAACAATCTGAATCATTAACTTAAGGACATGGCTCTATAAATTAAACAGAACCTTTAGAGAACCATCGAACGTTTGCCTAACCGCACGACAGTGCATAGCAATTACGATTCTTCTAGAGGTAGACAGATAGACGCAAAAACTTACATGGCTAGATGTAGGACCCAGGTAAGAGAGTTATTCAGGCTACCTAGCTCAACAAAGCTTTTTTGGTTTTTGTTGACCTGAGAATTGTCCTTACCCTCTCTAATAGTCTGGCTTCAATTTGAAGCATACGCTGTTTCCTACATCAGATAACACTGCATTCGAAAAAAATGAATGGGCTCCTTTTTTACCAAGCTTAGAGGTTTTCTTGAATCCTTAATAGAATGACCCCTAGATAAACTTCATACATACGCCACTTACAGAAACTAATGTGGCTTTTTTCTGGGCTCTGCAGAATTTATAACATAGGCGTTCGCAGCTTATTTTACTTTGGTTGATTTTGAAGGACAGATGAGAGCCAGAACCCAGATGCCCTACATTAAGGAAAACTTGCGTTAGATCGATGCAAATTATATGCCCTGTGCTAGCTGCCAACTTCGCGAAATTGACATGATCGAATTCTTACTCCGCAGGTGTGCTATTACTTTTTACCGCAGACGGGCCGTTTCTACATGAATCATAATCTTTATCTGCGCAATAACAATTAGAAAGCGCAGGCCCCATTCGAGCTTTACAAGTAAGAAGTTTACTTGCTCGTAGAGTATTACACAAAAAAAAAAAACAATCTTCAGTACGTACTTCAGGGCCAGCTAATTCTATCTACGTTAGTGGATCAATACGTCGGTGATTTGCATTATTATTGCAAAAGAGCTTTGCCAGCTAACAACGACGACAAAGGCAATGGAAGATCATTTATTGTCAAATAGATAAAATATCCTTAATTAAAACAGTCAATTCACACGAAAAAGCTCAATAATGAGTTAACCCTCTAAAGAGCATTGGATACTGTGTACTTAAATATCTGAGTAACTGAATACGACGTTTAATTATTGTCTCCAAGGTTGAAAATAGCGGCAGCCCAGGTTTCACTTATGAACCCAGCCAAGCGAGATTAGCAAAAGATGGAATCCGAAGATCCAAATAACTGACGTAGGACGTTTTAGATTCTGCATGAATCGAATACGTATTTAGAGCCACATCTGAAACATTATTTCTTCAAGGATTAGAAAGACGGAACGGGTACACGATTTTTTGTTCTTGCAATTTTTGTCTCAACCAAGTTTCTTCTTAGCATTCAAGCTTTCATTACTCTACTGATGTTGTGTATCGGATTCATGCAGCGTTGGTCTTTTATTCTAGCAGCTACGACATTTTAATAAGGTAGAATATAATGTTTCACAGACCTGGGTCTTAGAACTGGGATTTCTAAGGGAACTAGCTCATAATTATTCGTTGTAAATTGCTTTAAGCCAATTTGCTGTCGAAATGAATGTTTTTCCTGTTCTAGCCGGCTGTGATCCTATAAAATACATTTTCGCTGGCCGGTTAGTTGCCAATCTCAAATGATCGAATCTCAGTATCGCCGCAATTTGCCCAGCTGGTCGCGGGAGGAATGCCTGAAAATTCTGCCGCTCTGAATCGTAGAGCCACGCCCGGAAGCGTAGCGCTTCGTAGTAGAAATCTGTCGGCCCTTCTGGTCTTCGATGGCAGGACGAGCCGGTTATTCCGCCGGAGCATGGTCACCAGCTGATGATTCCGGAGTGTCGCGACGATACCTTGACGACTTCAAAGGTATCAACTAGCGACTCGGCACACACCGAAGTATGTTGATTATAATACCGAACTGGCGCGACTTACTTTTCGACGGTTATTTACGTGGATATCGCCGAAATTCTGCGTCAGTACGACGGCTCCTGGGCCCATGTTGGGCAAACCGCTGATAATCAACCGCACCTTGTAGCAATACCGGGCGGCATGGGACCAGGATACTTGTTATACGAGGCCAGCTTAACCGCCGCGACACGGTTCGTAAAAGGAATGGATTAGCCAACCACAAAGCCGGCTTGATCCTGACTAACGCCTTAAACATCTTGTATCACGTCTTCATTCGTTAGAAAAACTCCGATGAACCGGCTTTCTCTGAGAAAAAAAACGTTCGATTTCAGTTTAAAAAATGGTCCGTTTTGATCAAGACCTTTAGATAATACCCATATCACACTAAGCCTGGGCCATGTAAATCCAGCCTCACAACGTTTTTTGGTGGCCACTGTTGGTCTCCGGCTAAGCATGCTGTCTACTCCAACTACTTCGCAAGACGGCCGCCGTCAAAATTCAAGTTTTTAACCCTGACAGCTTACTACAGACTGCCCACAAAGCAGCGAAATAGGTTATCCATATTCTTTTGGAGCCCATAGTTCGATCACCGAACACTTGCGAGTGACCAGCCGGAACCGAAAATATATTTATGACACTTAAATAGTCTCTACATACTGCACCACTGTAATTGTATGTTCTTACTACTAGTTGATTTTATACATTGATCCCGATCAAACAGTAGACAAAATTACTTTAATTGGCATTAATGACTCCCGAACCGTCACATAATACAGAACAATTTTATTAGTCAATTAAATTAGCACACCTAATAATGGGTCATTATAAACTCGATATAAACTTCGATCACTATGAAGGCAGTTATGTGACCTTCGCGGCATCAACGAATATACTCGACATCTAAACGCTCAGTAATATCCAGGAAGCGTCATGCAATGGCGCTGCTCTTTGTTTATGAACAGCCTCATAAAAGCTTCATATGGAAGCTTCGCTAAAAGATTTTCAAAAAATTCAAGTTGTTTCCGCTTCCTGCCCTCGTTTGTTTCAAAGCGAGACAGTTTTTTCATTTACAACGCTTACAAGGCCTTGATGGCCTGACCCGGGATATCCAGGGAACTGTCAGGAAAATGATTTACCATCTTGGACACTTACCAAAATTACGCCGGGGACTACCTACGGTTCGATAATGATAGTAATAGTAATATTAATACTGGTAGTAGCTCGGAAATGTTCTATCTTTGCCGACGTTGCCAATGGTGGTGGCATTCACGAAGAGGAGAGAAGTTCTCTTTCCTCGCTTTATCTAAATATAACTGTATCAGACCGCTTTAAAGTAATGATCAAATCGAATATAGGTCATCTCAGTCAAGACTATTCAATTTTGCATTGCGTTACTGTTAGTACTGCTAACTAATGTATCTTTCTAGATACTAGAGCGATACTTCGAGATTTATGAATGAAGTATGGTTCCCTATCTATAGTGATAACTATCGTTAAAGCTCACACAGAAGCTGGTGGTACTCATATGGATTAAATAGCAAATAATAGAAACAAGTAACGCTTTTTCAAACCTTTTCCCTTGTCTCCTTACCGAAACCGTATAAATGTACCGGTACCTTACGATATATATATATATATATATATATACATAATTTTTAAATGTATGCGACCGCCCAAACAGAATAGAGGATAATGTATACGCTGAAGTAATTAGAATAATAACCAAAATATGTAGTGAAAATGAGGCTCGAATGCGAAAAAAGATGTGGTGTGCTTGTGCTTAACACCCTTGAAGGCGTTTTCCTTAGCATATTGAATAATTTGAATCAAAACCAGCGAAGGAGTTCTTTGGAAAAGGCAGTACCGGTTAATTTTTCTATCCTTACCCGGACTTACCCTCGACGCCAACAGTCCGTCGTAGGCCTTCAAGAGAGAGTTGAACGCACAACAGCCTTATCCACGTGAGCAAGCCAGCTTGAGTCTTTTTACCTGAGTTAGCCCTTTGGGTTATTGTTGATCTCAACGGTGTCCTGATAATCCGCTACATCTTGTCGATTTCGCAACGACCCAGATTACACATAGTACATTATGTCAGAAAGGAAGTCGACATTCGAACGAAATATTTCGTCATTTTATTTAATATTTGAACGGCGCATTTTTAACTTAGTGACAGACGAAACATCTCAAATCTGCCAGTATAAGTCTGAAAGGCAGCAAAATCTATTCTATGCACACACAAACGGAACACATTCCTTAATACCTATTCCAAATATCGGACCGTTATTTTAAACGATACTGAAGTTCTGCCACGCAATGTTGTTATTACCAAACCAATGCGCATTATGAGGTACTCTTGTTTTTAACGGATCAAACGTAATGCTGCAGCCAACTCGAAATGTAACCAAAAGGCAATTTTTATTATCGGAAGGAGATCACCGCGAAAAGACACGTGTGCGGACCTAATTAAGAATTAGAAATGCTCGTTCTGGTAATTTCCTGTGTCATGAAAGGTCGACCTTCGACAAAAACAGAATTGATTAGATAAGTCCCTTAGTGATATCGAATCCGTCGACCATTTTTATCGTGGGTCATAACCTTTAACGTCAAGTTCTTCGAAGGAGCGTTGCATCAGGTAATAAGTAACCAATTAGTAAATGAGCTCACAACATTGCCGGGAAAGCTGATGCACTATTTTTACAGGCGGTCCATAACAGATGTCTAATCAATGATAGAGCCACATGTACAATTGATGGTCCGTAGTACAAGTGTCGTGTACAAACATCGAAGTCATGTCGATTTTGAAGATGGTACTTCATTGTCCTTTTTTTACTTTATTGGTTAGCTAGGCCTATTTCTGTCTCAAACAAAGTAATTATAAAATATACAGAAATTTTAGCCAGGTTAACTCTGTTTGGAAACGCTACACTAAGCATTAAAATAAAACAGCTAAAAATACAAAGATCGAAATGGCCAGTCGACAGACAAGGACTGCAACTGAGTACCGAACAGCGGAAAAAAGGCTTTACATTTAATCCGGCAGATTTCTCTGGAGCGTTATTTATGAACGAAGACCACGACTGCCAGCAGCGGGATCCCCAACACCCGACCACGTCTGGGATAGACACACGTATGGGAATTCGGATGCCTCACAAGTTTAGCACAACTTGGCAACGAACTTTTGCAGCCACTGCGATCGAATCCCTCTGGATACACTAACTAAATATTTTCCTGTCGGCGTTTCTCATCCACATCAGCAGCAATTGAAAAAGGAATATTATGGATTTGTCTTAAATTGAGCTACGACACAAGAAACACACATTGACGACAGTACTTCGTGTAGTTTCTCATACTAGTTATCACTAATTTATTCTATTTAGATTCGTTTATATTAACATATGCCTGTATAAACATAAGGGCATGGATATTAATATCATAACATAGTCTGTGTGTATACACGTGTCTGCATATCTGTTTGAACGCATGGCCCGCACCTGTGTCATACTAAAATACATCAACCTAAGTTCGTTTCCAAATGTCTACGTATGCTTTAAGTTGTCACAGGCGGTTTCTGGTTTCTTTTATATTTTTGGGCAATTGTGAAATTAGAAATTTCTCGGCATAAATACGTTCAGTGGCCAATACTGTTCGTGACGAATGTTGAACATGTTCGTGAACTTGTTGGAATGTAGCATTCATTACCATTCGTTCCGTTCGGTGCCACATAAAATATTAGCAAGTTCTGCACAAGCTCCCTTTCTGCTTATACAGATTCTGTGCAACGGATATATATATCTAATGTCGTATGGCGAAGCCGCAATTGGAGATAAGTTTTGTGCTTAATCGTCACCACTAGTAGTTGAACTTAGTCGGGTTTTTGAGACGCCAGCAGTCTTCCCAAACTATAACGTTGCGTTGACCTTCCGGCTTCCGTTTGTTGTCGCCTACTGAAAGCAAACACACCTTGGCCAAGCATGCAGGAAAAATGGCCGGATCCTTGAGGACAAGTGGAGACCGCGCCTGCTTTTTTCTATTCCATGACGCAACTCAAAGGGGATAGCCACTCATTAAAAACAATTTGAACGCTTTGTTTTTTAGGAGTGCTTGCGCGTTGCCAGATAAGGACAAGGTGCTTTTCATCGTTAGAAGATTTCAACCACGGCCACCTACCACATCGTGCTGAACTTTTGACAAAGCGTCAAATAATTCTGTCTTCTTATTTAATATTTTCGCAGTATTTTCAGGAAACCACAACAGAAAAAAGCAGTACACATCAGAGTGGGAAACTTTTTTTTAGGACTAGTACAGCTCTCTAAAATACTTTGCGCATAAAAGAGCTACCAAATGCAGTGCTACAATATTCTGGTCTTGCTTTAAGGGTCGTTGCCTCTCAGTCCTCAGGTGCCCTATAGAAGTTCTTAAATTCAAGTTGTTAAAAGTTTAAATTGATTTGCTTCGGGCTAACTATGTGACATCCATTATACTATAACACATATAAAGACTACCAGGATAATTTTCTTGTAGGAAAAACTGTAAGAGCTTTACTCACATCGTGTAGTACTACTGCATGACGGGCGACCTACACAGATTCTCGAGTAGCTAGGCTCATGGGCTTCCTGCTCTGATATGATGTCAAAGGAATCTTCATTCTATGTCGCATTATCCTTATTAGGATTTACCAGAACTTCAATACGAATTCGACGAAAACCGGACAATAAACGAGGCTTAATAAGGTGTTCTATTTTACGTAACACAAAAATGATTTGAATTGGCCACTATTGCCGTTGCATAACAAGTTTGTCAGCGTGATGGAAGGAAGACAGCCAGACTAGGACCATACAAACATGTTCTGTCAAGCAGAGATTGACTTCCGATCAAACTATGCAGACGATGAAACTTTTCGGTAGCCAGTTGTTTGTTCCCCTTGATAGCATCAATGACTACTAAGCTTCATCTAACAAGTATAAATGAGCAGAAATTAGTTTCTTGAGTATTTTGTACTAGCATTGGTCTGGCATCAGAGTCTACTCACGGAATAACAAGACCTCTCAAATTATCCAGTATCAATACGTACGTAGTGTGCGCGGCGGTGTAAACTCTGTTATAATACAGTGTGGTCAATGCTTAATGGACGTTAAATTCTAAACAATAAAGCCTGTTAGAATATTAGGTACTCATCTGACGCCGAAAAATGCTTTACGGACCAAGTTTTAAAACGCATTAAGGTAAGAACCCGTTAGTAATCAAAGATTAACCTCTTTGTGTATAATTAGTTGTTGTTTGGGTTTCTTGTGCTGTCAAACAGGTACACGTTGGAATACCTATGTTTGGCCCTAAAAAGCTCAGCACCACAGGTTTCTAGCGCTATCTAGGTACGTTGGGGGGTTGCCATAAACTCAGCGAAAGAAGCTTGTTTAGAAATACTACGCGCTAGCTACCCTGTTCAAAATGCGCTCACATGATTCTAACTTAATTTATTGATTATAATACGGACTCTTTGAAGCCAAGGTTTAAGCACGCATCCAACCACGGTGACCAAAGTTATGCAATGATATATTTAAATATAAAGTCCCTTTTTCTTTGCATTGTTTGACACCACGTAAGAGATCATGATAGATCCTAGTCGCTAGGAAATAGGTAACATCAATCAAGTTGCCCTCGGGACCTTGAAAGAAGTGGCATAATTGTCAATTCGTTTCAATTTTAGCTTTCAATATACTTGGTTTAAGTTTTGCGACACAATAGAAAGAAAACAAAAAGCTTTTTGTCCGTGTCTGAATACCGTAAGACGCCAAATTTTGTACAAGACTACTCTAAAAAAAGTCAGAAATATCAAAATAGAGAAAACCGATAATCTATCGCGCAGTTGGTGACACTATTCAGCGATCGTTTAACCCGATGTTTTTTATTTACCAGCTCAATGGTCGACGAAGCAAACTGGTCGATATGCAGAAAAATCATATATTCATAGTAACAGCAGCGGCTCCCATTGTATAGTGTGAGTGCATATATAATTATATACTGAAAGCTTTACCTTTCCTTTTTTGCTCCGAGTTAGCATAGATATTAATGAGCCTATCCGTCTGAATATCAACGTGCCTCTTTGACTAAGCTTTTGCCCCAAGGCACATTCCGCCCCTGCAGATGTTAACACAAACAGACATGCCGGTATGCGGCGAATTAAAATCATTCCGTTTTGCAGCACCGTATCATAACCATGTTTCGTTGTTATTATTATACTCGGCCATCCAGTCGGCAACTATATAATTTTATACTTGACTTTCTTGCTAAATAAAAGTTTTTTTTTTTAATGTATAGATTAGCTGTGCTGCAATGATGACTAAAATGAGTACAGAATAATTAAGAGTTAGAGTAACTAATGTATACTCAAAAACAACTTTATCGGTTGATAAAAAGAGAAACGAGAAAAAACATTAAGGAAAAAAAAGTGTACCGTGCTACATTTTGTGGACACAAAGGAAGATTTAATCTTTGTTCGCCGTTTTTTTTTTCTAGAAAAAATTGTGTGATGAACGCTCATCGTACCTTCGAATTGCCTATGATCTTTTGATTATGAGTAAAGTATTGCTAAATGCGTGCCACCAATCTTAAGATAGACATTTTGGACAATGGCATGTACAATGTTTAACCAGACGAAACCTAAAATTTTAGCCACGAAGATCTACCCTGGAAAATTAAATTCCAGATTGGACTGGTTATTCAACAAGGCTACTCAATAAACATGTAGAAATGCGATCGGCGCAGAGAGACAAAGAAAGTTCAAGGCGCTGTAGTTTCTTATAAAATGACGCGTACTTCCCATTTGAGAGAGGTTTTTAAAATCTAACGATAAACAAAAAAGGGAACCAAATTCTCCATGTATTATTTTTCTTGTTCATATTAAGCGATAATCCAGGGGATTTTTTAGCAGCTATTACGACCGAAAAAAAGTAACTGAAAAACCTGTCAATCGCTTTGCCTTACAATAGGACAGCAAAAACGACAAAGGCGACCAGCGAAAAGCCTTTGACGGAAAGGGGTCAACCAGTTTTTTTCTTAAGCAAACTTGGTAACGCTATCACCGTTAATTTCTATTTGCTAACGTTGCCTGTGCTAAAACCCTGATTCTCCGGAGGCGGAAAAGATTTCAGTTCCTCAAACAGTCTTCCCAAAGCTCAGCTTGCTGTTCAACTATTGCAGTTGCCGGCATCCACTGCAGGACCTTCCTAAGCCCAAGGGATCCTTCACAGTTGTTCTCTGTCTCCTAAAGTTCCCGCTTAGTTTGCCACTGTCAGTAGAACAAATCGATGACTGCAGGTCCCAACCCCAAGTCCTTTCCGCCCTCATTGCGCAATCATAGTAACAGTTGTATTCGCCTCTACCAGATTATCTGCCTTTGCTTGCGTTGCTCACCACTGCTACGTGACTAAGCAGACGATTCATGGGACGCTATTGATTCCTAAGGCGGGAAGGTATATTTTTCCGCTAGTGATGACTCCGTGATCTAAGGTTCAGCCGACCTTTCCCTTGTTCCTTTGTGTCATCAACACCACGACCACATGCTAGAAGATTTTACCCAATTCGCAGTTATCCGTGTATTGCTAATTCTGCTTGCTTCCATCCTCGGTTCGTTGTCCGTTTCCAAGTAAACGGGGTGGTGCCTAGGGTACGGTACGTGTATGCAATACGTGGTCCTGGGCCCAGCGCACGCAAGGTCTGATTCTTCTGCGCCAGATAGCCACAGCCAAACCTGTGCCTTGCTAAACGCGGCTCCAGAGCCGCTTCTCTTTGTTCGCAATTGCGCCACCACCTTAAAAACTTCTCTTCGATACTGAAACGGGCGAAGAGCAAACGGACAGTAGGCAATAGGAACGAAAAGAAGATAGCCTATTCGTTTGTCCCTTGAATGACACACCGGCTCTCTGGACAGATGTCTCTAGATGGTTTCCGTAACGGCGTTACCCCAGTTGGCGCCATGAATCAATGTCGCTGTACCACGACATCGAGAATTTCTGCCCCTTGTGTAAGTCTGGTGTGGAGATCTATTCTGTTAAATCTGTATCAGACATCTACAGGTACTATAGAGAGACTAAGTAAGAAACGATCAAATTCGGAGCGCTTTAATTGCATATTGGTATTATGCGTATATATTCATCAGGTCACAGGGGTTCATAGCGACTAAGCGGCTGCTTAGATACGATGTCTGTTAGGCTACGATCCAGGGTTCTACGCAGACTAATCAGTGTACTCGCGAAAGTATATGGAAGCATCGAAATATATTCCGTGTAGAATAAATTGGCTTTGGTATGGTACAGTTTATGGACAGTGTAACAATTGGGAACTCGTTTCGATTAGCAGGCATGAGTTAACCAGCTGGCGTCTCTAGGCAACCGAACCTACTCTGCATCGTTAATCCTTAGTTCGGAGAACCTAGAGAAGCTTTACAATAGACAGGTGCCGAACATGATGAATTGATGTTATCAAGTCTGTATTTTAGTCGCCGTAAATTTTGAACACGGATGTGTTACGCCGTTCAACTTAAAAGTAGACATCTGTTTAATGGATAACGAATGTCGCAAACTTGTAAACCTTTGGAGATATCTGAAGAGAAATCTGTTCTCGTTTAATAATAATTAAGTGGGATAATGATCGGTTTATGTTTTGCGAAGAACAGATCAAATAGAGAGTGCTTCGCCGATGTAATCGATACAACGTCGCTAGGTTGTGACTAAAACCTTGCGGATTCCAGGTTAATTAAAAGTATATTAGAATGCATAAAAAGATCGACTAAAATATGTATCAAAATGTAGCAAATCATTTTATTACATACAAACAGCTCCTATGTAAGACGTTTTGCAAATCTATCTTGTACATGACGAAGCCAAATGGTGTCCCTTTGGTAGGAGAAAATCCACGTATGGGCATACCATGTTCATTTAGCTAACTAGAATCTCATAGACTCGCATTCATGCAGACCTTCTTTACACTAAAGCCATTTAAAACTAAGTGACCGACAGGGGCAGCCAGAAACAGCCTGAACTCAGAACTGATTTTTCCAATTTACTTACCACACACCAAACAAAAAAAGGAAAGTAATAAACTTTCCGATATTTCTCCGTATAAATTTCAACCTTATTTGCGTATATTCTGTAAGTGACGCCGTAATCTTATGTAGAGTTTGAGAAGCCCCAGAGTGACTAATAAGGTGGTGAGCAAAAGAGTCATCCACCCATTATGCCTCTCTAAACGACGGCTATCGAGTAACGCCTTTGAACCATCGTTTGAAGTAAACTATATGTAACGGGATCACAGGGACCCAGTCGTGGTCTGCTCGCGGGAGCTGCGTACTACGAGATCGCCTTTTCTAACAGTCGTGCTGTTAAGCGTCGAGCAGTCTTCTTGACGATGATAGACAGGAAATGGCATTAACGACTGTCGCAAATAAACAATTAAGTGACCAAATTTGAGAGCTTTCCATCGCTGTCATCCAAAGTCGAATCGTCGACATCCGTAACCAAGATCTAGGATAACGTACCTAGGAGGTACTGCTAACTGACTCAAAGAAGTCGTGAACGGTAAAACAATATGTGTATATATACCAGTGGACTTTAAACCGTTTGAAAAGGTACAATCCTATGATGGAGCAGTATAACAGCTACCCAAAGAGGACTGAACACTAAAAAAAGGTTATAATTAATCCATATTTCCCAAATTGAAAGATAACCTGGAATTACATAACGTAACATAAATTCAAGGAACGTTAGAAGCGTCCTCTGCGTCTTCCTCTAGATGCCCCTTCATTTCATTTTATTAGAGATTTCTACGCGAGTATGTATGCAGCTAGTGGTTTCTTGGAACTGGAAACTTGAATTAATATAATATTTGAAATATATAACTGAGTGATATAATACGTGAGACGTTGAGCTTCGTTCTGTGGAAAGCTTCGATATGCGCGTCGATCTCTCCCAGCGCGTCGACTGGCTCCGAAAGTTGAGGTGTACGTTACGCGCTCGTTTGCGTTACAATGTACCTGCATTTCTTTAAGCAGCGACTGTGATATTTCTCGAATTACGCCAGCTCGGTGACAACTTATGTTTGTTTCATCCTCATTTTTCTAAAAATATCGTCGACGTAGAGTGAACTGCTCTGAAGGAGGCCTTGGAGGTCATTTGGAACCATTTGGAACGGTGTTCCTGTTCTGTAGGCGATATTGCTGATAGCGTTTTTGAGTTTACGACCAATGCTATTTAATTAGATTTGCAATAGTACAATTCAAGCAGGGTAAACAAACACGAGAGTGCGAAAATCAAAAAAAGTATTGCAAATTCAGTCGCTCCAACGTACGTCTTAGATAAATTATATTCTCTTATTTAAGTTAGTCTGGAACACTTCATAACGATTCAAATAAACGTGTGCACTAATAAAAGTTAGCTTGTAAAGAGCCTCCTGACTATTAATATACACAGCGATGATCATAAAAACTTTGGGACCTAGGTAAATAGTTCTCCGTAATCTAACCTCGACAATACAAGTCGAACTACAGCAATTTTCAGCTCACAAACTGAGACCCAACAAGTGATACACACATATTAGGCATTAGTTTAATTAATCTTCCATGCTAGAAACTATCAGGTATAGGCCAGGTCATAGCGCGACCTGGTCATACCTTGCGAAGGTAAATGTGGAGCAGAAAATCAGAATGGGGTACCATAGCAAACTAGTGCCTGAGTAGAAACCAACACAGAACCATCTAGAATTCGTGCGCAAACCTCTGTTATATCAGGTTATTTCGTAAAAGTCTAGCAAGTGGGACTATAGTGAAACACAAGATGGAAGCACGAAAATTGTTCTAGTGTCATTTCGTATTGTCCTTTTTATTACACCTTGTGTGCGTCGAGTAAACACACACACGTCTGGCTGGTGAATTTCCATGATAGAGCACAAAGTGGTAGAAGAAGTAATGGTGATAGGTTTCAGCTTTCCTAAAATTAGGTTACATCGCGTAATTTTGTTAATTTTACCTATAGATTATTACTGACAGTACGGTACACGGGAATTCGTGTAGATCCCGTGTAGATATTCGTGTAGAATATCAACTTCGTTACCTACTAAAGCTTCTCCTCACGTGTGTAAAGCATTGGCTGAATTCATTTATACGATAGTACATCATACAGTTCGTTCATACCGGGGGTAATTGGCCGTCGTTGCTGCTACGCGAATACAGCGACTCGGAAGTAGAACTCGAAATATTTAGTCTGTGCCTGTTTGTGTATATTTTTTGCATAGATCTGTGCATATAGATGCTCAGAAGGTACCTGTTTCGGACCAGTGTTTATTTCCGTAGGGTTTGTTGGCAGTATTGAATTCGTACTAGTAAACAACGTGTTCCGTTCAGAGATACGTTCTACAATATCTCATGATCTATGATAATCTTGATAATGAAATAAATAAATCCATGCTCAAGGTGCGCCTACTGACAATCGTCTCGCTGCAGTGTTCTGCTAACCGAAAATTTCACAGGTAAAATGTAACCGATCCAAACAAGGCAAAGGCGTGCTCGTTATTATCTAAGGGGGCTGGAAGTAATATTCGTAATCTTTAGAGTTTTAGAAATTCTACTATGGTAGTTAACACCGCTAACATTTGTCTTGGAACGGCTAGGGACGTTTGAGAGCGTCGCGAAAATTTAACAGCTCATAAACAGAGGAGAACTATACGTGCGAAATGGCCAAAAGATATAAACAATATACAATGTGTCGACAATACATGCATTTAGCACGACAAACATCATAAGAGTGATCATTTATGTGCAGCATAATCGAACAAAGGACAAACGCAGTCTGAATTCGGGATCTTTTCTTTATCGTGCAATTGCTTAGTAAATTAGGATACTATTTCGTTCTGGTCAATAGCGTCAGCATTAGTACAAAAATTTAGACATCGACTGAAGTGCGTTCGTTGCGTAGCATATAATCCGACCAAAGTAAACGCGCCCTGGGTTATGCGCTAGTTCCCAGAAGTGTCAGGATTTTGGTACCGAAATTCTATAATATCCCTATGGCTGGAATAACAGCTCCGGCTGTTGCAGTTGCTCATGGGTGTATATGCATCCCGGTTAAAAGGAACATGCAGAGAGCGTAGAACGGCGGAGCTCAACATCCACTTCCCCATAGTGCTTCCAGCTACAAGATTTTCACCTACATTCAACAGAGATAGCATGAATATGAAGCTATATCGGCACGTTGAGACCGTCCCTATCGGAGGTTGACCTGTAAATCGCATAGCTTTTTCTTTTTTCAAATGTTTTCGTCGATAGTAACCTTCTTCTAAGGCTTCTTAAAGTAAAGTGTAAATGGCTCTTCAATAATCCGATGATAAAGTACATACCGTCACTTCAAGTTTAGCAGACACTGGGTCATACGTTTGCATATAAACCAAATCGCCTCGGCCTCAAGGTCAGTAAATTTACCAATAGGCTGAGAAAACAGTAGAAATGCATGAAGGTAACACACACTCAGAGAGTGGTAAGGACCCTGCGCACTGGTTGTGCAAAGTCGCTCACTAAAAGCCCCTGTCCACACTGTCGGGTACTTGAAAATTCATTTTTATATACGCTTCGCTCATAAAAGTTCAACCGTTTATTAACCTGTAGCACGTATATTTCGTACGGGCATCTGCGTTTGGCTTTGAGCAAACATCCAAACACTAAACCTATCGAAATCGCAATATTAATTACTTCGTTTTATCATAAAAGACGTTGTTGAAGAAAAAATTGAATTAGTAATTGGCCTGCCGCCGTCTTTCTGGCGCATAATGCATTTACCCCTCAATCTGGCAAAAAAAGATAACGTTTATAAGCCCGGGGTCACCTGTCGATATTCCAAAATATATAGAATATACGTATATTGAATATATAATATAATATATATTCAATATATTAGAGGTGGAGCAATTAGATCTCTATTAGTACGCTTTAGTAGTTATCAAAAATATGGTATTTGTGGATAAGCTCGTTGACGGTACCGCCTGTCCCTTTTGATCCAAACGAACTACTACGATGCACACTGTGGATGTTGGCTCCTTCCCCGAATCAATTTTATAATACAATATAAATTCATGTACATAACTGTCCAGCTTTTATCAAAAACGTGTGGTACAGACGCAGACGTACAAATATTTATTTGTTCGAAAACAAGGTATGACGATACGCCTTACGTGTTTGTTCGAGAGGATACTACGACACAAGTACTTGTACACAATGTTTCTTAAATTTGTCTGACATTTCTAGAAGGAGGGAGAGGGCAGTTTTTCATGTAACGGAACTAGTTTATTTTCTCCCAAACAGCCTAAATGCAGCGACTTTTGAAGTATTATATACCATCACTAAATGAGGACCGTCCTCCTCATAGTATCGTACGAGCAGAAACCGATCAGGCCTATTTCTTACTGGGAAATCAAAGCCATAGATAAGTACTTATTGGTATATAGTAGTTGGGTACACTGCTACTCGAAAATGACGTTGAGTAACGTTGCTTCGTAAACCCTTCGGTACGACCGGTTATAAAAGAAAATCTCGAACACCAAAACAAGTGACACTGTTGAATCCCCACGTTGATATATAGGTCGTAGATAGCCTAGGCATATAGACTGTTGTGTATGGCGTTACGCCGTATAAGGTACTGCCCTGGTTCTAGAAATGATCCCGTCTACTACTCATGTTTATTTATACTACGCAGTAGGTATATATTGTAGATATGTAAAACTAGCTTACAAATATGGCCCGGAGTGTTATTCAACCTATAGGCAAATACTTTGGAGACAGACGCGATCGATCAATCGTACTTCGCCATTCTTCAGCCTAGTATTAAAGAAATCTATTTGTTATCTTGTCATGCTGGGTTCTATCAAATGATAGTTGATAAAAGGTGCCAAATCTAGTTAACTAAGCCCCAGAGCTATGCTATAGACCCGTTATAAGTCTACACACGGTTCCAACCTGCCTTTTGTTACAGCTAGATATTTAACTACCTATACGCCTAAAACTATATATAAGCTCTGGTAGAATTGTGCAACATTCTGACATCGGCAGTACCGATCGTATACGAACGAAGTAGTCCCGTATGCGAACCATTGTAAACCCGAGAGCGCAGAGTCATGTGACGCAGCTCAACATTCACAATGTTTCCTTGCCATATTTGACTGGAATAGCCATGCTGCGTGTCTGCTGATGTTATACAGTCACTTACGTAGTGATAAGCGGATCCGTGTACCCAAGGTCCGCATTGGGATGCTTTAAAATTTACTCAACAACGACATAATAGGTCCAAAGTGCGCTCTGTGGATACAGAAATTGTTATTGAAATCGTAAAAAAAAATGTAGAAAATCATAAGACTACGCTATTTAGAGCCAGTATTACACGTTGTGGTAGGTCTTAACAATTACTAACACCTAAGCAAGCGTTATTTGGGTGGAAAAAACTAATATCGCATATATTGTTATATGGTATTAGTGCTTTAAGCTTACTTAGATAATCTTCGATCATGCGCAACTTTTAATTACCATTCAATCCTTACCAAATGACATAATGAAAAAAAGATTATATTCCAATGTTTAGATTGATGAGTGACGGGCTAATGGTTTGCCAAACAAAATCTGTCGATGAGCACTTATGCACGTGCCGAAGCCCATATATGTGTTTAAATATCCTATTTATATATCGAAATCATGCTATATTATATGTGCGTTTTTTGATGCACATTTCCCAGCCGTCTTTCACGACAAAAAAAAAGGCTAAAAATGTATGATGTTTCTGAAGTTTTTTCCAACAGTTTCTTCAGAGTACGAATGATGGTCGTCCGTGATAATCTGTTGCAATCTAACTTTCAGGTAAAACATTTATAGGCGGTTTCTGAAAGCTAGTTTCGACTGGAGGCCACTTGAAAAACAAATGAACAAGACGACGATCGGAGACACACAATTAAGGAACATATTTTTATGGAAGATATGTCAGTGTTGTTCTATTAAGGGTATATGAGTGACTGACAATGCTACAGGTAAAAAAAAGTATACCTTCGCTATGAAAATGTTAGCTAGCTGCTTTTCTAGAAAGAATGAAATAGATCTATAGCTTCGATTATGCAGGGCGGAACAAACATTTCGAAAAGGTCACTTCACAGTTTCAGAGTCCTTGTAGTGAAGGCAAAAAAATGTACTATTTACTTACTCTTATTTCCTTCACTTACTACTTCAATAAATATAAAGTAAAAACTGTCAAACCTTGTTAAGTGACATTTTTTAAACTGGCACCAAATTTCCCTTCTGTCAGTAGATATTTAGATTATAATTCTTTACGTAAGAGTTTTCCTATCGCATGACTACCGGATCGAAAATTGACGCAGTGATAAAGCGTAATACAACGAATAGACGCACAAACGAGCTAGATAATTTATTCAGACATTTAGAAGATGGCGTAATTAAAACAGAGCCACGAATGGGAGAAATTATCGGTGCCTATCCTTGGTTCTAGGCCAGCTAGGGCAGGCCTAATGATTGCCACCATGCTCCAACTTAAACGATAAAAAGCTCGTGCTAACGGGTGGTTTCGATGATGTGAACAAAAATGACAGATCATTCCATCACAACCTGCGCGCTTAAGCCGTCGACTATCGGACAGCCTTTCTTTCATGCACACTGTATATAACTAACAATGATCAACTTCATTGATAAACTTCCGTTGATTTTCTTGTCGCTTAACGTTTCCACAAGTTTCTCACCGCCAGTGCTTGATGTGCACTCTAATCACTTGTTTTTATAATAGATACGCAAATGACACAATGAAGAGGTTAACATTTCGTTTTTTGTATCGTGTTTTTATACGTTACTATTAAATTGAAGTAAGCTACAAGTAGTCCGTTCGTAACTCGCTGCTTTTGCCAAAACTACCAAAAATTGCCATGTGCTGTACTTCTTCCGTTAGGCGTTTCCTTAATTATATATAATATATACCCTTTAAGTATTAGAAATTATGATAGAGAACAGGATGACTCTATAATAGCGTGTATTTTTCATCGTCTGTTGGAAAACGTATGCGTTTTTTTCTATACCATTCATATGAAAAAGAATCAAAATATCGCTTACACACAGTTTCGTAACGAATTACAGTTAATAAAACTGTAACGTGACTGAGTTAACAAAAGTGTACGTTGAAGAACATTTCCGCTGTTAATCGGAACGAAGTAACCGTCGAGAGCACCGGCACACCAACTTCGCGTCTAAAACATCCACACGCCTTCGCTTACGTGGATTACCCGCTGATTTCAGCACTTGTATTGAGCTCCTACTGTGCTATACAGTTTGTATATGATATAGAGCGCTGGTAGCACACGAACGTAATCCGGACATATTGCAGGCAGAGTTATAGTCCTTTACTATGCCATGAGCTTATTCATTTCACCCCAACTTGGATGGCTCATTGCCCCCAGACATTTTTTCTACTTGTGGTGCTTATGTACTATTTGTTTTTAGAAGAAGAAAAAAAGAATCGTTCACACGGTAGTGACTTTTAATGTAAATGAGTGACGCATTAAAAGGTACGATTGGTTTTTAGTATATGTACGTCATGTATCCTGATAGTGGTGAACTAATCGGATATAAGGTACATTTTTCATAGATGAACATCGGTTCCGCATCAGCCCACGACCGTTCGAGCTCGGCCATGCTTCAGTTGTGAATGGCAAAACGTCATAGGGTAGCACTTGATACCCATGTTGACACGTAGATCTTGACTAGTGTTTCCGTTAACATCCGGGACGATTGATGTAGAAGACTCGATTACGAGGACGGCTGTCAGCAAGTTGAACACCATACACTACATACGCGTGCACTGTAATCACTAGAGAGATTCTAAGCTGAACCAATTACGGAAACAAGGGTTAGACGGTGACCGAGACAAGCTTAAGTGCCGTGCTACAATACTCGCTTTTAACTAGCGAACAAAACGTTTGCAAAGAAACGTTGACATCCTCTTCAATGCACTATACATTCTTATATAACTCAATCAAAAAGAAACGTCTTTCGTAGGCCTGCGTCACTTGTTAAACATCTTAAACGACTATACGATGAAAATGCAACTAAACACTGATATCCCCCTCCATTGAGGCGAAGTATGTCATACACTTCGAGGTAAGCTAGAATGTTGCCATTTACCGTTTGTTGTTCTTTTTAAACATCGTACTAGCCTGTGTGGACAACATGGAACTTCCTCCTAAGGACGCCATATCCTTTGAGGCACAGTGATGGCGGATGTAAAAAGACCAAAGAGTCAGCCAAGCACAAAAGAACCATTTAGCAGACGTATATTAATATTAGGGTACTGGTATATATCTCAGATTGAGATTTAGTTAGCGTTATACCATTCGCTCAGTAGCTAGCTACGATAGCAGCGGAAATACACGTCCTAAGTAATCGCTTCATACATATGATACTGCCTTGCGTTATAGTAACGCAAATGGTAAAATGGAAAATAGAAGTTGCTATAAACAGTGTTATTGATAATAAGTACTTGATGAAATTGACGCACATACCGTTGTTGTCACTCGTTGGGTTTCATAAAGCCTATCAATACATCATATTGCATCTTCATGTTGTCTTCTACTTGAATCCATATAACCGGAGTTTGACGTAAAATTTGAGAAAGAATTCGTAAACAAACAAGCTTTTTGGGCAGTCCTAGTAGAGGACTTTTGACTGAAATTAAAAAATTATACCACACATGATCTAAAATGGCATATAGCTCTAGCAATGCACTTGAAACAGGAGGCCGTATACTTTTATTATAAACTACACTTGAGGATTTTACCATTTTAGAAGCACAGAAAGGGTTCGAATTCTGCACATGTCTCACTTCGTTGCTTCTTTTAAGATTGCTTCAACAATGTTCGCATGTTAGGTGTCGAAGAACTTCGCTACCTTAATTACGGCTGTGATTTTAGTCCTACTGGAAATACATTTTACTGTCGGAACAATATTCAGACTATAAAGCTAAAATACTTAAAATTCAATTTACCCTTAGATTAATATTTGTCTTTAGCATAATAGCCATTTTATAACGAAAAAAATTTACTTCTTCAAACGTCTCTACAAGAACCTTACTAGCTAAATTTAACATGGAAATCATACGAGTAGCGTATGGATCGTGATCGTGCAGCGAACATTTTCGATACTGGGTTATTATATACTTCGTTTTATGCTGGGAGTCAGCCGTCAGAAGCGACGTCTACTGCTACCGGACGTACAGAAGAAACATAAAATCACACCGAGATTAGTATTCATATTTCAGGATAGTAATTATAATGTCGGATTTTTTTCTGACTTTATCTGAATTAAGCGTTTGGCTCTTATGCGCTTGGCGACGTAGAAATGCGCGCACACAAGTGGAAAGTTTGCACGATCTCATCGTTGCGTAACATCGTTCCCGCTATGTCGGCTAATAAATAGATCTCTATGTGACAATTAGCTACGACATTTGTCGAAATTATTATTATTATTATTACTTTAAATCAGCTGTAATGACGATTTCGAATAGGATAAGTGATTTTCTGTACTATCGTAAAGCATTCGTACCCGAGTGTACACCAACATACTGTACATGTATATGCAACAAGAAAGGCAAAACGAAACAAGTACGAAAAACAATACTCTAAAATAACAACGGAATAATATTCAGGCTCTGCTTGTAGCCAGAAGACCTGCGGGTGAGCTGTGCATAAAGTTAAAGAATAGATTCATGTACATGGCTCCGAATCACTACTGTGCCAGAGATCACCATCTGAATGCGGGGCTCGTTGCATTTTGAAACTGGTCGAACATCTTTTTTCTATGTACTGATTTTTAAGCTGTAGAAGAGACAAATTGCCTGCCAACCTCCGAGCTTGCTTCTACGCAATTTAACTTATCTTAATTAGTAACCCTTACTAAGATATTGGCCAAGCCTGTATGCCCAACTGAGTGTCAGCAACCTAAGCGAAATGGGTAAGTAAGTTATAAACTGACCTTCAACCTATTCACTTATTCGTGTAGCAAAAAGTTGAATTTTGTCAATGTTATTTTTCTCTAAAGGCGTTTTTCTGGTAGTGTACTCACGGGCGCCGTTTCAGTTCCGGTATCTTCACGTGCTGGCATCGGTCCAATCCAAAATGATCAACACATAGGAGTGTATGTTAAAAAAAAAAGCCCGTTACATTTCGGCGATGCAATAGTTTTATTAAGAATGTGTGCTGTTCTGTCGTGATGTTTAGTGATACAAAGTTTAACAGTTGTTATTGTTATTACTAATACATCCCATCAACGATGCTTTGTTTCGAACTTGCAGCTTATAACTAGGAAAAAAACGCGCAATTTAGTTCTTCCGTCATGCCTTATGGAGTGGCGCTTATCTATTCATCGTGCGTTGTACGTGCGTATCATTTGTACGAAACAGCGCTCGAGGTGCTTATCTGTCAGTATTGTTCGAAACAAAGTGCTATGTAAGTGAACTCTAGCATCATCTTCCGTTAAATCCACGTGCCGGGTTCTACTAATAGGTAATCTCCTGTTTGATCTCGGCTTGTCTTTTGACATATAGCCACGAGTTTTCGATTGGAATCAGGTCGGGTGTATTTCCAAAGCATTAGCGGTAAACATTCCAGTAACACTTTGTCATGACCTGCCATGCATCAAAACAGTTTCCGGCCGGAAATCATTATTGAACCTGAGACAGTATTTTCTGGGCTAGCTCGCTGTATTGTCGTTTCTCCATAACCAGGTTGATCAAATGTGAGGCTTCTACATTGTGGATAGTAATTACAGCTCGGACTACTATTTTCCTCGAATGTCAGTCCCGCTGGATTCCGGAACAAATATAGCCGTGTTTAACGTTGCTCAGAATGCGATTTAGTTGAAAATCGGATCCTTTTAAAGTGCCGAACTGTTGGATTGCTTTACTCATTTGAGACGTCTATGCTTGTGTGAAGAGTTCAGCGGAGGCTCCTTGGTTGCCTGCTTCGATACGACGTCGGAGGGTCCTTATAGACTCAGTGACTTTGCGTTCCGCCACCTCTAAGCGGTTGAGCAATCGTTACGGATCGGTCTTTTTATTGCTCGATTAGGGTATTCCTATCTTCTCGCTCCATTATGTGCCGTTGTCCTGTTACCTTGATGCCAGAGGTACCTCTTCACCCTTCACCTTTCGAGCCACATTGTCAACTGCACTCTCCAATAATCCGACACACTTAGCGTTTTCTCTTCGAGATCGCTTTTTTCATCTTATTTTGTTTACGGGTATAAAGTATAGTCACCAAAACACGAACACCAATGAAATAATCTACCTTCATCTTATGTCTGGTATCGCCGTTAGGCATTCCATCAGATCGACCGCTGGGTGGCTAGCTCCCAGCACGAAACAGAATCAGTCACGAAACATAAAAGAACACTAGCTATCTACGTCTCGTTATAAACGTCTCGTAGAGGAAAATAGGACATTTGAATTGGACGTATAGGTCGAATGTTCGTACACTTTGTGCATTATGTGTCCTAATGATTTCTCGTCACAGCAGTTTAAAAACGCCTCGTTCGTAACGGTGTCGTTACAGGTCCTATTATTAGAAAGCAGAGGAAGCCATAAGGAAAAAAACTCCATGCAGATACTTGTTCGAGTTCGGAGACATCTTCGATCAAACTCGACAGTGGGTCAATGTTGAAATGGCCGTATTCGATTGTATGGTGAGTGTAAATATATCAACGTTATGCGATACGGTAGAGTTCTCAAATGCAGTTCTGTATCAAGCACCGTTCCACAGCTCATTTGCTTAAATTATCTAACTATGGAGACAAATGCTAAAATAACAAACTCAATGATAAAATGAAAATTATACTAAATAGAATAATTCAGAGAACATACAATTGTCTTTGCTACTTATAGTTGATCCAGGTTGGGTTTTTTATTCAGATACATTTAACTATATAGATGCTGATGGCTAGCCTTGCAAGTTTTACTTTGAGTTGAAGTTTGAAAAAATAAAAATAAGCGAGCCATTAATTAGTTCGTAAATTATGACCCAGTCAATGCGGGATGAGGTTTGACATAGTGCCCTGGTTTTGTGTGAACATTAAAGCCCACTCTGACATATTAGCTGCTGTTTGTAAATAGATATCGGCTAAATTTGAACTCTGTCGATAAGCGGTTGAAGGATAGGAGCGTCGTATCTGTTTTTTAACATTCCGAATACTTCTTCTTTGAAGCTCGTTCTTCTTTGACGAAGTTCGTACGAGTCCCATGTTATTCCACCGATTTCTAAAGGTGAAGATAATTTGTGTTATCATATTCAAAGCACTGCCTCAATAGACTCGATGGTTATATGCTACTGGTCGTGCTCAAGCCATAAATTAAGGTGCAATATATGTTGCGATCTGGTCGTGAGAATGTTTTTTCTAAAGATTACCCCATTTTTCTGTAAATTCTGTAAAATTAAAAGCAAAGAATCTTACTACTAAACTAATCAAATTTATACGCATTGTATATTTGCGCTTTTTCAAGGCATAGCTGTTTTTTCAATATGCTTCATGCAGATAAAAAGTTTACTGTCTTTGTCACTGCAGAAGAACATACTCATATGTAATACAGAAGTGAATCAGCCTTTTCAGGCTATCCGGTAGCCGGTAATGACTTCAGAAAGGCGAACTACAGATTTTTAAACTGAAAAAAAAAGCCTTTTCAAGATCAAATGTAATTTTTTTGAACAAAAGAGACTATAACGAGCAGAAGCCTTTTTATCCGATAGTGCAATGATAGACTTCTTAGGTCACTTACTTTCTCGTAGTTTAGCGCAACTATATTCTTTGTATTTCTCCAGTATTATATGCCTACGATATATGGATATATATGTATATAATATGTGATTATGTATGTTTAATTGTACTCCTTCAATGTCTAAAAGCCGGAACGGTTTTACCCGTTGAATAACAAGCTGCAAGCATGTATTTTATTTAACTGAGCTAGAAAGAACGATGACAAGAGGGCTGTTGCTTCGAAAACATCTTTTACTAATGATTGTTTAAGGGTGGTCAACTCTCTTCCAGGCATTTGCAACGAATTCGGCGCAAGGAGGCCGCGTTCCGCCTAGCGATGCTTCCTTAGCGCTGGAGAGCTTTGTAACGTACGCTGCTAAAGATAGGGAAAAGTGGAGAATCTTCGTATCTGGCAGATATTTGAGATGAAGAGAGATCTTTTGAAACTCCTAGAAACGTCTGGAAGCGGCGGGATTGAAGGAACCATTACGTTTGCGCCATTCCATCCCCGATCATATAATTTTCGCTGCTATTTTGGGCTTTGCACCGATGTGATGTTACGTCCCGGCAGAAAAAAAGACGGCACAAGGCACATCTGTAATTCATGCATTGGCCATTGTCTGATACCGTGTTTGATTTTTACCAACCAGTGGCCTCGAAGCTCTGCGATTTCAATTTGCTGCTTAAAGACAAAAATGATAATCTATTGGTTCTCGCATGAACACAGCGGCTTATGTACAGAACCATCTGTTGTGTAAAACAGGTATTTCAGATTTCACAAGTCAAATGACCATTTGACATATGACTGAAGGTTGAACGTAATTGAAATAAGCTTCTAATAATTAGGAAGACCGTCATAAGTTAGTTTTAAAAATACCATAGTGAAATTTAACTAAACACCATATATAAAAAATAAGTACCATTATAATTTATAAACATCGCTTGCTGGTGAATTGTGGCGGGTATTTGTATCATCAAGTACATGCGTAGTCAGTTCTTATACTGACAAGTTAACGATTCCAGATGGTGACATTTGATAAAATGCAATCTTATAGGACGGCGACTATGCAAGGATCAAACGTCCGAAACCATTAGCAGACACGATACGTTACAAGCGCGCCAACGCATCAAGGAAATGAGGGACATCAGCGCGTTTCTCGGAACTGTACTGACACCCAAGCAAGATTGGGTACCGTCTCGACCTTGCGGAAATCTGACCATGTGCCGTGCGGTTTCCACCTTAACTGACAATTGTTTCTTAGTTTCTTGACAAATGATCGGCTTTTTAACGAGTCGGTAATTAGCTAAGAAGCGCAGACCTAATACACACTAAGCGAAGCTAGCCGGTTAGGCGGGCCACAAGATCAAATTTGCTTGGTTAATTTACCATGATGTATTTCTAATGTTAGCACCAGACCGCACAATGCATAAAGGACAGGATTCTAAGATCAGGACCTCTACTGAGAGCTCACATAGACTTCTTGATCCTTGCAAGGCCACCAGCGCTTTCTGCGTCCTTTAATCTGTACGTCTTGATTGATCGTCTACTTCGGGTCAACGTCATATGTAGGCAAGTGAAAAAATTTACTCTTGTCGCCGACTCGAACCATCGAAGGTCGAGGACTCTACAACAAATTGTGATTTTTTGATGTTTTTAATATGATCGTCCCAGTTTGTATCCGAGTTCATCGTCGTACCTCTTAGGAGTTACCAAAGCTAAGAGACGGCTTATATTGAACAAAACGAACCCATTAGCGTATAGAAGATGACTTACCATTGAATGACTATTATTTTTGCTGAGTAGATAACTAACGAGAATAAAGACGGGTTTATTTTATCGTCTTGGCTTATTCCTATTGGTTACCTAATAGGCTCAAGCTCAGCAATTTCGTAGCCCGTAATAATTTAGTTTGGTTAGAAAAGGTCTCTTGGTAGGGCCACTACAATTTCCATTGCTTGGGTTACTCTAGAGTTCGAGTGTCATAGCTTAGCCGCGACTCTTTGGGGCACTTCAGCTTAAACTAATTTAACAGGAACGATGTTCCGAATGGCCATGTCAAATGCAGATCGGAAGCAAACAACAACTAACGAGGACTGCTGAGAATGTGTTAGATGTGCCTTAAAGCGGCCTTAAGAAAAGTACACAACCTCACAAACAAGTAACATTGTTCATGTGCTTGTGTCTAAGGTCGCTGAGCTACTCATTTCAATATAAATTAGCGTTGTATGGCATCAAAATTGTATATGTTAAGTAGAAAACGTTTTATTTATGAGCCTGGTCTAGATTCTATCAATTAAATCACATCATTTTTCTAGTAATAATTTTGCAAACAATTGGCCTTAGCAAATAGTTTTATCTCAGCGTAACTCTACGCTGCGAACTCAAACACCTTTTGACTTGGGATTTCGTTTTCAATCCCCAGTTAAGTGTGTCTTATAGGGTGTATTCAGCAGGCTTAAGCGCCCACTGTATCATCACTATACGGCGCTAGAACAGATTTATTGTAAACCTATTTTTTGCACACGAGTGCAAGTCCATCTATCTCCTGCAAGCATGCTTAAATATCTGTTTGTTAATATAATAGTAGAATTATAAATTATTTCCGGAACGAAAATATGTTAAATAAGCGATCATTTTCTACAGTAAAGTCGCTATAACAACAGTGACGTTTGACAATCCTGTCTGGTGTCTTGGTGCTAGCTTCGCCTCGTAATCGTCTTGAAGTGAAAGGACTAAAGGCCCAGATCGACAATAGCCTTCACGGAGGACCGTCACGTTTAGTGGACTCAGCGAATATTTGTCGAAAATCGTTTGTTGAGAATAGTGTCAAGCCAGCCCTCACGTCCTCGATTCCAGTACGAGGGTGCGTCTAATTTATTGTTTATGGTTTAGATTTGAGTTTCTTATTAATCATTTCCTATTGCATTAGGCGTTCCATGCTGGATGTCAAGTTAGTCTCGTCGTACCCTTGTGATAGATGTGTGTTTTTTTTTTGTGAAAAAAATATTAACGTAAAATAATATATTGTCCTTCAATACAAAATAAAGCCGTGTTCAAACCTTAAATCTAGACATGACGACTGAACATCGTAGTTACCACAATTAAATTTATTCGATAATAACAAAAAAAGTTTGAAAAACTTGAGCCGGACTTAGTTGTCGTAAAAGGATTGTTTTATTCTAGCGACTGTATGGACTAAAAGATGTGCTGAATCGTACCTTTTTACTCACGTTCCAGATTCAGTTATGGTAGATATTCAGAACAAAAAGACCTAACTCGGGATGATACTTGCTTGCGGAACGTACTGCTAGCTTGTTAGACAGAAGTCAACGAGGATAACTAAGGGACAGACAGAAATGTTTGTGGCAGAAATTCATATTCGTTGAACTTTTTTCCAGCACAAACCTTGCTGAGATCAGCTACCACCGGCAAGAACTTATAAATCGTCAAATGTCGCCAAATACAGATACAGGCGATGCCTCTACCTAGGCCCCAAGCTGTCTGACCTGTAGCAAGGCCCGTTTGTCTTTCTTCCAACTAAGTTACGCCACCAACATCTGTTGGGAAAGCCGATGGCAATTACCCTGGAAGTGACGACGCTCCATTCAAAACTGCTACGTATAGAAAGTAGCTTTGGAAGTTTACCTACTTTTGCGTCAAGGCCAACAGCAGTAACGATGCCGCTACACTCAGCGAATTTCCCGCCACAGCGTTCACCATAAACAATTTACATTCCACAAACCTTCTATTCCTCAGTAGTTACTGGTAACGAAGCGTGGCAGGCACAATTGCGCTCCGGACTCAAATAGGACAGGTAACCCACCGTAGGCCCATCGTCTACATAACACGCTCCAATATTCCAACCTTCGACAGTTCGTCCATCTAGGTCACCCTTCCTTCCAACAACAACGATGACGACGACAATAAGCAGCACCGCATTTCAACTACCGGCTCAGATTTCTCGCCATGGCTTATCGGCTCGTCTAGCACCTCAAGTCGGTTTGTCTATACCAAGGTCGACACAGCAGCAACAGGGGCTGTTTCTGGAGCTGCTGTAGTTATCCAACATGTGTGTGCTCTCGTTATTACCCCTAAGACAGTTTGGGGGCTCGCTAGCCTTGCCTCTGTGGTCCCCGCCTTTGTCCCTGTTTCAACAGCGATAAGCTTGCTTTCTCAACCGGTTCATACGGTCAGCGTGACTGCTGCAGCGTTTGGTAGTGGCGGGCTTGTGCAGGCATAGTATCAACAGAACCCCAAACAAGCCGAACCCTTTCGAGGGCGCCACCAGTGAAAAGCCAGTTCTACTGACAACAAAGGCTCGCTGTGCTTCAAACAGCGTGTCATCGAAGCGATAAGTCGAGCCTTTACAAAGGAGATGAAATAATTTGCAGCCAGTTTTTGACGGGAGGAAGACTTATACATATGAACGATACGTACCTAAAGAAGTACGAATCACTATTTAGCTACAAATAGCTCACAAAGGGTTAGCCACGTTGGTTTGAACTTCAGAGCACAATTTAAAAATGGTCAGAAGTTCAACATACGTATTTTTTTAGAGTTGTTTTAGCGCTGGCGGCATAGTAAAAATGTATGCGAACACTTCGTTTCATGGAGTTGTGTAAAGCAGTGTTTAGTAGTAACGCCGGACGTAAGGCGCACGATTGGCTTGGCCTTTTAGGAATGGAGGACATTATAACATTTGGTCTACTTAGTTGTCCTATTTCTATTTTGGCTTCGACTCCTATTCTAATTATACTTTAATTCGTTAATTGGTTTAAAGCATATTACAAAACAGTTTTAACATAAATCAGTTTTGAGCAACTGGAATAAAAGATAACCGAATGCTCAATGCATAGGTCCAGCCTAGCGAACCGTTGCTTCATAAGAGCATAAATTATCAGAAACACTAATTCTCTACTTATAAATACTATCAGAAAACATAAACAAAACACATTTCTATTTTACCGTCTTTCATTTTGCAGGAGATCGTCTTATGCACTAGATCCTATCCAACCTATGTAGGAGGAATCAGAACTTCCTCAGGATGCCATGCAGGCCGGACGTTGGTTTTTTACACTAAAAGGGGTAAGCAGACAAGCGTACAATTATTATGGGGCTCAAATCCAATAACTAAAACGTAGTGGCGGAACGTCCGTTTATCAACTTAGACTAATTTGACAAGTTAATTTCAATACCTCCATAGCATTCACTACATTTGAAATCTGCACCATATGTGACAAAGACGCTTTTCAAGCGTTATCCAATAGACCTGTATTGCTTTGCCACAAAAAAAAGTGACTGAAATGTTTTCCAGTATGTGGAGTTATGCCCGATAGGAGAACGAGTTTAATTTCACAGCATAGGTATTTCTTGAACGAGACAAAATGAATGCTATGCATGGATGCTCTTATTTCAGAACCTACCAAAAAAACATCACGAATTCGTGTTTTTTATTTTTCAAGACTTTGATTTTCACTTATGGAAAATCGAAATCCTCGCCTGTAAAAGATGTTTGTATTCAGTGTGCTGTGTAGTTAAGCAATGAATGTTCATCTGTGTATATGCTGATCTTTTATTGTGATACGTCCAGCAGCGCCTAGTGGTATCTAGCATTAATCCTTGTGATGAACAAATTGAACATCATGGAAAATAGACAATATGATTTAGTGAAATGACCGCACCACAAATTGCTATGCGATACTTTGGGATGTTGCCTCTTAAGTTTGATTAAGAATGTATGCTATCGAAAGGAACCCACTAATGGCACCTCTAAAGGGGTTTGCCTCTAGTAAATATCGACATGTCGGCCACAGCATATCAGTCTGCTGGTCCCTCGGTGGATCTGGCTCAGGAAATTTTGGGTATAGGCTCAAATATCAAATCCTAATTTTGTTGAATGTCGGACTGAAAGAAGTCCGAGCACTAATGGTGCGGGTAAGCGATCTACATGGCAGGTGCCAACATCGTATCGAAAACATCACTCGAAAAGGTGCCAATGAAAAACCTACGATTGGGACCGGTGGCATGTTACAATTGCGGGCTACTTCGCAACGAAGTACAAACTGAAGTATCCGGTCCCGCCGCGTGTTCAAGCCAGAAAAAAGGAACGATTCCAGAGCAGCACTGTCATTGGAAGTTGTTGAAAACTGCTGAAAGACTGCAGTTGCTCCAAAAAACCGTTTCCGACGTCTTCATACACTTACAAGAAATGCCGAGTTCGAAGTGAAATTGAATGTCAGCCCGATCAAGGTGGAGAGTCACTCTGAGAGTAAATACGCAGGCTACCGTACAATGAAGTGGCGAATGGGGCCAGGAAGCTCGAGACGCGGTTCTTCTTATTACTATTACCGGGATTATTACCGTTCTAGGTAACATCAAATAGGAAAAAACAGAAGAAAGTTAACGCGGTTATGCAACAATTCCAGAATGACTTTGGTCTGTAGCTATAGAGGCAATCAGCATTACTAATTTTTTCCGAAGGTTCGCCTTGGCCCATAACTACGGCAAAGTTAATACCACAGTGTATTCTTGAGGATGTAAAAAACCATTGGGTACCGAACATGGAAGTCACACTGATTTCGTTACGTTTCGTTAATCTCACTATCGCCATATTAAAGGCAAAGCTGAAACACCTAATTTTTGCATACTCGAACATCAATGATTCGAACGTCAATAGTGAAAAGAATTTAACGGAATGTTTGTTAAGAATCTGTTGTTAACAATGCGAGACCAGTGGCGTTCCTGAAGCCATTTATGGTTGTGGGGATTCTCGGACCATTTGAGCAGGACAAAATCAATAGTAACAATGACGTGAAATCACTACTGGCTTTACAATACTATCAAATGCCTGTAATCCCCACCCCATTTTGTATAGTAATCTTCTGTAGTCTCGTGACGCTATCAACACGACTCCCATTATTTGCTAAATCTCTCGTCCAGATAGTGGATACACATATAAGGGGAGATATATCTGATTAAAACGGTCAATCTTTCCAATCTATTCGTAAACAAGCGTACTTGATATTTGTTTCAAGGCCAAGTCAAGCCATTGAACCCCATGCGTACTAATTACAGCGCACTTACAAAGCGTTGAGCATTTTGTCCGCTTTCTTACGTAATACCGGTACTCCGGTTAGTGGCGTCTGTCGTTGCATTGATGGATGTAACTCCAGCTCAGTACTAAACTATTACACTCCAGGCGAACAAAGGCGGCTCAGATGGGGATCGGGGTGAAAGAGATGTTCCTGGAGTGTCTGGATAAGTTCCACGAGCAAAACTAGTTGCTGCCCGCGTGGATTTTCATTTACCGCGACGGGGTTTCCGAGACTCAGTTCGATGTCGCCCAGCTACACGAAATAGCCTAGATGCGTTCGGCATGCGCAGCATTCAAAAGCAGCTTCTGGCCCTTCATATTACTGATCGTTCTACACAAGCGGAATCATGTCCACTTTATGCTCGCAAACGATCAGCAAACCTGAGAACATTCTACCAGGGACAGTTGTCGAAACTGAGATCGTGCATCCGGGGCTCTTTGATTCCTACATGCGCTGTCAGCTGAGCACTCAAGGAACATCGCGACCATCTCATTACCACGTCATGCTTGACGACGCTGGTCATTAGCTTTCGTACGGACTCTGCCATACATATGCACGCTGCACTCGGACCGTATCTGTGTTAGCACCGACGTACGACGCGCATCTGGCTGCTTCCAGGCGAAGGATCACATTTTTGTTAAATTTTCACTGACATACCCGGAAGGTGTAGCTTGCCCAGATCATGGCTCCTCAAATGATTACGTAAACCTCGAGAAATTCATGGTAACCGTGAATATTAACGATAAAATTCGTAGTACGATGTATTCCTTATAAAATTTCGAACGTACACTCAAGTGAGAGAATAAACAGCGTTTGCCGCTGCTGATTCAAGTAGGTGCAACGTTTATCGTCTGATGCAGAATACAAATCTCTTCCATACTCAAAAATATATTTTTGGTCTTCTCATTTTGTTGGCAAATTGCACATTTTTCAAGGTGTATTAATTGCGGCAGTCAATGCTACTGACTACAACTTGTTTATCATCTTGTTCACGCAATAAAACACGCGGTGGCTCCTTTAGTGACGAAAATGCGGAAGATGCCATATATACTAGCCTGGTTATAGGAGTAGGTACGTTTCGACACGTCTCTTCTCCACATGCGTATTTATGACACGTAAATCGGCCATAGTAGACTCTAATAGATAGAGGCAGTACTTATTAACTGCGTGATCTATTAGTTTTTATGTTACCGACCGAGTAAGAGTTTTGGTTATAACGACAATGTCAAAACAGCGTAATGATGCACAGATGGAACGACTAACCAAATAAACAGTGAAATTCGTCCCGATATAAAAAAAATCATGTTCTTTTTGATGAGTGACGCTCGTAAGTTGTTTGCGCATGGTAACTGTAGAAAGTATAGAAGGCAGACAAAATTAGACAAAAAATTGGTTACAAAATAGAACACCTCGATCATATAAATCAAAGTGCATGCATTAGTTTGGGCCGCTAAGACCGATACCAAATAAAAATTGACAGCTAGCTTGTGAAATATGCCTCCGCTTTCACATAAATTTTTTTTTTCTCCATTTCCTCGCCATACGGTTTGCGAAAAAAGGGGCTCGAGCATTTGGTTCACAAGAGCGTAATTTAGTTCTTATCGTAAGGCTTATACTAGATATTGTAGGGCAAACTATTACTGCGATGGACAGCTGGCTTTCAATGCGATGTAGCCGAGCGGTGACCAAGTAGCAATACCACACCAGTAGAAGCAGGCTTCGAAGGCTTTGCTTGCGAAGGACAATATAAAAAAACGGGAATGTCCGCTAGGTTCTGTTTTTGTCATGGTTCTTTTTCAGACTAAATATTTCG
This sequence comes from Varroa destructor, assembly GCF_002443255.2. Lineage (NCBI taxonomy): Eukaryota > Metazoa > Arthropoda > Arachnida > Mesostigmata > Varroidae > Varroa > Varroa destructor. The sequence goes on along the minus strand of NW_019211458.1, from coordinate 22,155,422 downwards.
TATGTTTTTCGTTAAATCAAGAACAACCGTCGAACAGTGTTGTAACTTTTATAGACGCCTCTTTTATATATAGTGTGTAACATTTCGAAATATGGCACTGTCAGAGTGCATGACACGCACTACCGCTTATATCTAACAGCGTCACTCGGCTAAGGCCGATGACTCGAAAGTTCACTTGCATAGTTTTGTGACTACAATGGTTTTAGTCACTGGCCGATACATAGGACCCCTTTATTTCTCCGTCCTTGAAACTACTGTGTGCCTGATAGCTTTGATGGCCAGAAATAACGGATCGTCGAACCACGTCGTCAAATTCTACCCTTCGTATACGCGACGGACCATCATCCAATGCAGCCGATCTGACCAATCTGTCCCCAGCGTTCTTTTCTATTGCCGACATTCTCGTGTCTCAGGCTGGACCCTATGCTAAACGATTTATCCCTCAAGGCATTCAACCTGCAGATCTGTGGCGTCTAGTATCCCTGCTGCTGCTCTTGTTGTTGTTCATGGTTGCGCTAATTGTGGTGCTGGAAAATCCTGCGAAAGTAAGGCGTTTTAGCGGAACGACGTTTGGGGAAGGGACGCTAAACTAAGAAGACGAAACTACTTATTTGCGATTCTCCGGTTGTCCGGTGCCTTCATATCGGGCAAATTTGCCGGGCGATTGGCACAGGATTTGAACAGGAACAGGAGTAGCGATAGAAAGCGGTAACATGCTTTGAATGCTTGCTAATCAGCCTACCGAACGCAACTTGTTTATATAGCGAACCGATCACTGTGCCAATTCCCTTTATGACGCTCCCGCTACGTGTAAAGAAACGGACATCGGACTGGCGTCCGTTGTTGTTGACTCGCTAGCCAGGAGAGCGCTTATGAGAGAACGCCGACGGTGTTAGATATATAGCTTGGTTCATAGAATCTCCCTATCTGGCACACGAGATAGACATAACTGTTCATTTGTGTGAATATCGGCCAGTACACTTCGTTTCTACTGGAGGAAGTCGTCGTCACATTATCACTTTTATTTGGTGCATGAATAGGCGGCAGAGCTATGGATCTTGATTTCGATCTGCCAATGTAGGTTTGTTAATGTTTACGCAAACTCGACTGTACTGGATTATACTTATTAACATATTTTATTTTTCAAAAACACTGTCAAAGTAGCAGAGATAGCCGATTTATGCTTCGTAGAAGCGTATCGCAGATGTCTTTTCGGCTTCCCTATTATCGAGGACCGTTGGTAATGTAGTTTCCAGGACGTTGAATGTGTGTACTTGGCCAAGAATGTCAATTCAAGTCAACGGATATAAACAATTAAGTCCCTCACGGTGTGTTTAGATGCCACTTTTTAGATAATACCGGAATGATCTGTTTATACCTTAATTTCGCAAGACAATTGTTAAAAAAAAAAACTCATCGTACTTGCATTTTAAAAGGTCGCCTCAAAATCTTCCATAATGAACAAGTGACGAATCTACAACTATATAAGTATTATTAATTTTCAAATTGAGAAACTTATCAGAGTTAAGCGTTCCACAGGTATAATCTCACCGCCAGGGCAACTTTATATTAGAATATATACTCCAGTATATTTGGTAATTTTTTTGTTTCTCGTTCGACTTTAAGTGGGGAACGCTTTTCGATGTTGCTATTGAAAAGTCAAGCGACGTGTAGCCGCGTCAACCTGAGTTATCTCCACGAATTCACGAAGTCGATGTTGACCTACTAATCAGATAGCTCTTCATCTAGGAGTTTTCGAGAAAGATTTCCTTAGGCGCCTACAGAACAGCGTTCGTTGACCTCACGATCGATTTACTCATTCTGTTCTATCACGTATGCAAGCAAACTGTCGTGTAGTTTCGTAGAAAAGATTGTTCCCCATAAGCAAGCCACGAAAGGCAACCGTCGGCGTAAATCATCAATCCTCATATTCACTACAGACCTGTGAAGTGTTCGGTTTATAGTGTTTTTGTCATTTCTTACGGAATCCGCAATTTCGGCTTCCTCGACCAACCTAACAATGTGCAGTGGTGTGCAAAAAAATTTCATACTGCTAATAGGATCAAGACATCATACCTACATACATGTATTGAGAGATAGAACAAAGTGAATCAAAGGGGAATTTAAAAAGTCGACATCGATTCCACACAGATTTTCTTGGCATGAATTAACTGTTGCAAAAACTCAGTTCTTGGCAAGATTATTGAATATTGCCATTATTTAGGACCCGAATAATATTTTGTTATGAACGTAGCTAGCCTACTTTATTAAAAAAGATCAATATAAAAATAATTGCGACTGCTTTTGTTCCCTCAGACGAAACTATCGTTTTGATGTTGTGTTTCTGCTGATGCTATCAATAGGCTGCTGTGCGTTGTACAGCGAAACCCTATGGTTTCGCTGTACAACGCGCACCTACTATTGAACCAAAGTACGGGCCTTGATTCCAATTTTTTCAATGTACACGTAAGAACGCCATTGTATAACTAGCGGCATTAACCTTTGCGAGAAGTTCTTGCTGTCTATAAGCATCTGGATTATTTGGATTTTGCAGACTTTCTTCAAGGTGGCAGAAAACATTATTCAGATTACATCATTCAACTTCGCTTGCATGTTTACTAGACATTTGTGCCATAATTACGGTCCTAGTTTACGCTCGTACCGTACTTGTAACAATTTTAATAATGACCTTGTATTTGATTCTGATTCTAGAACATACGTTTCGGCACTTGTCGACAATGGCCTATAAGCTAATTGTGTCCTAGCCGTGATAATATCATCTCAACTGAGGTGCTGAGTAGCACGCGTCGGTGGAGAATTTCTGCTGATGCTAATTTAACCTTAGTGAAACGCCAACGATTACTGTGTTAGCGAAACTAAATAAACCGTTGATGTACAACCGTCATTGAACACAATTATACAGTTGTCTTACGAATAAGAGCTACTTAGCCAGTTACAACTAATACAGGCACGGTATCAGGTACGGTAAAGAAGGCAATCAATTCGGCAACACAAGTCTCAGCATTGAAGCGTGACCTCTAATTTTACACGCACAGTTGTGGCCCTGCCTGGAAGAGGTCCATACGCACATAAAATTTTGTCCACCAAGCGTTCCAACGATTTCCACGTGCTAAATGGCGGAGTAAAATACGTTGATGAGCGTAAAATTATCAAATACTCTACCTAAAATGACGTTAGCATATCGTGCGGAAAATATAAGCAATACAGTGCGTTTGTATTACTCCTTTAGCATACAAATGAATTCCTTATTTGAATTGTCTGTTCGATCATCTCTCCTAGTTGAATAAACGACGACGATAGCATACGTCACTTCGGATTTGCTAAACCCTCTTCCCACATCGATACGAGTGAAGTGACAAAGGAACGGGCTATTTATTCCCGTAACCCTAATACTAGCCCTGTTTGCCATTAAACTAACTCTCAAATACAAGCACTGAGATCAATTTCCCATCCCAAAAACCATTTTGCCCCACGTTTACTGGTCATTGTCCGCGTAACGTGTGGTAGTCGACCGACTTTGAACACAATTTTGCTCCGGCTCAGTTAAGCAGTTTGCCCTTCCTCCTTACTAACCGGCCTACTTTTCCCTGTCGTGGGCTCGGTTGAGCGTCTACCCTGGTCGATTTGCAAATGCTTAGCTTCCGCCTTTTAAACCCTTTAGGTAAAACTCTTAGAGAGTCAGGCTAGTAGACGTACAGTAAACTGTAGAAAACGATGTCGCAGGTACTACAACGAGCCGCTTTACCATCGGGGACACAATGGCGTATACGCATCTGATATAACGAAGTGTCTGTTACAAATAGCAGAAGAAGGCACTGGGCGGAGCAAAAGCGTATTGAAGTTGCGGAAATACGATAGCCGTAAATAGAGGAGCAATTAGAAAAGAGGCAAAAACAACAAATGCTGTTCGAGTTTGTCATTATGACCGTCTGCTATTGAGTACAGGAAATCCGAATGAGGTGCTAGATGTTATAATTTATAGCGTTAGAATTGTAAGACACTATACGTGCTAAACGTATAGCTCCGCACATTGCTCTCGTTGTCTTGGCCCCGTTGACTGCATGAGGCGCACCACGAGCGACTAGATTACGTCGTTTTAGCGTTGATGTTTAGCCAGCAAAAGGGGTTCATGTCCCCTGCTGAACGGAACAGTTCAAAACAGTGTACGTATTCGGTCTGCGAAGAACTTCGAATGGCAAATTATTGAGTGTTATATTTGCAATAAAAGTGAATCGATATATAGCTAGTCTAAAGATCTGTCGCGGATTTTTCTTTAAGGGAGCTTTTGGGCATCATATACTATCCGTCACTATTAACTATATGATATACACTTCTCTGCGCAGTAGCATGTTGTTAAAACGGTTGTTGAAAAGCAGCAGGCATGATCCTAACAGGGCTTTTATGTTCTGAGCTCTTTAACGATACACGAGAGCATCGCTATAGAGGATCTAAGTTGCATGTCTTGCTTCTTACTTTTGCTCGCCATGGATACAATGTCCATCCGCTGTCATCATTTCTGTTCAAAAGTGTATGGTTTTATATTCGCTCAAAAATCGCTCATGTAGTCATGTTGGTGAAGCATTAAGTGTTAAAGTTACGCCGGAACTTGAGTTGGATTGTCATATAAATCAGATAATTAGATCAGCAACATACATCATTGGCATTACGTTTAGACGCGTTGTTATTAATTCAAAATGCTAAAATTTACATTAATTCCTACAAAAGTCTCGCGGGTCTTAAGTTTGAACGAATGCCGACTCGCCTTCAGACATAGCGTAGACCGAACTGCGCTATTTCTTTAGCCTAAATTTAAATTGCGCTAAATTAAAAAGGCAGACCGTAACTCCTATAGGGAATTTCGATCTAGCATATCTCACAGTCTGTTAGTATTACTAAAAACGCATTTCCAAGCCAAGAGACGGTATTAGAAGGAAAGGCTTGTCCGTAAGCTTTACTATGTGGCAGATAAAGCAACTTGTACAAGAATCTACTACTGCTAATGTAACCAATTTATGAATTATGCACTTCGTTAATATTTTTCCCCGTAGTGCAACATTGGCAACTTTATAAACTAATAAACATTATACCCTGATACCTGTTCCTACATGTTCAATGCCTATATATAACTGTTTTTTTCTTGTCTACTATAGGTAATGGTGTATTTGCTGGAATTTACAATGATTATCGTGCTGGTACTATTTGTGCCACGGATTTTGCTCCGTATATACCATCCCTCAATGTGAACCACGTTGACATTGATTTATATTGCTATCTACCTGGCTCACCTTCGAATGCTTCTTTAAAGATACTAGTATCTTTAACGACACCAAACACAATAACAACTATTATTTATAATCGAATGTATGTCCTTTGATTACCTAAAGGCATGCGACCCGTTTCAAACGAATCTAAATACTACATAAGTCCTTCCATCACGGTCTACCGAAACGAGTTACTTAACGACCAGCTGTCTAAACTACAACACAATCTTTTAGTGGTACGTCCAAAGAGCCCACGAAGTGGGCGTATAATAACCTACATTGTTGTTCTAAACAAACATAATCCCATCCCAATTTTTCCGCGTAATGCTTACGGTGTGCGTATGTATTCCACTAGGTATTTACTGCCTCTTCCTTTGAACCATGAAACTAGTGAATCAACGATAGATCCTACCAGGACCGGAGTCGTGGCAGCGCCAGAAAGTCAAGTGGGACGTGCGCGCTTTGGGCGCTCACATCCAATTCCGATTACGTCCCCTGTCTTGTGCATCCGGCGGGAGCACGTGCTCTTTTTTTTGGACGATAGAGGAGAGAGAAGAATCGGCTAGACCAAACGCTCAGGCAATCTCTTTTTTGCGCTTTTCGTTTATTTTATATCCACGACATCTGCGTTTCTGAATGGCCATGAAATGTTTTAGGAAACGTACGCTCGAACGTGATTTGAATAGGCGGCCCTAACAACTGCATTTGGACAAGCATCGACCAGCAATTTTCAGATATTTTTTGTTCATAAGTGATGATATTGAATCGAGTACACGCGGCAGATTTACGGTACACGCGAGCGTCTTTTCGAAAGCTGTGCGATGCTATTGGGCTATACGTAGCCGCACTTGCACAAACATTCTCTATAGAACACGTTTTTCTAGTGCTTTCCAGAGGCTGGAATACCAGCAGATCAATGATGAATGCAGCAGGGATGTGTGTGAGTATATATGATTTACATTCTAATTATTATTGACCGATGATCGAACTGGTAATCGATAATACTGAACAGTTCTCAGTATTACATGGAAATGCCGCCTTACCTTACATTGCACCTCCACTATGTAAACAAGTCGAAGCGTCGAAAACGTTTAGGAATATGAAAAAAAAAAAAAATACGCATTTTGTCTTTACAGACCCCGAAGCCAGTCGCAACTGTGTACTAGAAGGCCTTCGCGAACTAGGATAACAAGTTTACGTTATCAGAAACAGTAATCCGGTTGACTTTCCGTATATCCTGATGAACGGAAAATAGCGTTTCCCGATAAGGGGTATTCCCAGATAGAGGTGCAAATTTATAGCACAAGATCCTTGTTTGTTCAGCTACGGCTGGGTTGAGATAGCTAAATCGATTTATTCTGCAAAGTTCTCCGAAAGTTTCGGTCTTGGTTCTTCTGAGCCAGACGTCGGAGTTTGTTGGTGAGTGTCCTTGGCTTACGAAAGGCGCATCTGCCGAAACTAGAATTGATAATTGGTTTTCACCGACGTCGTTCTAGAAAAAGTACCTAATAGTTGTGTCTAAATACTACTTTCAGTTCATGTAACAGCGTTAACTATAAGCAAGTCGTTAAGTGTTTTTACATTAAATTAAGCTCATGATATATTGTTTGGTATAGTTTATTCGCGTTAAAGACTCCATTACATAATTGCTTACTCGACGTGATCAGGCTAAACTTTAACTACCGATGAACTTTTGTCAAGGAAGCTCGAGTTTAGGTTCTAGGATACGTATTCCGTAATTTCTACAAATCGGATACGAACTGGCGCTCAAGTTAACTTTCCTGGAATTGGGCATCAAGAAAGGATGGGTAAACGGTGAGATGTTAAAATGTTCGTGACTTATTATCTACGCAGTTTTAAAAAATGAATACCTCAAATAGAATTGTACTTTTGCTCTATTATGAACTTCATGAAAAATGTAGAACGAGGTGTCCTAGAGTTCACTATATGTTTGTTCCAACCACATCTTAAATATCTATAGCAAATTCTTGGAGTTGAGTTCCACAGCCGGAAAAAATGATGATAATTGTATGTCACAATCCTTGCCTTGGCGTATCCTGCAAAACACCACATTTAGGGGAAATCTAGGGGACGTTACAAAAAATACGGAATCGAGCTTCCGTGAAATAGATTTTCGATGGCTATCCGTTGCGCGAGCATTAATTGGCGGGAAACACTTCGAGAATTTGTGGAACAAAGCAGCCTTATTATTATTATATAAAGATTTTATACTAAAGAAGGCTACGACTTGCGTGTAGCTTGTTTAGAAAATGATCTAGATGCCATCTCATTGGTGGGTTCTTTAGTTTCTTTATGATTAAGATTAATATTCATAAATTTGGGATCTACAGCCTGATGTAGTTGTTTTTACAAAGCTCAAATATATTTTGCCGAATTTATTAACTTTGTATTGTACTTAGATGAAAATATAACAGGAGTCTGATTTTCGCTTATTTGTGGGCTACTTAGAAAATTATCTAGGTAGGTATTGTTTCAGAGGCACCGTGACTGCAAGCGTCTGAGCAACTGTTCTACGACTTTCTATTAAATCTTACAGCCCCTGTTCCGAGCAGGCAGAGTAACGATCAAAGTATTTTGCTTATGTTTACTCGAAAATGATCCCGCGACAGTCTTTCCTAAGTGAGCTGTTGATACAGGCTGCCCCGTAGCGTCACTCCAGTGCACGAACAGGTTAAACCCTCGGTACCATCTTGTGAACTGGAAATGAAAAGATCAATTAGGAGCCTGGCAAACTCAACGTTGTGCCGATGTTTACAATGCCGGCGTTCTTGATAATACTGATGGATATCGTGCTTGGCATCTGGTAGGACATAATTTAGGCCGGCGTCGACAATGCGTTAAAACATTAAACAACTTAATGTATAACTAATGTCAAACACGAATTGCTAGCGCTGATGAGTACGTTTGATCATCTATAAGCCGTGGGATGAAAAATAAGCCACAGTAATAATAAAAGTAAATTAGAAGAACATCGATAAAAATAGATTGAGGTCAGATAGCTGCTAATTACAGCGTATCAGAGTAATGTCTGAAGTAATCAGAGTAGTAACATTCCAAAAAAAAAACGTATACAATTTGTCTAGGCTGGAAAAAAGGGGAAATATTTTTGTTACATTCGGATATCTATCAGCTCATTGAAATACATAAAAACGATCAATTTTTTTCTAAGCTAATTGCCATAACATCAAGCACAGAAGGATAGCATAATATTATATTTGTAACAACTTCGACGGGTCAGTGCCCAGACAGCGGTAAACACTCTTTCACCTGGCATCCGAAAGTTCAAGCACAAGGGTTTCAAAAGCTGCATATATATATATATATATCCGTGTCACATTTTATTGTTCAAACGCACTTCGAATAGAGAGAAAGTATTGTGAAATGTCGGATCGTTATAAAGTAGTCTGATCCTGGAATATAAAATTGTTGTGTGTTACATGCCTCACTGTATAATCTAACGTATTAACAACATTATAAACAATGCTAGACCACATACTTAGCTACCAGGTAAAGACTGGGAGGATCTCTATGAAGAGATTATAACACATCCGCCGGTTAGCCAGGATCGTGAAAACATTCTTCGCCTGCTTAGCGATCCGCCTGTCGAAGTCTAAATTTCTGTTTTTAATTACAAACAGGGTATAGTTATCGATTTATGTTATTTTACTTCAATATTCTAATTAGGTTGACAATTACTGCCACTAATTATCGTATGTTAAAATTTAGCTACGTAACCCTACGTTGGCATGATACAATACTAACTTAGGAACAACTCACGATTAGCAGTCAGGACACGCAAGAACAAGTGGGCTCGTCCTTTCGATTGGTTGGCTAGGGTTTAATCGATAGCAACTTCCTCGTATGTACTAGGCGCTTTTCATCATTTCCGTCAGATGTAGGTGTTGCTTTGCAAACGTCTAAAAGATATATTCGATATATCTTTTTGTTCGAGCTACAAATGCCTAAAAAAGGCCTTTAAACGATCCGCGGTTGGGGCTCAGCACGAATTTTAAAAATAACACAAAATAAGACAGTAAGTTCAGACAGAAACACAGAAAGCTACCGTTGTTAATGGAAGAAACGGCATGATACGATTGTGTGAAGTGAGTGACAATGAATGAACAGTTCAGTAAGGGTTACCACTAACATAATTCGATGTCAGCCTTCGATAATCCAACGATATTTTCGCAGCTCTGCATTAAAGTTCCGTATAGCCAGCTAAATACATCTCGAAATCTTTTCACTCTTTGTTGAAAAGAGTGGAAAGATTTCGAAGAGGAAAGGCTGGCCCGTCTTTAAAGGCTTTCCCATGGGCAAGCGTTAATCCGTTAATCTGATGAAAAGACTCACTTGCAAGAGAAATTAGCTTGCTTCCAGATTTTACCGCTTGACTAAGTATTTTGCTCGTATCATAGGAAACATGTTAGGTTTGATCAAGACCGCGATCACGGATAGAACCGGTGGTTACCTTGCAAAAAAATGTAATCTATATACAGAAACACAAAGCACAAGGGACAGCAAGATTAAATTCTAAGGATTAAGTCTACCAAGCGCAAAAAGTCCACCACATCACAACGTCTACAATGTTGCTACGTGAATCCTGAAACAATGGCGTGACTCCTTGCTGTTTCGTCACTTCACCCGTGAAGTCGAGGACGATACAGATTAAACCGCGTTTCAACTCGTCTTGCATCGATATATTAATCTGAATAAAAGGAAAACATATAAGGATATTGTAACTATATTGTCAGCAGATTCGCCTACATCAATGCTATTGAAGTTGTTATGTATTAGCAGCACAGTGGCATAAATATCAATCAGTAATGAACCGATGAGTGGCGCGTTGGCGTCCGTGGCTTGGCCTAAATACATCTGTCAATCCAAAAGAACACTGAAGATAGTTTCGTATGCTATCGAGTAAATTCCTACACGTTAATTTGTGGCAGTTTCGTTGCATGGGTAAGACTGAACTCTTCGTAACTAGGAAAGCAGATAAAATAGAAAAAACAATTTCGGTCCATACTAATCCTGTCAACGATGCGTTTTCAGAATGTAAAACTCCCTCCTGTGGATCACGGATTGGGTCGCTTTCCGGATGCGGGTTATGCTTTTTATATGATTTACACAGTAGTTTAGCGATGTCGCTCGTGAATTACGCGACGTTTATGAAACTTGTAATGCACTAGATTCTTCTCCTGAGTTTAGCAACGTTCCCCTCTAGTAAACCGTTATACAGGACAACGACAAAACGAATGGGATATTTCCCAGGGGAATCAACTTTCTGCCTATTACAAATTTTTCCTCTCGTTAGCGACGGCCGCCCGAATCTGTGCGCGGGTTGTATTGCACCGTCAATAGCCTTTTCGCTATGGTGTATGCTCTACCCACATGATTAGTTAGCACTGACTTGCAGAGCGGCCTTGCGTTTGTACCGTCATGATCGACACGCTGCGCCTATTGGGGCAAGCTCAGTTTAAGGTCGATCTTGGACAGACTTCCGGTGTCATTTGTGACCAGCACACATCTGTAGCTATAATAAATGAGCCTTGCTATACGTTGTAGAATAGAGGGATCGCTAAAATGCCAGCAGAGAAACATTTTGCATGTTTCTTGTTAGAATATATGACATCCGTGCTCACTAATACCCCAGCATCCATTGAGATTTAGAAGCAAGGATATATAGTATTTTTGTATCAGACGACTGACGCATTATGATGGGGTTAATTTCTGATGATAGGAACCCGATAATACGGTATTGCATTATCTCTTGACGTGAAATCGTCTTTAGCGGATGCCACTTCTCCAAATCCTATGAAGCGACGCTTGATCAGATCGAGTTGATTTCAGAATTTATCAAATTACAATCAATATATCGACCTATGCTGTACATTTTAAGTACTGAAATACCTTTTTGCGTACCATAGTCGATTCTAGCACCATACTTCTCATTAAGAGGTGGTGCTTCAGAAGATGCAAGACTCACTTGACCCATCGATTAGCGTAAGTTCAGACGTCGTTTTTTACCCAATTGCGAACGTATTTTTCTTCCTAGTGATGTTTATTCCATTCTTAAAAGACATAGCATAAGCTGCAAGATTTTTTTGGGCAAGAGTCTTTAAGTCGTAGACTTTAGTGTTTGTTCCAAATGTATCAAAAAATTACCGCACAATTCAGGCTGTTCGTTGCGTCTTTTCAGGACGCGGCAGATCCTGTGTATCAATAAAAGTTTATATTGGTGAAAAGATAAGAGACTCTTTATCAGATCCCCATTTATACGCTGCTCTTCTCATTTAGTCCGGACCATCTCTGCTTTTTGTAGATACATCTTCAAGCATAGGTTGTAAACAGGGGCACCGCCTATGAGTAATAAGTTTTTAAAAGTTTAAGCCTATCAATATACAAGTATGCTTTGAGTGGTGGATTCGCGAAGGGAATTTGTTCTTGCGATAATGCCGCTGGTGTATTTTGTTGCACCTCAATGACGCTGTGACAAACATACTTGAATGTTAAATAGCATCGGTCGTTTGAGATGTAGAGGAACTTATTTTCTAAGTTTAATCAAAACACATTACGGCAAATCAGGCGAAAATCAGGAGATCTAAATAGGCCGTTTATGTCGTGCAGCTACTAGGAGTTGATTAGGGCAGGTTTTCCCTTCTGGCTTTCTCGCAACTCCATTTTCTTCTTTATGTTTACTCCCGAAGCTACTACTTGTGGTAAAGCATTGTTTTAAAGAATAGATATCGGGCGCTCTTAAAATCATGACTCGTAGTTACCATGGGATTGCAGTGTCTAATGGGGAATATGAGTTATGAACTTCAACTGACAGCGTTTCTTCGGGTTGCATCCACGGACCCAGTTTGTTGCGCCGAGTCTATATATCAGAAAACTAATTTTCCGTAGCCACCGGCTCAAACGGCAATAGCAACAATAAGAATAAATCGCGTCGAATCATACTAAGTCTGCTGTGATACGGTTTATATGAGGCTCAGTCATATAGAGCTTTGAGAAGCTGTAGAGTACGCGACTTCACCATCGGCTTTTATATTAATTGTTCGGTAGAGATCATTTGTGTCAAGAGATATGGCCTCATTTTTCAATAGTGAAGTCATCTCTGGAAGCTTGTAGCCTGTAGGCGCTGGTGATCCTGGTCGCTTATTCTTGACTCATCTCACTCTTCCAACTACATTTATTTCCCTGTGCGCTACGGCTGCTATGGCAAAATAAAGCTATATAGACACCCCCTATATGTCTAACGAGCATCAGTTAATCAGCCTTATGGGAGTGCGGATCTCTTTTGCGCAGTGCTTGTGGTGGACTGCAAAGAAATCCTTAAGTGTTCTACTGAAGTCCGCCGCCTTCTACGAAAGATACTCAAAAAGATTTGCTGGCTCCACATTAGTGTTATCAGTACTAGATTAGGAGTGGAACACTGGCGTCGTTGGTGGCTTTTAACAACCCTAGTCGATAGATGGGTCATAGCAAGGTAGTTCTTGAAAGGTTTGGCTTTTCTACGTAAGAAGTCTAGAGGCAACCGTCCAGCCGTGTTACACTCGCAAGCTGGCCTCGTGTAAAATAATGGGTATTCGCATGTAGTCGGTACCCTCATTAGGTTCTATTTTAAATTATTGTCTTCTTTTCTAAGCCTGTAATAGCTAAATGCCTTCTGATATAGCTTTTTCTTTCTTAGTTAGCGTTTGGTTAAATCAATGATAATTCCATGGTGCATCTTGTCAACAGTTAAGCAGACGCTAACCAAGAAATTTCCCTGTTTACGCAGCCTAGTTTTGTTTACACTGAAGTTGAATTTGGTCCGTGGACGAATCGCAAGTGACTGAAATTGTGTGATAGGAGTGTCTGACGTTGATGTGACAATCTGCCTTGGCCGACCAACTTTCCAGAGACGAAATCAAGTACTCAATTAATGTCTATTGAAGCGCTCGTTCTCAAACTCTTTCTTATTGCTAGTTTAGCATGTAACAGGGTTGTAGCAGTGTTGAACGGCGATACTGCATGTTAATTTCAAGTTAGGTAGCATCTAAAAATATTTAGATCCTATCGCTATAATTACGACGAACCCGCCCGTGCGTGTCAACAATATCCGAACTCCGACACGTAAACTATCCGAGATGAAGTATGTTTTCAATCGAATTAAGGGCCATTTGAACTACACATCCTTTCCCTTAATATAATCATACTGGTTTTGTGGTGTATGTTAGTGGTAGCATTCAAAGTTGTATTACTTGATTTTCATCGGTAAAAACATTTAAGAACATTTGTATCATTGGGATCACCTTGAGTCTATAGGGAACAGAGAGAGAATTGTACCTCTGTGTGATCTATTGCATTTGTACTTTTGAAATATTCTCTACTAGGGCAACTAACTTACTTACTCTTGTTGTCGACGAAAAAAATTTACGTCTCCAATAATATTAGTGCATTTTTTTACCTACGAGTATGTGACCTTAAAATCGCTTGTGTGTTTTTAGGAAATGGTAATAAAAAAAACTATTCTGTACCAAGCAGTTATCGTACTGTATTCGATCAGTCGACTCGAGCAGCTAATTCGATGGCCAGTTCAATCACAGATATGATCCTCTTTTAAGGCGCTTACGTTTAAGGCACTCAATCCACACTCGATTACCTATCTCATAAGTAATCGAGTGTGGACGGAGACATTAGGATTTACATGAACTTTACTTTATTGATGGCGTCGATCTGTCATCATCAGAATGCCAATCTGACATCTGAAGGCTTTGAGTGGAGCAATACTCTTGCAGGCAACGACTGGGCCTGCGCCAATCAGACTCATTTCTGTCGTTGGCAGTCTCTTAGGGTCACGGAAGATGCTTGAGAATCTCGCAGAAACCTGTGGTCGTTGCCTGCGAATAGCAACTATATATACGTAGTTAAAGAATTAATTTGAGACGCGATCAAGCTTAGGCTGCCTTCATTATTTTTTTAATACTATTTTCACTGTACATTTTATCTATTGTTATTTTTTATTTTTTACGGCCATAATCAAAGCGCCAGACCTAATTGCAGTACTTGTTCGAGCATTATTTGTACGGCAAAATAGCTGTAAAAAAAAACTAAGTCAAATTAAATAGTTCATACTCGTAATCGGAGCCCTACTGAGATTTAATTTAATCGCCACCTATCCGTATCAGATCGTCGTCGTACGCGCAGGTCAGTCGCTTTTAATTATTGAAGCCTCTGAAACTACCACCATGAGATGAAAGTATTCATAATACTTTCGTTCATAATAATAAAGTGATCATGTAGCATATAACGTTTAAGAATAGCGACTAAAATAACCGCAGCCCATATCTACCATAATTTAATTAAGTAATGAGACTTAAAGGATGTCTCTTATAATTACTAAGCAGTTGGACTCCTTCCCGCTTCCTCTCAGAGTAGCTCGGATTAAAGTGAACTGGGTACAGCAGCTAGATATGGGCCTATGTCCACACTAATTTAGAAGTTAAGCAAGCAAATGCAACGTATATTGCAAGGCTGTTTTCGACAAACGCACCGGGTCAGGTTTACCCAGTCGGCCTGATGAGATCAGATCAGCTATCCCGATTGGCCAAACATTTACGCTTATCGATACAAAGTAAGTGTTTCTTTCTATAAACAACATATCAAAGGAATGGTCAATACGATATGATTAAAACGGGGATGATGCCGCGCCACAACGATGTCCACGTGTCTATTGCTTAACATAGACCATAAGACAAATTCTACACAGAAATTCTAATAGGACACCGCACTATACGTAACTACTTAGAATATAATAGACTTATTTTCCGTTGTCGCAAACTAAATTTTTCTAAGTAAAATTGATCCATCGTCTGATAACCCTGTAATTCTAAAGGCCCCAGCGAGCGGCTTGCTTTATGACTGCGTGTTGGATCGATAAGCAGTAAATTATAATTACACGTACCTACCGATTGTCGGAAAGCTAAGGCAAAGTTCGGCTACTAGATGTAAAGACATCATTTAAACATAAGACTCAACCATCAACGTGTTTGCGTGAACACGTTAAAAAAATACAATTCCATAAAAAAGCGTTTTTTCTTATTTGGTTTTTTCAGAGACCTATCGCTGTACGTCTTGTACTCAGCAAGAACTGTAGTGCCATTTGGAACGTCATACGATTGTAGGTCTTCAAGCGTTCATTCAGGACTTTTTTTTACTAAAGAAATAAAAGCATATCCCACACTGAGGGGCATGGACTAGCTTTATTGGAAACATATCAAACTACTTTCGCCTATACGATTTGTACTAGCGTCAGCTATTCGACGCAGTGTCAGACGTAACACTCGGAAACTAAGTCCGCTCATCGTCTTCGTTGACTGGATCCCAGTGCTTGGGTTCCTTCGCTCTTATTTTAGCCATTCAGCGGGACTCATTATACATCACGGCTGTTTAGTGCATGATGTAGCAGAGAGTCTTGTTCGATTCAGGGCACCGTGGACGTTACCCGACAGATCACTCGCAAATGGTCGTTTCCTAACTAATTTTATATATACATTTTTTGAAGTAAACACAGATCCCAGAGGTCTCTCTTCTCACATTTGTAACACCGTTTAGAATAATACGGACAAACCTTGTACTGTTACGCGCGTTTAGAATTATAACCTTGAAAATTTAGGATTAGGCTTAACGAAATGTTTTTGAAGTTTTAATTGATTGTAAAAGATTGTTTCGCTCGATCTAGATTGCTTCACTTGTATCTGTTATTACGTTCTGCTATTTACGACAAATGAGAACGATCAGTTACTAAGCTAACCGATAACTCTTAAGGCAATTATTTGGAAATGTTCGTTGCTGCTCAAGACATGAGAAAGCTTTGCGCTAAGATTTTTCCGCTGAGAGCTACTTGCCGAAATCAATCTTGGTCGGGAACAGGCTGAAAAGGGCTCGAACTTCGAAAGACCTAAGCATTCTCAATAATGACTTTCTACCACTAGAGACTACGACAAAATAAAATAGAAGAGGTTTGATAGAGATACGGCGAACACCAAAACAAACGAACAAATAGACATCAACACTGCAAAGAGAGAACGCGTAGACACCTGCCATTCTGCCGCGAGCAGAGCCGAAGTCAAATAATGATTTACGAAGCCGCTGTATGTTTTCGGCCTCGTTTATCTTAAATGTCTAAAATTACGCGTTCACATTTAAACATATTGGATAAATATGGGGAAATAAATATCGTAGAATCCAGTATTGAATGAGTTTCGATCGGTGCATAGCATTTTTTACGGCCGGTAAACACAAAGCCATTGGTGGCGAATTAAAATCTAACTATGAGCCATTTGGAAAGACCCTTACCGTCATCAACTTAGGTGTTTGACTGAGCCAGAGTACCATCCGCAAGCGGAACTACCTTATGATGCAGGACATCATTGTCGAAAGGTTAATTAAAAACTAAAGAAGTGATTGTATCTTATTTGTAAAAGATTAAGAAGTTATACAAGGGGCAAGCTGACTGTTTCTAAAATTAGGCCGCCAATCTTTTAAGAGTTTTTGCTTCTTGTTACATTTTTGATAGTTTAGATTGTTGAATTGATACAGATTCCATAAAACAATTACACTGCACTTCGATCAGCTCTTGAGCCTCTCATCGATATGGTATTAAATGCCCAGCTGAGCCTTTCATCAACCTGTCACATATTGCGGTGGTCCATATTTCTGGCAGAATCGAAACGGATTTGCGGCTCTTGAGGTTCCATATTTTAGACGGGCTTGCGATACAGAACCAAGCCATCGAAAACTAGAAACAGTACGCCAAGAATCAGTATTCTTCGAAGGAATTGTCCTAACAATGTCCTTCTAGGTAACCATGCCCTTGCCACGTAACTATAAAAAAATAACTCAGTAAAAGATCCCTAAATGCAAGACAAGCATGGATGACAGTTTTTACGGGCATAAAAGCCACATTCTACGTACGCTTCGGCAGGTTTAGAAAAGAAAAGATTGAACAACGATAAAGCGAAACAATTTTAAAGGCGAGTCATTTGTCGGGATTTAATAGAAAAATCACTAAGCTTTAGGAAAAATTAGGCCATCCTTGTTGCTGCGAACTCAGATGATTTGTATTGTACAATATCGAGCTGCTAACTGTAAATATTTTTCATGTTGGTGTTCAGCCATGAAACGTTCTTACCTATTACGTTCAGATTCTTGGCTATAAAACACCTATAGTAAAGCTACAATCCGATAGTTAGAACAGAACCTGAATTGTCGAAGTGCAAAAGTCGCTGGCAAGCTAGAGAGAGAGAGAGAGAGAGAGAGTTAGTTTCAACTCTTAGGACCCGATAAGGGTTCTGTATCATTACAGCATATAATTTTCGCCTCCTTTGAGGACATTAAAGCTGAATTCATCAGGAGCTCGGCTCTCACCTCATTGAATTGCGTTACTACACCACAACCTGACTAGCGTTATGCTATCATGTCGACGGTGCGTAAAATCGATGCATGCTCTTCTAAACGTTGCTACGAACGGCTAGTTACGACTGTTTCTATTCAGACTGTTTCTTAAATCTGTTATTCGCTGAAGCTTCCACCTGTTCGAATCTGATTGATTGTCTTACGAAGATTAGTCTTACTAGAGGACTTTTTTTCGTTGAAGACGTAGACGTAAGTGTTGTCAGGTGAAACGAAGTGCTATGAGGACGTTTCGTCAAAGGATGCACTACGAGTAAACTTCTATACGTATGATTGTTGCTAAGTAAGAGGGCTGCTTCAACGCAAGTAGGAGACCATCATCATTTTTAATTGTAATTAACTTTATTCATGTTAAGTTTCGTGTTAAGTGCAATCAGTTAATTCAGGTCTCTTTAATAGGTAATTATCATTAGTAAGCACAAGTAATTATATTAGAATTTATTCTAAAAACAGTTCGTAAATTGTGAAATACTTTACTAAGTTAGCTTTGAGTACTAAACGTTGTTATCGAATCAAAACGTCACAGGGTACGAGCTGAAGATACTCTACGCGTTCGAAAGCAAAGAATATCTATCACAGGAGATTTCGAGTCTTTCAAAAACATTCTTAACCGAAAAAAGCGTTCTGTGTAACCTCCAATTTACGATACTGAGATACAATGAACAATTGTTGCTTCTAGTTATATTAAAAATTTATATTGTTTTGAACGTAAGTTCAAAACAAATTGCTTCACATGACTGGTTTTCAACATGCGGCTAGACCAGGACTTGAATTTAAACCAATATCTGTCCTAAATTTTGTACGCGCACACAACAATCACTTGTTTTAAAATTAAAGAATGATTACTTTCATATGATTGGAACAATGAGCGGCTACTTATCCCACAGATAATGATCTTGACTATAATGAGGGGCAGTAGCAATAATCGCATTGGCTGGTCGCTTCGTGTCGCTATAAACCTATTAGTAGGTCAATATTTACCAAAAAGAGGAGAAGGGGAGGACTTAGGAGCGGAGTTAGATCAACTTTCTGTATGTTGGGAGATCGTTCAAGCTTTGTCGGACGATGAAGGACTTCCATGGTAAGCAGTATTATGTGACACTTGCCGAGTCGTGACGTCGGCATTACGTCCAGTTGATGGCTACTGAGTGAGTTGACGTAGGCCAACCCGCAAAAAATTCCTTGGTCCTAGTTAGATTTAGGGTACCATTGCTATCAGTACGATGATTGCCTGCGTTTGTCCGTAGGGAGAGCACTCCAATATGCGGATTGCAATGGTATAGAAAATAATTAATCAAATTAACGAATTAATGATGGCACAAAAATGCACGTACGGGTGCGTTGCCGAATTTTGACGGCACTCGAAGCGTATCGTCTGCTTAACTTTGGTTCGATCGATTAGGATTTGTCGAGCAGAAATGAGCGATATCTGGCTCGAATACGATAAACTCTTGTCTATGACATGCGCTGTTAAATTATTTGAAATACATTAGAGCTAGCAACGTTATTGTACACAGGATAGCCATGGATCAGGTAAGCGCATTAGGATTAGGAGTACGTCATAAAGAATGCAGATCCGACAATAACTACGGACGGATATATTCGTTGATTTCAGTTTGCGTGTTTCCAACGATTGTGAGTGCATCCCTACTGTATTTGTGTACTTGCCAGCTCAAATGTATCCTATATTATGCTTCAAGCCTCTCTGGGGGGCGGTCAAACCCTCGCGGAAAAGGCTGGTGAAAATTTCAAACGACGTGGCGCACAACACAGCATTTTGTACAGTGGATTTAGCATACTATAGGATTTATCTTACCGATCGCAAGTCCTCATTGAAAATTGTGTGCTCTTTCTTTTTTAGCTTAAGACTATCCAAGTTACAATAACATTCGCCCGGCTGTTATATCGGATTACAAACAACTATGTTTGTCAGTGTTGCAACAGAGAGAAAATTAACTTAGCTATCCGTCTGAATTTTAACCAATGGCTGACGAAAGCCGATTGAAGTGGGCGCTTCGGCGCTACTCCGTTCTGTCGCTGAGTCTATGTAACTATTAATTAGTCAATTAGATATGTATGCAAGTAGGATTGTGACCGCTTGATCTAAGATTCCCGCGAGGCCAAGGAGTGAAGGTTGGACGAAACAAGTTGAGTGTGCAAACTGGGACATAAAAATAACGCGTAACAAGGGACGACTGAGGCGCATACAAACGAATTCACTTTGTTTTGGTATTCTGTCGTTAAACAAATTAACATAGACAAAGTTCTCATGAGATGTTTTTACCATATCTATCTGTATATATATATATATATATATAGTATACGACAAGTATGATTAGATATAGAAACAATATATATAAATATACTTTCCTTCTCTAAATTTCCTCCTCTTAAGCCATCTCTCACTATTACAATTTTTAAATTGTGCATTGACTCTCTGTTTAGTATTTGAATATCACTGTAGAAATAAATCCATCTATTAGCATTCTTATCTGGTCAGCCAGCGCTCGAAATTAGCTGTTCACAATGGCAGTATTTTCTCTACTTAAGCTGAAACATACTTTAACAAAGGGGAAACATTGGCTGCTAACTGTTTTGGTGACTTCTTGGAGGGGTAAAGGCAAATTACGGCTGTGTGCCATCGTTAACAGGCTCAGTTGTCAAGAATAGTAAACCACTGAACGTATGGTGTTCGGGGAGGCTTTCGGCACCAACAAACAGAACGACGTTCGTTCTTTGTTGTAGAAATGCTACCGTCAAGGCGAGCTATCCTAGGGCGCTAAAACGTACCACGTCGTCAAGTTTGCAAGCCATTTGGCCTGCCGTTATTGGCGTAGGTAAATTACAATCTGATAGTATGCGGTTGAGTAAAGCAGCCGACAGTGGGGTGAGGAAGCAGACAAGCTAAAAAATAAATGAAGCAGGGAGAAAACGAAAATAAAGAACAGGAGAAATTAGGTTAGAACGTGGCAAAAACGTCTATTCTTGTATAGATTTACTGTTACACTAGTACGCTTTAGTCAGGGGTAGTCCCTAAATCTTGGATAAGCCGTCGTGCTTGCAAAGTACCTCAGTTTCTATTTCACCACAACATTAACGCCAGTGCTACCATCATTGGGTGTCGCTAACAAGGCACACAACATATAAAGCAAATTTAGATAAGACGAATACATAAAAGCACGCCAACGGATCTTTTCGCTTCAGGCTCCCTGAGTGTTGTCTCGTTGCTGTACTGTTCTCTATTATCTGCTAAAGCTGCGATAGATTCCACATTTTATTTTTCGGTTGGCCAGTGTATGAGCACGCGTGCTCATCTACCTGTGCGCAGGCTTTATCGGGACTATACTATGCCCTATATATGGTACCATAAATGCCCCTATCGCCCGTTGTTCAAAATCGATAAAAATGTACTTGCAAGGATTTACACCCGGTGAAGAAAAAACGTGTTAAGCAAGTGCGATATTTGCCACCTGTCTTTCTACTACTGTCTACTACCGTGTGAAAAAAAGCAGGCTTTGACAAGTCTTTCACGGATTCAAGGGCCTATTCGGGAACCTATCTCAACGCTCAATCAACGAGAATACCTTCCGTCGAGCAAAAAGCTGTGTACATGGTATTACTTTAGGGTTATCGTAGTCGATGCCATGGAAATTCTAATCGAATAACGGCATTCGCCGAACACTGGCTGATGGGGATTCGCTGATATTACCATATCTTTCTTTTTATGGGGGCTGTCGTACGTCTGACGCCGGTAGGCAAAACTGCTTCAGAAATCCTGCAGGACAAAACAAGCTACATCAGCCAATTTTAAAACCATCGTTTTCTTCTTAACCGCGCCCAGCAGCTTTCAGGCACTCCTGATTTCATTGTTTGCTTTAGGGAATGCAATAAAAAATCGAAGGCAACTGGTATCGGCGCAAAGTAACTTTGCAAATCCTTTGCAGACTTGTTCCTCCTATCCTGCGCATTCATCAGTGATTTTTCCACAGATCGGACGCCGAAAGTCGCATAAAAAGTAAAGGAATTGAGAGGAACTCGTACCAATCTGGGATAGTTCAGGAGAAATAAACGAGCGCCGACAAAAGGAAGTGAAAGATCGCTGATACTAGAAATACACAATGAGAACCGTCATATATAATCAACTGAAACGGAAATCGTAAATTGATGAAATTGTCAATAGGGAAAAATTTTACAAAGATCGTATTAAACATCATATTGAAGTAAATATACGCCTGATTCCCTGTTACAAGCATTTTGCTAATATGTCTTAATTTAAATAACAAAGTTTTACTTAATCGAATTCCAGTTTGAGCGTCGAACCTGCAAATTCACACCCGCTAATGCTATTCTTCTTCATTCTCGGCCTCATCTTTCGTATTCTCATCATCGGTTTACTTACATAGTTAACTGGAAAAGTTTCACTATTGAACAGGCGGAATTCTAGCGTCGACGATAGGGTAAATGAAATGCGGGCTTGGCACCTAAACGCCTTCTTACAGTAGAATCAACCTGATCACCTTAATTGTTAGTTGAACACTTTAGTAATTGTGTCTTTAATGGTTTCATCAGTTGGCTGGATCAAAGAGGCTTTATAGAGAAACCTCTCGTGATCGTTTGATTTAATTCAGATTCTACGCACTTACCTATGCTGTTCCGGTCTATGGTAGACGTTTACTCTAACCTTGAAGCTTTTTGATTTCAGGTTTTTAAATCCTAACAACTGCCCCCAACTGTCACCCTCGTAGACCAAAGCTGACATGACGCGAAGCTATATCATGCTGTACAGATAGTTTTTTGCTGCTGCGCGCTAGTCCCCAAGACTACCCACAGGGGACACTTCATCAGCGTAAAGGGCATAGCCCCACAATTAGATAGCTGCCTTTTAGAGTACAAGATAGTTCATCGAATATTAATTCTGCTAGCAAGAAATATCAGGATCTGTGCAAAGGTATTTTTGAGGGGAATTTGGCTCGGATATATTCTAACAGCGGGCTCAAAATTTTGCAAGCAGCGTCTGGCTAAAGCAAAAATAATCAAAAAGCTACGAGTGACAGAGGAGCAACGGCAAAATACACGGAAATCTTTACTCAGATTTATGGTATAATCAACAAGCTACACGGATGTCCATTAAGACGATAACTGACTTTGAAGTCAACGGAACGAACCATATTTGCATATTGGAAGAAGTTCACAAGAGAACATAACGTATACATTTTCCTTTAGTATACTTTTTCAGTTTTCCTATACTTAAAAAACGTTAACATTGAGAATCCTAATTGACAATATCCTTAACGTTGCTTATGCAATGTACACGTCCCGTTAAACGTCCGTGTCAAACAAGAAAGCTTGGGTTTCTATTAACCGCTCGCGGTTCCTAATAGCCGCCATCAGTGAAACAGTTGCCGATTTAGCTATGAATTGAAAGTTCGTTTACGTATCGTGTGTATGTAACTCGTATTGAGCGAATGATTGGGAATCTGTACAGCCGGCGGAAAGAGCCCATGAACACTAAATCGTCTATATATAGTAACAAATTAAAAAATAGTAACAATAATGTATAACAAGGTTTACTTTAACTATGATTATTTTTATCCATCGTACAGGCTTTGTCTAAATTGCTACGCCACAAGCACGTAATTGGGGGCACCTATAAAACGAAATTACGGACGGCCCTAGGGGGGTTTACTATAGCACTTCTATTTCTCAAATTTTTAATGCAGTCTAAACAGGCCTCCAGTCTGAGATGGTAAATAAAAGAAAAGCCCAGTTATAAGTACATTTGCCCATAGCGGAAAGAAACGCTGATACCTATTTTGTAGTCAAATCGGACCTCTACCAATCATTCGAGTTAAGTGACCAACCGTAACAATTTGCGAAACGTCACGCAACAACCTATCTCGTACTTTAGACCGAGGGTAGATGTAATTACGTTCGGTAATATGTATAGATGTTGCGCTATTACAATATTCAAGGTTAAAAGCAATTTTTATTAATCATACGTGTGTGGGTTACCTCAAATGGAGGTTTTATTTTCATTGTTTAAGGAAACCGAAAAAATACATTAGGAATGGAAATTTTTTTAGCCAAAAACATTATATATAGGCCAATATGTGTAAAATCTATGTATATAAATGTAAATAAATATGTATAAATAAATATATAAAAACATAATCATAAGTAAAAATACCAAAAACTAATTGAGTAATCCGGTGCGTGTTAGAAGGAGTACTCTGAGTAAAGGAATAAAAAGTTCGATTGAAACGATAACAGCTTAAGATATTATTACATCTGTAATTAAAAACAACCGATAAAAAAAATTCTATCACATTAGCTCCTGTGAGTAATCTGCCCGTCTGCCTCGAGCAAAATGTGTCCTGCAAATATATATGAACAGGCACTTAGATATCCATAAAGCAGCTACTATTGGAAGCGTTTGCTTATTACGAGCTGGAAACGACTATCCGTGTAAACGATGCAGAGTAAGGCCCATGGATGAGCTGGTAGGGTTCAGCTGGGAGGACGAATTTTCCAATAAAAGTAATTATTTAAAATAAGTTGTGCTTCTTCAACTGACCTTCAGCCAGGTCCTTCATCATAGTTTTTTGGAAATGTTCCAACGGCAAGCGCCAGTGTCCGTTGCCAATGGTTTGTACAGATCAATTGGCAAGCTACAATATAGATTAAATTAAACCTAAATATTAGTTTCCACCAGGTATAGCCTAATGGGCCTGTTTAGTTGTTATTTCTCTTTAGCAAAGCTTAGCGACATCTGGTACAATTATTATCAGAATTATCGTTAGCGCTAAACTTAACGGATACATTATTTCTTTCTGACCCGCTACTCGAGTCAAAAAAACAAGGTTTATAGCCAGGATCTCTACAACTACCTAAGTAGAACTCGCTGGTAAACCCTATCCTACTGTCAAAGTGGTTGGCATAGCATTGTTCAAACGTATACACAGGCATACAAGCACCGAATTTCGTCGTAAATGAAAAATTAATTAGTAAAATGATAAATTTGATAGAAAAATGATGGCGGGCTTTGATAGCGTCTGCTCTCTCCAGCCTCAATAGTCCTACATACTACGTTAAAATTATCTATCCTAACATTGATATGCCTTTTTGACCATACAGGCTATTTCCCATTATCATTACTAATTTGTTAATATTACAAAAATAATCATATGTACATTAAATATGAGAAAATATTATGGATACCGTAGTTCAGCATGACTTTCAACAGTGTCTTCTTAGTTATCACACAAACCATTGCGGCCCCATATATATGGGTTAAAAAGATTAAAAATCTTTTTAACCCATTTATAAGCAGCACACTTGGCAATTTTACCAATTGCACCGTCTCTCTGTGGCCGTGGATAGACGACCACTTAAAGTCCGTAAATTCTAAATACACGCACTGACGTTGGCCGGCGAAAAGATACATCTAAAAGGTTCGAGTATCTGTAATATGATGTAATTATTAGCTAAACCTAGCCAAGTAACAGAGGCCGCGATATTGATGGGTATGAGGTCATTGAAGACACATTCAAATACTCCACATACGCAACGTTCCGATAGAGTTAAATTTTGAGCTCATAACAGAGGTAAGTCCTAAAAAATGCAAGGCTTGAAACAGCAAAAAGGAACATGAACGACCCGACGGAAAATCGCTATCTTCGTCTACAAAACCGCCCTTAAAACCAAAGACCCAAATACATCAAAAATGCCTTACAAGTCATTCTGACGAATTTTATAGCTTTTTAGTCTAAACCGCATTGGGATTGTCCCAGTGTTTAGGGGAGCCGGTGAGACTCTTTTCCGCGTTATGAAAACTGGCAATGGCGCAGCTGGTTCTATTTGCGCAAAAAAAAAGAACTGTCCTTAGTTTGGTAGTTGGCTTGCTTCTGGCTGGAATTGGCTGATCTTCGCTCATATTGCAACTACCAGGCACTGTCGTTTGCCATGACAAGTCGATTGTTTTGATCCCCAAAGGATTGACCTTCATCTGGTACCAGAAGTAGCAGATAAAGTCATGCCTGGCACAATAGGAGCCGTTTGCCCCAATCATACAATCGATATATCCAAACAGGCCCTAGAAAATCAGTTTGTAAATATGTCCTCGTCTAAATAAACGGATCGTATGAGATTGTGACGTCTCGGTGTAGACGTACGGGCGTAATAGAGAGAAGTTTTATACTCGCATACGGTTTAGCCATTGTGTAGACAGGCAACTATAATTGAAATATGCTGGGCTTAACCCCCTTCTATCTTCATTCTAATTAGAACCCGATCTCGAATTTTGCGTGCTATCACTAGGCCGTACGTTTAGACATGACGCCAAGATGTTGTATGCGATTTTCGAAAGGGCTCCTATTTGTCAAACAGCAAGCACAGGTGTCGTTTGTTATAGACATCTGACATTGCCCATTAAATTTTCCAAACGTTTACAATAAATTAGAATTTCGAAACAATCCACCGCTTGTTGGCATTCTAAAGAAAATTCAATTTCAGCCCGTTCTGTAGACCTCAGATGCCTGCGTTCGCTTGTTGGTGTCGGCGCTTCTTTTTCGTTGAATATATACATTTAAGAAATGTATATTGCCAAAATATATAAAGTATATATATATATATACTTTATAAAGTATATAAAGTTGTTGTTTTTTGCATATGACGTTCGCCAGATATTGTTGACCTTGGCACACACGAACCAAATTTTTCATAATGATACTATTGGTTTTTTTCTTATGAAATCTCGATTTTTTTTTTTTCTATAATAATGTAGCTTCTGTCAGAGCAGTTCAAGTCTAACTTTTGCAAAACAATGCACAATTGCAGCCTCGCTTCTTGTGATTCGCTTCGTATCCAATAAACATTGATTTGGCCCTGTTACATGAGCATGTAGTACTAAAAAGGACAAAACTCAGGTACCATTCGGCCTTGTGACGCTATTTCGTCGATGATGACAAATACACTTTACGCAACAACCCTGTCTTTGTCTAACGAAAAACAAAATTCTTCACCTATTTAACATGGATCGGTGCCGCGCCGAAAGAGCATTATTCGAAATTGCATCGTTAAGTGAAGCGTCGCCAAATACCAGGCTGCTACTGAGAGTAATGATGGCCAGAACTATCGTGGTAATATTGAACACATAGAGAATAGAAAATGAAGGGGCCATATACGCTGAGCAGATCAGCTTTTTTGTACTGTTTCCGCTAATGTTTAGGCATCCGGCAGCGCAAGCCCGACTATCAGCCGAAAAACCGACATTGGAGGGCCGACAGCGCCAACGAGAACGCCCTTCTACAAGGAACTCTATCTTTGTTACGACCTGGCTACAATTCAGTATTATTTAAGCCGAACTGTTGCCACTGCTAACATGAACGCACAATGTTCACAGGCGGAAAATAAATGATTATGCACACAGTGTGTATGTGCGTCTCCATTTAAAAACCCACTAAAAATCAACATCGCTGGAGGCAGCCCATTTGGTTTGTTCTACTACAGAAATTTTGCCCACTGATAACTGAGCGGTGCGAATACTTTAAAGCTCCATGCTCTAACTTATTTTAGAAATATGGATTGAATGCAAGACTTTTTTTAATTTTTTGAACTAAGGCATTATGTCAGGTGTACAGTTCAAGTATAAACTTTAGTGTGCTTATTGCGAAAATCGTCACCCAACACCAGTAAGATTTTCGTCTTAAGTTATGATTAGGAATAACTGCCACAGCAGTACAAGCAAGGACAAGTTATTGATCTGATGCTGCTATTGACTCGGAAGGTTGCAATAAATAACCTGTATTATGATATTCCATTTGATATTATCAGCAGCCTGTCATTTGTGCGCTTTACATAACACAGTATGATATAATTATGCTTAATTATATCATACTGTGTTACTAACTAACTATTCTAGTCTAAGAACTACGACATGCGGAAACTGCTCCTTGTCTGCATCCTGTCGGTAGGCCGTTTTTTGAATTTTTTTCACGCGCACTTACCCTTATTGGCCTTGCCCTAATTAGTCTTTTTTTGGATTCATTATAGAGTCTTCCTTGTTGTTGTACGCCTTTCACTTTGAGGGATCGATCTCCATTTGTTCGACTGCCAGATATTAATCAACGGCGTAATATTACTCCTATACGAGGTACCGTCGGGCTGTTGCTAGTGCTGAAGCTCTTTTTGCTGGCCGTGCATTTATTATTAGTGCCTATGCCAGCTAGAAAAATAAGTGGTTCTGATTTCACTCTGTTTACCATTGCGTAATGGAAGACGTGTCATGTAATTGAGTTAAGTGCAACTCTTGCCCCTTCCTACACCATCGCAGAGCGCCCAAATGCCGCCTCGACTATTTTCACAGCATAAAGCATACAGAACAAAAGCGGCGTCAACACCGATACGTGCACAATGCTGTACACTACATCTTACTGCAGCCTCAACGGGGGCAACAACGGTAGTTTCAGCAGATTGAAGCCTATGAAGGTATGCGAGCGCGAAAACTTTCAATAGACTTCTTTTCTAGCCCTATTCTTCTAAAACCCTGCTGGCAAGCTCAGCTTAACTGAAAGTAGTCGCTGCTACCAAAAACGCGCGAGGTGATACGTGAATAAAAAAGTACGGCCGATTCACAGAGTGAGCTGGCCGACGGCGGTGGACGTAAATCGCTTTTTTGTGAATCGCTGTGGTTGAGGCTATTACGAGAAGGGACGGAGAGATCGAGAAGCTTACTTCGTTCGCCTATGTAAGTCATTGTTTGCCTCCCTCGATCGTTCGGCCGTTCGCTCGGTCGCTCCTTATTACCGTGGAACTCTTCAACATGGCATTGGCGAGCGTCAGTTTAAATTCGAGGCTTTCTAGAATTAGTCGTGGAATTTGCGCTTTTTTCCTAGATAACTGAGGCGACAATCAGTCTTCAGAGAGACCATCACCAATAGCAACGGAAAGAACAACGCGTACGACGACGTTCGAATCAGGCACGTCAAGTTACGCAGGTTACATACACAAGTTTTTCACATTAAGACGACAGACAAAGATAGCTTTTGGATAGACGCAACATACTGCAGCAATATAAAAAGGGTGTCTAAAAAAAGAGGAAAAACAACCTTACTTAAAACTTAAAATAACTTAAACGTATGTTGAAAGTGGCGTGAATATGTCAGCTGATTACTGCTAATTAATAGATAGTTTTCTGCGTGCAGTAGATTATATTGTATAGTCTTTCTTAATTTTGTCCACGCAGAACGGGCATTATCGATGATGCATGATAATGTGTGTGAGTGTAGATATTGAGTAACATATTGCCCATATTTAGGTATCACGTAAAGCCATAAAATGGTCTAGGTGATACCAAAGAAAGCTACAAAAAAACAATTCGTTGTACTATCACAGCAAAAAAAAATGTTCCTGGCTAAGATCAAAATGGATACTGCTCTAAGTCTACATTATATTAAGACATAGTGTTATTCTTGTATTTTCCATCGGTCAACCCTACGACAGTCAAATCCTTATTGAAAAATTATAATGCTCTATAAATTCAATATGATAAACACTCACAACGTTTTGCGTCTGTTCTGAACATACAGGTGCTTGGCCCTGCTCCGTATCGATTCTTTTTTTTAGTACAACATATGAACGAGACTCCGTAGACTAGCTAAACTCAGTGTATTATAAGCTTTACCTGCCCGACGCCATTATGTTTAGACAGCCTCGATCACTACCGTTTCATTAATACCACTAACGTATTTCTTATTGCTATTACCCATAAATGTTTGTATTATAATCAGTGAAATATAGATAATTTTTTGACACTGGATTTTGCAATAAAAATATATTACCAACAGTCTGTGTTACGAAAAATTGCACAGGATCTAACAGAGACAGGGAATCTATTTGTATAGATAGTCTCTGTCATCGTCCAATTAGAGTACTTACGAAACCTGGAGCATGACAGGTTCCCGCTACAGAACGTTCT
The DNA here is from genome assembly GCF_002443255.2 of Varroa destructor. NCBI lineage: Eukaryota > Metazoa > Arthropoda > Arachnida > Mesostigmata > Varroidae > Varroa > Varroa destructor. The sequence continues at coordinate 22,125,689 of NW_019211458.1, read as the reverse complement.
AAAACTATTATGGTGGCTTTCTTTTCACAGAGAGTGAACGAAATATTATATTTATTAACGAAAACTAAACGTCGAGGAATGGTGTATCTTCTTTATGTGGGTCCCCTTGTGAACTAGAACTTTTGAAAAATTGTATGATGTCTAACGCTGCTCTTCCAAGATAGCTTCGCTTGGTGGATCCTCTCAAAGTATCAAAAATAGTCACTATTCCACGATACCTAATATTATTTGTCTTATGTAGCTATTAAGCTGTTCGTCCAGGGACAAATAACAGATCCTTCAAATACAGAAAAGCACAAAACTAGATTAGAAGCTTCAAACTTTCCTTTATGCTTTCAAGCTCTATTAGGTTAGTCGTGTTTGCTATGCTCTACTCGTTGATAAATAATTATCTACATAGTCAAGACCTAATTGGACTGGTTTAAAAGAAGCAAATTGAACTCGGATTCTTTTTGTTATCATGCGAAGCCCTTTTGGTTCAACAGCATGTCGACTGAACTGTCTCCCGAAGTAGTGGGACTGCACGAGCCGCTTTAAACTACCGCAGCAAATACCTAGTATGTGAAGCTCCACTAACAGAAATGCCGTTTCATCGGGGTGAAGCTCTTTTTTCATCATCGTTAGAGTCTTTTTTTCCCCATAACCCGATAGTTTTGTTTACTGAGCCAAAACATTCAGCTGAAAATGGGTCTCATGCAACCGTCTTTAGTTACATGAAAAAAATAGACGCATGGCGATGTTCAGCCGATAAACGTCTTCTTCAATACCTATCGCTCCGGAACTCCAAGGCACAACATTAGTGGAGCAGACTAGCCCTTGTACAATCGATTGCCACTAGAATAGTTGTCTTTCACCCAGGAAAAGACGGAAACTAATTTCCGGCGATTGGTAGAACATGCTTTATGTATCAATTGTTTTTTATTAGAACTAACGAGCCATCGACATAAGGGCAATTCCAAGCTAACGTATTGCGCCGTTTGCCACTTCTCAGTAGAGAGGGTCTCCTCTTTAGATACAAGGCGCACAAAGACGAGCGAAACTCCTGAATCAAACACGAAAAAAGGAACAGGACGGCCCAAAAAGGAAAGAGAAGAGACTAAGAAGACCTTGAAGACTCTATGGCCAACGACTACCGATTGCAGAGAAGTAAACCCTTGCGACTGTGCGACGATGCTTTGCTGGCTTATGACAGCAGAGTCCCGGATAAAAGAGAAATCAAGGAAGGTACTGCACAAAAGTAGCGGAGCAGGATTTTCGACAGTGGCGGAGCAGGTATTGACTCGGGTCTTGGAAGTAGCTAACGACAATGAACAAAAGCATTCGAAGCTGTAAGAGTGAACGCGAAGACGAGAGAATTGCAGCCTATTGTTCTGTAAGGCTTACGCTATCCTCAGATTCGACGCCAACGTATCCGCTATCGTAGTACTGAAGCCTTGCTTATTTAAAAAATAGAATGCCTCGTCTGCTGCTGGCGCTGCTGGTATGTTGTAGTGTGCGATCGATCCAGCCCCGCCAAACGCGAGCTTTACAAGCAACATAGACCCAGTCGGCGCTCATTCTGCGTACTCCTATTAAATGTTGTTGAACAGTAGGACTCGAACTAATGCCGTGGTTAGTAGAAACTGCTGCGTTAACTTATGTACGTTAAAGAAACTATTTTGAGTTCTGAAACAGGGTAGTACGACGTTCGCAATGGACGGTCGCAGTTGCTGTGGGAAAAACGGGCTGTGGTTAGGGCATATGGAACTGCAGAAAGTTTTGCCTCTGTTTCATTCGGAATTGAGAATGTCACTAGTTGTACACGGATATGGAGACAGTTTATTACAAAAGTAAAACGCGCGTTTTGAATACCTGATACCTTAATCTCTCATTCACTGGAGTAACTTTTCACTACTTTTTGACGAATATAATCAGCCATTAGGAGGTGGCAAGTCGGCATATATTTATTCGTATCATTGTTTACCTCTAGAGCTATTGAAATAGCTTTTAATTAGAGAGGAAAAAAATTTCTATCCAGCTATTCCACACACCATTCGCCTTTTTCCCAGCGTGTGTGGAGCAATTCTATTAGATTTGTCAACGTATACCTATCCGGAAAGTCTGCGGTACGACAGGAAGCACTGCTTATTTGTGTGAGATCTACACGAGAGCATATGTTTGAGATAATTCCTACATACATCGCTGGCAAAGGATTGCAGTTGGCTGTGCGCTTCTGTCCACATCATGGTCTTAGCGCATCGTTGCTTTCTGAAATGAGGAGTGTTCTAGCTCGATAAAACCAATGGACCGTTTGTAATCGATTCTATTATCTGCTAAGACATTCGTGCAGGCCACGCACGCAATACTTTTGCGGATGGAAAGCTCGCAGACGCACGTTACTGCCATTATTTTTCCTCTGGTAAATACGTTTCATCATACGGCTTGTCCTACAAGAGCCTCCCAGGATGGCAACTAAAACAAAAACGATAGAAGCACACATGTCATGCACTGTAATTATAGGATGTCAATTATTTTGTTGTACGTAGACAAAGTCGTGCAAGCATGTTTTCTAATAGGTTCGAGTATTTCTAGCTTAGCTGTTGGCATAGAAGAGGCTTAAGGAATACGCCGCTAGCATTTTATTTATCTAGTAGATCTGTACTGTTCTCCCATCAATGTAACTATGATTATTGCTTTTCTAGTCTTATGACTGCATAACCTTTTCTATATATATGTATATAGATTAAAAAGAAAAATAATAAAACACATTAAGCGTCATTCAAGCATACGTTTTATGTGAAATAGATAAATTCGCACGATAAGCGCATGTTTATCCTAACCTAACCTAACCTAACCTAACCTTATCAGTCACACATGTTTCGTTGCTTGAGCAGACCTCACTCATGTGATTTTGATCACACTATACGAATGAATAAGTCTAATTACGTACACTTATTTACGGTACATTTTAAGTAGTGCATTGGTTAGTTGTTGTTTAACCTATTTATGAAAAACAACGTATGCATAATCAAATTCAATAAAAAAAAAATGATATCTGCGTCACATTACGCTGCTTTACCGAGAGTTTCGTTGCGGCTAATAACCGAACGGCAGCTGCTGCTAGATGGAACTCTACCCATTTTCAATTCCCGCCCAAAGTTCCAGTTTGAAACGAGCTATGGTAAATTGTTATCGAAATATTCCTAGCATATTGAAACAACCCGTTTCGCTTGCTAATCCTAATCGCCTGCGTGCCAGCGGAAGGACGTCAGTCCTCTAGTTTTCAGCAAGGGAGAATCGCCGATTTCCAATCGATGTTCGTACGTATATCCAGCCAATGGTTGGGTTCCATGGATGCATGCAGCTTTTGTACGAGAGGTAGATACTAACGTAACTGACTATTTAGTATTGCAAAATCTTCTACAGAGGTCTAATTTTTTGTCTACAATCCTACAGAATACTTGAGCTTTTTCGTGACGTGAGTACATTGCTTAGGCATGCATGAGCAAAGAACTGGGAGAGGAAATGGGAACCGCTTGAATCAGTTTCTTTTTTCAAAATATTCGTTAAATATACCTAAATGTATCTTTTTCCTTTCATACTAAACCTAATCTGACAAAGGATTCTAAATAAAAGCAATATGTAAGGCTGGTAGCAAATTATTATTTGTTGTACAGTTATATTGTATGCATTATAAAGCACAAAACACAAATTAAACACAAAATCCAAATGATTCTTCAATGATTTTTTTTTAAAACAGAGCTTCTGAGAAAAATCATAAATCATCTTCTGTCGATCCATTCGTCATCTTGTCAATTCTTCGCGTACCCTCAAGAACATGCGTCGGCATGCGTTTGTAACATAGAAACTCGAAAATCTGGATAAGTGACAAAGTATTTCAGTAATACTGCAATACATGCCGCTACCGGAAGAAGTACGGGCCGAATATGTGTTAGATTAAGCCTAACAATTCTGCTCAGACCCACGAGCAGCCGCAGCATAGCATATTTATGCTATCGTTCCTCTATCATGTGGAAATAGAAACAAGTCGCAGAGAACTGGGTCAAGTTATTGCGAAGCTCGGGCCAGCATAGACAGCGATTTTTTTTTTTGTAAAGACTACTAAACAAGTGTTGAAATGTGGGTCAGTGCGTTGTCCCGATAGGAAACCCAAAATTCGCTGTGTCACACTTTCGCTACGTTGCGTCAGAAAAACTCACGCAGGTTTTTCCACACAAACTTGATAGTACGTTTTGGTGACCGTAAAGCCGGACGGCATGGACTTCCAACGAATGATTCCCCGACAGTCGAAGAAGACTCAGGACCACTCTGCTTTTGGAGGTAGGTCATGCGACTTCCTGAGGCCGCAGCTCATTTTTGGGCTGACACTCAAAAAGTTGCGCCTCGATGTTTTGATCGTAACTGTATATTTATATCTGGTCACCCGTAGTGATATGTTCCAACGCGTTTAGCTCTTCCAGAAGTGCCAGAACGTTTTTTTTTGAAACGACTCTGTACAGGTGTTCATCTGATGAACATTCAGTTGTTTCAGCACAAATACTACTATAAGCCTCGTGATACCTAAAAACAGTCGTTAAAAATGACCTATTAAGATATCTATCTCTTCTTAAGATTAAGATATCTTTCTAGCTTTTATATGGTGATTCAAGTTAGTTGGCAAGCATGGACTGTTTGACACTTTCCTCCAAGTTAATTGTCCGCTCATTTTCGGAGCGCTTGAACCACTCAAAGTCGGGTCTTTATGAGAAATCTGTAATATTTGCAAAGCGTCTATTCTATCGATTTTACTTTGAACACAAAACCTATTGTACGCTCATTGCTCTATTTGAGGAAAATCTTCAAACGAATATTGCAGAATCAATACAGGCTGACGCAATCTTACCGGAAAACTCAGATTATTATGAAAATGGACTTCCATATAGCAGAAATCGTGCTCTTCTAACTAACAGAAACTTTGATTACCAGCGATTATTCAGTAGCGTAAAAATTTAAACGACTCATTCATTTTTGAACAAGGGAGTATATAATGTAGCTTCTTGCTACAACAAGGTACGACTAGGTCTAACCGGTAACGACTAGTGATTACATACACACAGCCAGCCGGAACCAAGAACTCATTTATTGTAACAATATATATTTAAGTCCATTGCATATGTGTGTGTATATATGTATATATAATGTTGGATCTCACTGCATTGGCCTTTACGGCAAACCGTTCAAAAATATTAAGGCCCATTTCAGAGTGGGTAGCAAAACTCCTTCCATAATGTGACGGGCCGTCGCGGATCTCTGTACATTGCTAAAAAGGCTACTGGGGCAGTATGGTAAAGGGTGGCATTGATGGTGGACCTTCAGGACACGGTCACGTAGTGCACAGAGAACGTTGCTCTTCTTAGAACACGGCGGACGGCCATGCTTGGTAGCTGTTACAAGCCTACCGAGCGCTGACAGCTAGGAAGAAATGAGCGGCCGAACGGATCGACTTAGGACGGCCTAGGCTGATGAAATTCCTTTTGGGGCTGTATTTTTCCGCAAAAAAACCAAAAACGGCAGTTTTCGCCTTTTGCTCTTGAAACAAAGTCAGGTGGAAGGACACGCTTCGTCACAGTACTTTTAGGGTCTCGCTGGCTGTAATGAGGGCAGCCAATATAAGTATTTTCCGCACGCATGAAGATGAACATAGTATACTCAGTGCATACTGCGGTAATGCGATAGACGATAGCGATTAAAGGCCAAGCAAGAACTTAGCTCGCTGCAATTTTCCTCCTAAAATGTTTTTTTTTTTTATCGTAAAAGTACGTCTTTTTAGCTAAAAAATAAAAAAAAAGGCAAGTTGAACAAAATTGCCTTTTAATTAGGGCAGTCACCATTTTCGGTGAATGATTTGGGCGTTAGGATGGGCTAAGTGCTGACGTATTTGAAAAGTAGTTACGTTGACATTTTCGTAAGAAGCGCTGTCATTTACGAATGTTAAATCTGTTAGAAGCTTTATATACCCAGAAGGCGTTCAATGGCAGTACACGCAGGGATACAGGCGTACCGTATGTCAAGTCTTCAGTATGGTCCTTTGACATGGTCAGAAACCTATTTACGTCGGCCAAATCCGAAAGCGTATAGTAGTAGAGTGGACTTATTAGTTCCACCCGTCTGAGCCAATATGGTTTCTATTCCTTTCCTCCACTAGAAGACTAATGTACAAATTTGACTTGAAAAGCAATTGCCAGTATATGTCCTTAGCGAAATCACTGTTGCAGCTTTTTTCCTTATTCAGTACCTATATTCACTCTAACCTGAACGAATACAATGGTCATACAATAGTCGAGGTTCTGATCAAGCGCATAGGTAACGTACGAGGAAATAGACCAATGGTAAGAGTTTCGACAAACATGGAGCTAGTGCGGGAAAGCAATCGGAATTAACGTGCCGAAAGAACCCTAGTTAAATATGAATACAGATATAACAGCAGGCGATTGTATGCAAAAGCTAGGCGGAGTGGACATAACACGAAGTTTATTGACGAGATCCAGTAGCAAACAATACTGCAAGAAACAAATGGCTCTAGAAAGAATATGATGAATAGTACAATAAGTGAATATTGGAATCAAGTCACCGTTTCAACTGAAATCATAACCATGGATCTCAATGAGGAAAACACTTGTCGCCAATGCCCGAACTCATATTGGTCTAAAAAGGCCATTACGCCCGAAATAGTCCGCCAGATCCTATTCTACCTTAAGTTCATCAGATACATAAATTAGCATACAATCTACCCTAATGGCATAAGGAGAGTTAACAGCCACACCATTCACGCGAATTATAGCCGTCGGAGTAAGCAGTGGTCTAAGCGTGATCCCTATTTTTTTTTTGACAATGAAAAAAAAACAATTACCCTGCGTTTTATTGTCGGTTTAGTCGTCCTTGACGCTACTGCAACGTATCATTAATTGATCCAAAGGGAAAATAGACATTTTGTAATTAATGTAAATATCTTTTCTTATTAGGCACGAAGCCACAAGCGCAAATCTTTGGCCGGTGAAGTGCGCTAGGCTGAGCGAAAATTCTGAACAATATAAGTATGCAAAATGATGAAATACGCCTTGGCGTAATAGAGAGATAAAAATTCCTATAGTAACAACAGGTGACAACAGGCAACACGGGTACAGATATTGCTATTAAATATTAACGTTATTTATCAATATCGAGCCCATGAACTTGAGGTTTGGCAAGTACACTATGCCGATCGCAAAGTCCAAACCAGGAACGTTCAGTCTAAGAAGACAGTTAAAAAATACTTTTTTTTATGACAGATCTTGCTAGACGCGAAGATCCTATATTTATAAAATATTATGATAACGTAAGGGTTAAAAAACCGTTCACCCGTAGCACTTCCTTATCAGTAGCCATCAACGCTTCGTGTGCCAACTACGTGTTAGCGCTCATAAACCTACCTCACAAAAGAAAAGAAAACGTTATTGATCATAAACAAGTTCATAGCTCAGTAAAAAAGTTTCAGCGAAATTAGATGCGAAAAACCACATCTGCCATATGTAAATCGCAATACTATGGACCTATGAGTTTAACAACGCGTAAGTGATCGATGCTTTGTCAGCTGTAAAGGGATCTGTTCGTTTCTATTTATCAAAAATGAGAATAGACATGTCTTCTGAAAGGTACCACCATTCATTATAGAATGATACGAACAGAATGTGTGAGAAACGTATTTGAGACCTCTGGTATATGCAGGTAGAGATTGGCCGTTGTAGATGTCTGTCATTTGTAAGTTTTATATTTCCCATTGCGCTCTCGGAGCGCGCGACCGCCGAGGCCCGCCTCCGTTTGCCAGTCCTTCCTTTACGATATACACAATATTCGCTACACGTTCGCTATCTGCTATAGGCCAACAAAAAAACGTTCACCCTTCCGACCGTCTTTGCCTCTTTCATCTACATATTCCTCTCGTGATGCTTTTGGCGATGAAAACTCTCTGCAGCCTGCAATATTACGTTGAGGTAGCGTGGATATATATATATATATATATATATATATATATATATAGTATGGTTTTTAGGTTTTCAAGCGCTCTGTGCAAGCCTTTCGGTGTGCACATTTATAACTTCTCCCTGTTTCTAGATGCTGTCTGTTTCGACGATTCGCTTTTGCGACGATTTGCTTTCAAGATGCGGACGATGGCACCTGATAGAACCGTTTTTATTGTGGCCTGGTAATATATCCCAAATTAAAGTCTCTCCCAGCATACCATTATGTCAAGTATTAGTGATATAGCTAAAACGCTCGCCTTCGTAAGGCTGGAAGGTACTTCCGAAAAACAGTTTCCTTATTTGTATTTCTAAGAAATACACGCAAGGTTGACAAGGGCGATCGTGAACTAGACAGTACCAGCAATCGTAGTCTATTAACGGTTCAGGCCACATAACGTACGATAACCAAAAATTGGCAAATGAACTGCTTTATTTTAAAACCCTCACTATGAGATAATTGGTCGGATACAATGATTCTACAAATTACATCCTTTCGCGACAAGAATATCTATAGACCTTAAACACCTTCCCACATAATATAGGCGTTACATTATTGCCTCTGACTTAAGTCAAGACTAGTCTTTTATGCGTTTAATTTTAATATGTCATAAATCTGTAATACGGATCCACGTAAGTACATGTTTTGCCGGAGGAAAAATCATTGACCTGACCAGGTTTGCAACGAAATTTTATCAAAACTCCGTGATCTTCAGCAGTACAACTCAACGTGTACGCATGTTGATTTAGTTCGCAGCAAGAATCTTTCAGTGATACTGACCTCTAGGTGGGTATCGTTTGTCAACGTGGTAAAGTAAGTAAACAAACCAGAAAAAACCACACAGTTCAAACGTTTGCAAGTCAAACAGATTGCATTAAAATCATCTGTTTATAACAGTATAACGTGTATCAGAGACGATCCCGTGGGCGTCTTGTAGCCTCTATTTAGAGTCGATCTATTTTCTGGTGATTTTGATTGGTGACTAGTATTTTGATTTGATAGTATTTTGGTAATTGAAAGAATAAAGCATCATATCTAGTCTAGAAGTATACTGTTACTTGATTCCAGTTCTACTCCTTAATTGAACAAAAAAACGTGCTTAAACTGACCAACCACACCTTTCATCTCCGACGCGATCTCTGCGTTTGTGTTGTCCTGTTTTTCATCGCCGCTCTCCATCTCTACGACACAGTCAGCAGTATAATCAACATTAATAGAACATCGCTATTATCCAGGAAAAACCGCTTAAAACTGAAGGAACGCCTTACTATTTGCCATTTGTGATCCCTCTCCGTACCATTTCTTGTATCCTCGTTTTTTCTACTCTTGTCACCGTCCTATGTGCTATTCGAAGTCTGCACCCTTCGTTTGAGCTTCAATTCGTTCTGTCCCCTTCGTTTTCCTTTCTGACGCAGCTCGCTTGTAGCGGACAGGAGTCCTATTTGCTATTTTTACAACAATGTTTTCTGGCTCACCTGTTTGCCGGCGGCTAGTGGCGGCAAAGTCCCATATAAAGACCAGTACGTAACAACGTGTCGGGCAGAGTTGGCCACGTAGCAAGATTTTATTGCAGCTGGAGCTGGAAGTAACGTTAGCAATTTTAATAGCTCTTATGTAACTGAGTTTTTTGTTACTGCGGCCGTCTTCATGTAAAAACGCTTGCGATTTTTTTAAACATGCGCTGAGACTTAGAATAGATTCAGCAATGGATTTGGCGTTGAGGCTTTCGGGAGAAAGAAAAAGCTTTGGAGAAGAAAAGCTTTCCAGCTTGCTGGCTCAGTCGCCGGCCCTGTTAGAGGGCGGTGGTTGGCTTCCACTTGCACGACGATATCTAGTCACGCGACAACGACTGCTAGCGCAAAGGGTTCTCAGCTGTTGGTGGTCTTTCATTAGCAAGGGTTTAACGGAAACAAGAGCTTAAGGGCTCGCCGTCTACTTATTTTTTCACAGTCTAATACTTCCCGTGCTCCCCTCGCCGTAGTTCAGCATCTCTCAAGATGTAGTAGACATTCTAATACTACCGGGCTGGCATTGGTTAGATGAAACGAGGCGGGAATAGGACGTGGTGACATGTCCGACAAAAAGACCCAAGAAACGCATAGAGCATTAAAAATTAGAGCGAACGTATAGCAGAATTACGTTATGAAAGTTCGTCTCAGGCCATTCGAGTGTAAAGTTTCCCAGGTCTTCATCTGAATAGAACGAAATCAGTAACTGACACCGTCAATGTATCCGTTTGCGCAAAGCGGGCCCGCTCAGCTGCGCTAGACTTGTCTATCGCTAGATTGCTACATGTCTGACTAATGGAGAAAAAGGGACATGGTGGATTTACTTGATAATTAATACATGCAAGTATATGTAAGTTGATTATTATAGAATAATAGTAGGTTTGACATGGGCATGTTCATATACGCTTGAAGTAAACAGTATGCATTCACTTATCTTAAAAAATCGAAATCCAACACCCGGATACGTAATATATGCTTAAATGCGCCGCTATCGAATTTAATACTAGTCTCTTGATGATAAATGGGTGCACGCCGTGTATGTGTATGTTTGTGCGGATAAAATTTCGCAATGTACCTTTAAATATTTACACGTAGAATTCGCCAAGCTTTTTCCACAGGCTTTGGCTTAATTGTTCCCCATAATCTTGCAACATCTGTTACTACGGCTTGACTATATACTATGGTAATGCAATTTAGTTCGTCTCCACCCACATACTCAGCCCAGCTCCTAGTTCATGCAACATAGGGCCTTTTCCAGGGATTTGGAAAACTGTAACTTTTTTTTTATTGCACTAATACGTTCCGAATATTTACTTTAATGGACCGTCTAGCTGCGCAGATGTGTTTTGCCTCTTATTTTGGACTTAGAAAAAAAGAAAAGGAATTTTAACTAGGTATTCAAATCACAAGGAGAGCGATTCCTATTAGGATCCTTCTTCTATCAGTCCTTTCTCTAATGTCTTTCTAACTGTTTCGCCTACTGCTTTCGTGTAAAGAAACACTGAGAATTTTCTTTTTTGCCCAATTTTCTTTATTTGGTAAAAGGTCAAATGCTAAAAACCTTTTTTATTCGTCCCGTCCATCGTTTTGTGCAGATCACATTTACCTCTGGGTAAAACTCCAAACACAAATCTGTCGGGTAATGAAAAACACAATGTTCGACTACTCTTTTCCAAAATTAGCTAAATGTAAAACTAATAAAAATCATTAATTAACTGTACAATATTACAAGAAATAAAATATTAGAGTAGCAACAGTAAACACAAAGCTACTGAGGCTACACCGGATATTCATAGCGCACAAATTGAAGACGCTGAGGAGCTTTGAGAAGTAGAATTATCTAGGAATGATTTTGCTTCTAAGACGGTTTGAAGTAACCCTCTAAAAACTAAAAAAAAAAAACAAGTGGAATATGTTCTTTGAACGCGAAATGCTCTGTTTGAACTTGATAAGTTGCTTTCAAGCTACAGAGCCCTCGCTCTATATGCCGCAGTCGCATTGTCACGTCGGTGAATGAGGACTGAGGAGAGATGTGGAAGTTGTTTTTTGCCAGTAGACAACCGGTTTTCGAAATTCGGTGATACGAATAACAACACAACTTTCCAATGATAAATATTTTTTGCCAATTAGAAAATACGGGAATAAAAGCAGGAAATAGGTAGAATCAAACACTACTCAGGTATGAACCTGATAATAACAGATGCGCACCCCTCGTTAACAAATGGTACTAAGTATTGCATTGATTAAAGATATTTAACTAACTTTTCGGTCATATGGCATAGAACGGCAATATTCAAGCATGTAGTAGATACACTTTTGCTTATTGTTTACCTAATCAAGCCAGTATATTCTGGGGTCTACTCAACAATTGTGCGCTTGTGATTTACTATATCTAATCTCGCTATCATAGATCTGTTTGCCACCGTCTAAGGTAGGACAGGTTACGACACCTGCCGCTTTCTTTAGATTAAGGAAACAATCGAGTCAGTAAAGCTCTCTTTTTCAAATCCAAAGAAAATTGATACTGAAGCCATCGCTTAACTCGTTTCAGGCCATAATTGAGACTTAATGGGCTCGTACATCGTTATCTAGTAACCTCACTGGGGGTTGTTGATTGCCACGACTCTTCAGAGGTTCAGGATATCTGGTATCGTTGACCATTTTCTTTTCGGAAAACCTCCTGTAACAATAAAAATTTCTGATATTCATTGCAAGCGTCAGCTCACGCTCAAATTAACAAGATCGCTTTCCCTTTCACCCGATGCTCTTTTCTCGTTTGATTCTTCCCTGGAAGATAGCACGCACTAATGCGTGTCTCATCTAATGCACACCGAACGGGCTTTTTTTGCTGATAATGACCGCACGAAAACTCTCTAGAGTATAATACAGATGGTATCTGTCGTAGTCTCGATTTATAGGAAACCCTTTCCTCCTTCATAGTCAGTGTTTTCTTCATAATTTCATAACGCATCCTTTGAAGACCTTTATATGGCAGCCTAACTTTTCCACGCTCTGTTTTGTTGAAAAGGTTCCGTGATTACAGCAGCGTATTCTTTCACTTTAGCGCCCTGATGTGTAGTCCTTTTTATGTAACAAGCTATTTATATCTATATGAAATAATTCCATGTTACTTGTTCTACATACATATTAATTTTATGATATGTATCTAAAGCCGTCTTTGAAAACAAATATTGACACACGCAGCATAAGGTCTGGCAATGACCTTCGTTCAGCTTTCGACGCATTTGATATCAGCATTACGCCACTTGGCAGTGCAAAAGTCCTGCTTCCAGAGCTACGATGACGTAGCTAAAATCGTCGCATAGAGATAGCACTCAAATCAGCTTCAAACAGAAAGCGAATGAACACGGTTTGATGTTGTGTTAAAGAATTTCACTTGCCACAAGCGAATTGTAGCCTAAAGGAATCCTCATTTATGGCAAAGCCCCTTTTACTAACTCAATTTATCCAGTCGTTGGGACATCAACGTCACCAAAATAACACGGCGACGCACCGGTAGAACGTGTCTTTTTCAAAACACGCTCCATCCTGCACGTTCAGTTGGCTAGCTTAAAATGTCTTGGTAAAACGCTTTGGTCATAGTCAACGGCATCGTCAACGTTTTTTTAAAGCTACATCAAAAAATCGTGAATTTCATACTGCAGAATTATTCTAAGCTGAGGTATTAATGCGATTCGATGCTTTAATTATACTCATATACGCTTAGAAGAACAATAGATAGAGAGACGCTTCGGAGCGTCATGCCCATGGTGAATACTTTGAAGACTGGTTCTCTAAATTAATATATATATATATATATTTTTTTTTTATAATGTATCGACCTGCACATATTAGTGTTAATAAAATCGTAAAACGCATTCGGGCTGCCTTGGCATATTATAATATATAGGAAGACCAACGCTTAGCTTCAACTATCTTCTAATTCCAATTTAAATAAACAGCTTTTTGTTAATTCTAGTATCAAAGGCTTTCTTAGATTTCTTAGTAGTACACACCATTAACAGGTAAAAACCGAGTGAACTTTATGGTAAATCTCTTCCTAGTACGCTGGCTTCTAGCGTCTATGTACTCCTGGAAGATCCGTTTACCATGGTGGATGACAGCCACAAGTAATAGTTCGTACAAAGAAACTTATGCGACGATGATCATTTAGATAAAAATACAAGCATAGAAAATCCGGCGAGTAGTTTTCTTTCTCTTATTCAAACAGCCTTTGAAGCATCCTTTGCCCCGTCCATCCCTCTATCAGTCGTTTTCGTTATCAGGTTTCTGTTCTAGGTTATGCAGTATAGATGATCACAATGGCATGGCGGGTGCTCTTCAGGAGTTCGGGCGCAGCCCTTAGGGCCAAGAAGAGAACCGGGACCTAGCAGAGGAACTATCTAAGGGAACTGAGAGACTAGGAGATCACAAGGCCAGGAAGAAGATCGGCAAACGCTAGAAACGTGAGCTAACCTAGCTTTGCCGCCGCTCTACATTGGAAATGCGGAGCGCTGTCACACGGACATGCAGAAATAGAAAAAACATACATACTGGTTAAAAGCAAGCATACCAATCGACCACCCTAACAATTGGTTAAGCACGCAAATTGACAAATCTAAGGTATTTGCCGGGTCTCTCGCCGGACCAACTTCTTTCTCGCTGACCGCTACGTCTATACGTACGTAAGCCTCTGTCGCCCTTCCGGTTGCCGTATACAGCTATGTTGCATTAAAGCAGTCAACTAGTAACGCTATTACTGGGAGATCCGCGCCCGTGAACCTGCTATCCAAGGGATTCGCTACCTAAGCTCGATGGAGGTACGATGTTGCAACTGGTTTAGCGCGATAAATCAGCAATAACGTCCGACGTTTACATAAGTTTAGGTTTTTGTTAACCCTGTTAGGTGTCTGGTTGGCTTTATCGGTGCATTGTGAATCACTTTTTAAGATTACTTCTCAAGTTCTGCTCTATTCATTTCACGTTCAAGCATACTTGTCTTTGCTTCTGAAAGGGCTGAGATTAGTTGACGGTCGTCGTCGTCTATGGAGCAACGTTTGCTTCCTCCAGCTCTTTGGAAATGTATCAACCAGCAACTGGCAATAGTTGGCTTTTGTTGGAGGGGTTGCCAGCTTGCTGAGCAAGTTGAGTGACCGGAGGCAGCATTGCAGGAGGATTGGCTAGGCCAGCCAAGGGTGATTACGCACAACACCTCTCGGGAGAAAGGACAAACTTCGCTAAAAGAGAATGAAAAGCGGGAGTGCTGTGGGGAATACTTGAATAGCAACAAGGAAACGAGGAACAGAGAAAAAAAAAAGGTAAGGGCCGTCCTACCACCCTGGCGGTATATATTCGACTAACAAAGAAATCCAAACCACGCTGGGTGTCGTCTTGTTACTAACTACAGAGTTAGCCAGTCTAATAGACAAGCGTGTTAACCAGCGTTACACGCCTTCTGATGTTTTCATGTAGGTGACCTGCAGAACAAGGAAAATAGGTGCGAGGCAATGGTGGATAGCAGTACATAGCAATGACGTCAGAACGAAAAGATACGACGAAAGATCGATTCCAGTCAAGGGCAACCACAATAGCGTCGAGCAAAAGGAAAACAACTGTTGACTTTCTTATTTTGGATTCGGTTATACGAGCCTATGCAGAACAATGATTATCGTTTGGCCGATTGACGCGGTTAACCGCCCCACCATGACAGTTTCAAACAGAACTTGCCACCGTTTGCTGTTGGCTACAACGTTATGTAAATATTTGCGTAGCGAAGGAAACCTAGTTCGAGGCTTCGAGCCTGATGCGTCTCGTCAGCGAAACAGTCGGCTTTCTAGCTAGCGATGAGAATCGTTACTAGGTGGTCAGGCAAGCAAGCAAGCAGGTAGGTGGGCAATCCAACTATCATTTCCTTAGTTTTTACAGGTATCCTGTAAATAAGCTAAGAGGAGCTCACAGTGACGAATGACAAAAGAATAGGATGAACAGCCGGGAGGTTAGGTCGAGGAAGTTAGCTGGTTAACTAATGAAAAACGTTTCCAGTGCTTTTGTTGTTATAATGACGTTAATTATTAAGCGATTTACTAGATAGCGGGTGTCTCAATAATGTTCCTCTATAAACTCGAAAACATTGTGTACATTTAGATGCACTGAATCAATAAGTGCGGATGTCCCAGTGTAACATAAATCCACATAGATATGTATAAATAAATAATATTCTAAATAAGTGTATTTTGTATTGCAGTATTGTCCGAGGGAAGCGCGTTAAAAAAACTGCTATAAGCCCGAATTAAACTATCGCTGTTCAACTTGTAGCATAAACCAGACGTCTACATATGTCTGAGCCTCTGTGAACTTTATAACGTTCGTGTGTGAGCAGACTTACGCGAACTGTCATACTGCCTACTTTCTCAATTTTTATACAATACGTTGATGCATATATATATATATACATATATATATATATATATATATATATATATATATATATCAACGAGATAAGGTTACTAAAGTTTTTAAGATATTAAAATTAAAACTAAAACCTTAGTTTTAATATGCTACTACGTATGCTTGCATACTGCTGTCTGTAAATTTGGTTGAAGGGGCTTTCAAATTCAATGATGCAATAGATATCCCTTTAAGGTAAAAACCTTTTCCACTTGAGTTGATACAAAGAAGTAAAAATCCGGAAGTTTTAAATATACCGCTTCGTTTAGGCTATCTAGGAGCAACCTTGAAGGGCAATTTTTCTGCTTACTGCCACTGGGTAGGAATAGATCCGTTAGCACTAAAAACATCCGTGCGCAACACACAGTTTCCTCTATTTTTAGCGTTCGCTTCTACTGAAGTCGTCACGAATGTCCTGCTCCGTATGGACCTACGTCGGTGAATATATTTTTACTTTGCAAAACTCTTTCATAAATATTCTTAGATGTAAACTACATAATATAGCTCGGGATTCTAGGAACTGTACGAACGGCTATTACCGGCACGTGCAACAAAGATGTGTGAAGTCCCAAAGCTTACGTCCGTCATTAACATACGCGATAGCAAATCCTGATGGAGGTTTGCGCCTGGGTTATTATAGAGTTATCAGTATGTCAACCAATAGCAGCTAAGTTACGCCATAGTAGTACAATAGAAATTGACGTTACGCGGCAGGCCCTTAATACTATTTTTTGCCCTAAATAATAGCATATATGTCGGCTATGGCACAATTTAGGGCTATTACACATATTTAGGGGGTCCCTATAATACGCTAGAGCACATTGTTGCTTTTCACTGGGCAGCTAAGATGCCGCGCACATATTCGTATGGCTAAATATAGTAGAAAGACTTACACGCTAACTTACTAAATTCGAACTATAGTTCTCATACACTTCTTGAATCAACTCATACAGTCACTGAAGCTTGAGCATGAGTTGTATGTAATACTGGCCAATGATTAGAAACGAATGTCAATAGCCCTGTCTGATGGTGAATTATACCTGATTAGGATGTTCCTATATATTCATTATCGCAGACACGCCTGTGTTAAACTTGAGAGAAAGCTTTCAGAACTCATATAAAATCCGCAGCAATTAGCAGAATACATGTTTTGATCAGAACGATTCATTCTATTGGCATGGCAATTTCTAACCAACATCCGCAACCAACGAGGCCTTACTGTTTCCATATCATTTACAAAATTGTGTTCTCTCATCGCACAGCTAGAATTAAATAACAAATGCACAATGAACGCAGGGTATCCGAGTGCGTTGATCTATGGCCGATGGCAAATGTAAGTAAAATTAGATCAATAGAAGAGTTTTCAGTTCAGCTGGGTCCTCGACGTTACGCTTTGTATCATCTATGCAACATTTGACATAGTAAGACTTTATATAGTCGGAAAGTGACTTCATTTTTCAAGGATAGATAGGGCTAAAAACCAGTAGATTCACTTCGATTTATAGAGGAAATTTACTCGTACATGACGCCCTTGTAAAGCTTCTAAGTAAGCATATACTTCATTGACGTTTTCTGTGAACGATTGATCACTTTCTCATAGGGTTTCATTTTTGAGTCAGTGGGAAAATAGATCAAACGTTTATATGTTCGAGATACCGTACCCCATCCTGCTTTTAATTTTGCTCGTTTTGAAACCTGCTTGAGTCGTTCAATCTCGTTATAGGATAGGTGGATGTAAAACGGCTATCAGCCGGATCCTTCGGTAACACTTCAGCGAGACAAGACGGCGCCATGCCAGGCAAACTTAGAATTGATCATTTGCATCTCTGTCCTTTTTATTGCTTTGCAAAAAGAGAACGTCATGACGGCGGATAAAGTTCTCAAACTTCGGACGACGGTGATACTTGTAGTTGGCAATAGGAATGAACCAGGCGAAATAATGCAATTCCATGGCATTGCCCGCTTTCTGACCTGCAAAATAGATTAGACACACACTTACACAGCAGAGGTAAAATACATGCAGGACTGGAAATAATTGCTTTTTTTGAGCTCAATGCATATGTGTGAGATTGACCGTTGGCTCGGTTTGCCAAAAAATAATTTCGCTTCTTAGCTTACTTTAGATGCTGCTGACAACAGTGGGTTGAGCTCACTTAGAAAACTAACTTACTTTTCTTCCGATGGCTATTTTCCGCTGTGCGAAAGGTTCTTCGACGAACGAAGACAACATCGACAGGAACAGTTCACTCATAGACGCAAAATTACCATCTATTAGGGTTGGTCCCTAATATTAACTGAGTAACATTAGGGACCAACCCATATATCATACAAATAGACAAAATTCAGTTATATTCCAACTCATAGATTTAGCCAACCTGACCGATCTCAGACAACTCATTCGCCTACAAACCGGATTAGTATGAAGAATGAAACTCAGAGATAGTTTTCTAACCTGAGGCCGAGAAATGTTGTTTATACCAAACGAGGAGAAAACTGTGTATCAAGTTCGTTTCGCGTATAAAGTATGGCATATCTGCGTATCCCAACAAAAAACCCAAAATTCGGTTACAATTCTTTTCAGCAAACGGTGTATGGTCAAAGCATATCTCGTTGCTGACACCATTAGTACTAAACATCGATTTAAACCTAATCATTTTGTCAGGTGTCATCAAGAAAACACGTGATGGTGGTCAAAGTTTTTGCCTATTGAGGTTAGCTTTTTGGAAAGCCCTTCCGGACGTATCGAAAACGATATAATATTTTAAGAACAAATATTTTCCGCAAGAGTTCTTTCTTCATTTAAGATGCACGGTAGACCGATAGAAGTTTACCTAAATACAGTTATAAAAAACAGAGACTCGGAATGACAATATTTAAAGGTAGGCTCAAATATGGGAACCCTGTAGTGACAATTATTATCAGCCATTCATTTCAAGCTTGTCACACTCCCCGTAATATCTAAATGTGCCTCGGCCGTTTGTTGCATTTATTACCTGCGCAAGGATAGTAATTGTATGGACCACGGCAAACAATCTTTCATTTTTTGTCTATGACCGCGTCTGACGACCGTGACTTTGTAGAGAACGGCAAGCAGCGTTTCGCGGAAATTTTAAAAGCAAGAAAAAAAAAACACCATAAATACATTATGAAATATTATAGATTAGTAGACACATGGTGCAGCTGCATGCGTTGGCAACAAGCATTACATACATGTAAAGAAGAAATTGAAATCCTATTTACACTGCTGGCCATGATTGTGCAAATACTTACTTGGTCTGCAGCAGACCGATTTACTTGTGTCTGAATCAGGAGAAGTTTGTGACGAAACAACCTTTTTCACTTAAAGTAAACTTACATCCGTCATATGCACGTCACAACGGTATTTCGCACTTCTATTCTTTCTATGGGAACAAATTATACATAGCGGTTTGCTAGTGCCTTCAAATATGTTAAATATAATACCATAGAAAACATTAAACCAAATCTATCAAGCAGAAGATCAGCGAAGTATATGGCTTCGCTTCTGTGCCAGTGATCGAGTTACGCCATTCTCACAACGCAAGTCCATAGACAAACATGATGTCGGGCTATGGATTCACGATTAAGTCTTTTCCCAACGAAGGATTTTATAGATAATATACCCCCCGATTATACTGACACACCGACTCAGGCCTTACACAAAACCGTCATTGCACTCGGCAAATTGACAAAGGTAGGAAGCTGAAAACGTAAACACTAGCTAGTAAGACAATCGGTGCTCCACTCGTTTTGTTTATCATCCTAAACCCTCTTCAGGGGGGCCTAAGTAGGCAAAGCTGTCGCTATGAGAAGACTGTTTTGAACTAAAGCAAGGTACAAGTAGAATTTGTAAACACGTCTAGTATTATCTAAGAAATAATTGTTATTTGAAATATATAAAATATAGTAAACATTAACATATGGGAAAAGAACAGTCAGCATATTGAAGTACCTATTGGCGTATGGAGTGATTAAGGTGTCTTTGACCAAATAGATCTTATTTCGATCCGTAAATGATTTCCTTGGAAATATTTGATTTCACGTAAGCCGCAGTCGAAGTGAAGTACTAGCACAGAGTAGAACAGCAGTCGATGTATAACATGAAGTTCATATATTTTAAAATAAAAAAAATTAGTGTTTGAAGCTACGGGGGGTACATGTGTGTGAGTAAAAAAGAACAGTCTTCTTTAACACTGGCTTTTTTTCTACGACCGCAATCAAAAAGTATCAGGTTTTAGCTATATTTTATAGATGGTTAATTCTAGTCAGAAGGCATTAATCCTTCGCGCTACACTTTTCGATATAAATTGTTTCCTTGCCGTTACTAATCTCAACAGAGTTTTAGCTCTGATATTTTCAATGGTCATTTTTGTAGTCAATATCCTTTTATTCTCTGCAAGCCAACCCCAGATTTACAAATATATCTTTATTTTTTTCCTTGACCTATTTCCTACCAGCGTGTTAAGCTGATGAAGTTTTAGGTGTCAAGCTTGTTTGGATAGAAAACCCGATCAGAGCTCTATTCCTATATATAGCTATCGTTTTCAACCTTGTTAACTTAATGGCGATCCCCATGACAGGTATATATTATGTGAGCGCATTTCCGCTTTCAAGCCATCGTTGTGCAAAGCAATGTTTTATTTTCCTAGTAGCAACTATGGCCAACGCTACGATGCCACGTCTTACAGAACTATAACCGAAATGCTGAAACTCAGAAAAAACGGGTTTCCCGTGAATTGACTCTGAACCAGGTGGAAACGTGTGTAATGTATTTCGGTTTGCGGAACTTTAATCAACGAAAAATCTGGCTGGACCGTACGATCGCCATAGCCGAAGCATGACTCAATCTCCACTGCCAAGCAAATAGATTAGGCGAAAAGATATCGTCGCCCTGGAAAGAGTTCGATGGCAGCGTCAAGCAGTTAGGGACGCAAGGCAATAGTTGCAACGGGCTTAAACCCATGGATCGTTAGCAGGGTAATAGAAAGCACGCCGTTTGATTACTTGTCGTAGAGGCTGGCTCACCTAAAGGGTCTGTATTTTAATCGACAGTCAGCGTCTCAGGTAATATCCAAGAGACTCACAAGCCGACAGACCTAACGATTGTAAACCTGAGCCAAAAAACAGTACAGATCTAAAGACTGTAAACTTATTCTGACTAGTAGTAAGCTGTGTGACATGGCGAAAACTTCAACAGAACAGGGCCTTTCAACACTTCTGTATCTTGATAATGTTATTGTGAAAGCTGCTTGACAAAGCTATTGCACGCTGGATTATCTGCGACCAGCGAAATCGTATCTTACAATGCGACAATGCGAGTACTACAAGATAGTCCGTAGACGCACCGGTCTATTTGACTATAAAGCTATTTATGTGCTACGAAAAAATCCATTGTGGCATGGTACTTTCTGTATGTTTTATTATATTTTTTCAATAAATTTACCGTTAGCTCGATTAGAGATATCACATATTATTTTACCGTCGCGTAGTTACACATAATAGTTTTTGAATTTCAAGCAGATTATTAATAATAGGTAAGCAGAACTCAGCAAGTAAGACGCGTATACTGCCGATTTACGCTTACATATCTATAGGACCGTAGTGAGTCACACTTCGTTAGCGTTAGGGGCGATTTATCTTTATCAAAATCTACTGTGTCATAGCGTTAAATACGTGTTGTTATTGGCTGTTTCAGTTGTACTGCTTCAGTGTAGGTCCCATTGACTTAGGCATACGAGTTTTGGCATAATAAGTGGCCTACTAGTTGGTGCAATTGATTTATAAGGGCTTTTGCTCACTTTTGAATAGTTTAAATAATGTTTCTTAATTGTCTCTGCTAGTGATTGGCTTCTTTTTCATGCTACCATATCATCAGTTTTAATCCTTCATAGATGTATACTTGACATCCCTAATATTCGCCGGGGGCAAACGCATTATTCATTGAAAATTTAGCGTACTGACATTTACCAATCGAGAATTAAAA
This sequence comes from Varroa destructor, assembly GCF_002443255.2. Taxonomy (NCBI): domain Eukaryota; kingdom Metazoa; phylum Arthropoda; class Arachnida; order Mesostigmata; family Varroidae; genus Varroa; species Varroa destructor. The sequence continues at coordinate 22,103,696 of NW_019211458.1, read as the reverse complement.
ATGTTATGTAACTGCAATTTTCTCTGTCGGATATTATATTGTAAAGTTTTCTCATTCGACTTATTTCATCAGGATATCAGATACGATACGATGTGGTCTTATATTCGCTGCGTAACTTTCTGCCTAAAAACTTGAAATTGATACCTTTTATAGTCTTGATGATTAGCGTTACCGAAATCATCGATTAGCCAGCCTTAAGTGGTCGAACATTTTCAGTGATGCACTGTCCTTGCGAGCTGAATGAACACCCTCATTGGGGTTGCATAGGTACATATTCTATCTATACTCCCTGTTTGTTTCTCGTATGTAAACTGACTCGTATGGAGTTTTCGTTCTAACATGCCGTCGGCTGTTCCCCTCCGCAATAGATTGTGTATGCATCGCACCGGTTCTTTATCTTCATGCTCGACTACGCCTCGACTCTGATTCGGGTGAGATTTACGGGCGGAAGACACGTGTTCGTCGTCATCACTATGCGGCTCTGTTTTCCAATTTGCTACCTGAATTCCCGGACTTGTGCGCATTTCTAAGTTCTGCATTGGCACAGTACAACGCCAGCCTCAGCTATGCCTTCAGGTCGGCTGAGATCTTGCCAGTTAGTTCCAGTTACTATCAGCTCGTATTTCTTTTTTTTTGCAGGCTTTTCGTAAGCATTTTACTTGCTCAATACTTAGCGTTTTATGTGATCATTCTTGCAAGAAATAGCTTTTCGGACGTATCCCCAGAATTCGTTAATTTTTTCACCATTTCTTTCTTGTGTTTTTTATGTGCTCAACTTTTTGCTTGGTCAGAAATCTATTCCTAGCACCCGTTCGAAGCTTTCGCGTCACCCGGACGAGCTTTCTGCTAGTCCAGGTGTCTGTGGGCCTGTGAGATAACGTTTCGACTAATGCTTTAAGTAGAGCGCGGTATTCTTTACCAATCCATATGCTTTGTCCCATAACACGGCTTGGGTTCCAAGGCCGGTCATGTATATGCAGTACTTATGTGAAACCTGGTTTGAAGTGAGGTTACTGTATTCGACGTGTTAGCCTATACATGAAGCTGACAAAGGCATAGTCGATCCGGTAATTTCAGAAGACTGGATAATTTTCATTTCAGTTCTCCTTACTATGTTCGACATAAAATTATCAGCCAAACCTAGCAAATAAATAAGTCGGTGTTCAATAACGCATTCATAGTTGACGTTGCTATCGAGCAAGAAAGTGTGTCCTACAAAAATGTTTTAAAAAAAAATCTTAAAAAAAGAAGAAATTTCCATATAGAATAGAATCTCTGTGGGGATATGCGCTTCTTCCATATGCGTAGAACCACTGTCCGTATAGTGTCAAACATAATGTTATATTATTATAGTACTTCTGCCTTCAAATACTATCGGTGAAATTGTCTGCTGTCAAGGGGCCTCCCGAAAGAAGCGATTGACTTGAAAACTTAGATGTGCCTTCCTTTGAATAGGGCCGTAAGTAAATACATGAATAGAGCGACGACAAAGCTCACATGTGTTTACATCTCCAGCGCACTCATGGTGGCACCACGCACCAAAAACCTTAATTTACGAGAATAGTTGCCGAGGGTTATATAAAAAAAAAGAAAGGCGTACTCAGGGAACGTCCACCGCGAGCTATTTAACTGCTTGCGTAATTAGCTCTATGTTCTATGGCACCTTAGACGGCTGCTCAAATAAGCAGAACTGCCGTACTCGTTTGTGTCCACCAATAGAATCAATTGATTCTCCTTCTCTAATAAATAATGACACAACGAGCACTTTACCTAGGGACGTGTTCTAATAAAATACCGCTAGATGCCGCCATTCACTTCTATACATTTTTCGTTTGCTCGTACTTGGAAGCATTTTCGAAGTAATCTTTCTCATGTCAGCAACGCGACAGAAAATCATTCATAGAAGCTGGAAATATTGACCATGCCGTAAGGTCCTTCGTAGCGCACTACTAACGCACCTTAGGGCAAATGGTCACGCTTGAAGTTTATTGCAGTTTACCTATTTAACACGAACTTTTACAAGATACAACAGATCTAGGCTAATCTTTACATTTTGAAACACCTTCAACTGTCTACCACGAAAGAAACTGATTAAAGCTTGAGAATATAGTGACCTTCTGGACGTACGCCTTATATAAACGGTGTTTGCTAAACATATACCGTAAGCACGCTTCATGGGTTAATTTAAGTTCCAAATCTCATAAACGTGGTTAAAATTAACGCTCGATTTTTCAACTACTAATATATCTAAGACGAGTATATTGCTGAAATCAGTTATCGTTTACGGAAACTCTAGGCTGCTTATTCAGCTTTGCTTTTAATCTAACTTTAGACGAAATGAAGAACTTTTACTAAGCAGCGTTGAGTAGAACTTTTGGCTTGGCAAACGGAATAAGGGGAGATCTTAGATCACGAAGAACTTTAAGTTTTACGATTTTCATCACGACATCCTAGGAACACGTGCCATTAACTTTATCCGAATTAATGTTTAGGATTAAACGATCAACGTACGATTAAAAGAACTGACTTCTATAAGCCTATTTCATGAAAAGGCGATTTTCCTGGTGTGAAAACCTCCTGGTTGGTCCTTTCCTGGTTGGCGACGAAGCACGCACCATCGATCTGTCACAAAATATACTTTGTAATAATACCCCAGTCAGCCTAGTACTAGTCCGGCACACGCAACTGGTCACAATAAGCGAAACATAACATTATCAATTTTTTGCGAAACAATTGGTTCTTGGATAATCGATCGTCCATAAAAATATCGGTACTAACCCGATAACGATTGAGCCGTTTCAAAAGTAAGTTTTTTGAAGAGATGACTCGAGTCATATAGAATTGAGTACTGCGCTAAAAATGTCACGTGTTTTACGTCTAAGCGTGAATCTATCAAATGAACTTCTAACTATATTAAGTATGAAACAGATACCGATGGGGTAAAGGTTGAACTATTGCGATCATGATCTTGACACTTTGAGCTATCTATCTAGTGGCGCTTCAGCTATAAGTTGCACGTTACTAACGAAGGAAGAACGTTCAGAGATTAACAAATCAGTGCTTATCGTTGTTGCAGTGATCTGTTCAACTAGTTCTACAGTAGATTAGACCCATCGTTTTTTCGCAAATACACTGATTGAATCCGGTTGCATCGCTTTGGCTATATATGTATCTAATGCTCTCATTTCTTACAACGTTTTTACTTGAATCAGCAAAGCAAAATTCCTACCGAACGCTATAGGAGAAATAAGGGAAAATAACTCTTAAGACGAAAAACGGAACTTTCAACATGGAACACCGCTGCCTAGAAAACTGGCGTTACATTAGTTAGAAATTGTTATTAAATTACGTATCATTAGACGACACAAAACGACGCTACGAGTAGAACTCGTTAAAATATGAAGATACACCTAGCTAATTCTAAAAAGGTGCCCCGACCTTGCCGGTGCGACACCAACTACTGAACAATATGATGTACATTCAACATTGCCTTCCAATACGCTACCAGAAAATGGCCAGCAAACTAGAATAGAATACAACTAGCTACGTAGTTGTCCTGCGCGAGCTGAGTACGATATTGACGCTAGCAGCCGCGCCTTTCTTGACCAGGGATGATAGCGAATCAATTTGGAATAAAGGACACGAAAAACCTACGACCGTGCCTCTACCTAATATTGCACTAGGCTTGCTAGTTGCTAGACGGCGTGTTCACGTTATACTGTACACGGAGCAGAATGTAGCGTCGTAAAATTACTATGTTTATGGGGTAGCAGCTAGGTAAAACGACGTATTAGACTTTCGGCTGACTACAGTTAACTAGCTCGTTCTACGTTGTACTGGAAGGCAATTTTCCGCTAAATACCCGTTCACCTAAAATAAGATTTGGAAAGAGGGGTATCAAAGTGGGCAGGCTAATAACTGACCACCCCAGCGTTTCGGTCTGTGCTATTACACAATGACTGCGAAAAAAAGAGCGGTAAATTTCGACTCATAATAACTCATGCTCTCATAATTTGCATGCGTTTTTTTTTGCCTTTACGCAACCTACGTAGGCCGCTTGTGATCTATCGATGACGGTAAGTAAGTTCGTGCACGATACAGGCAGATTCGAACGAATACCTTGTTCTAAAAGGGCCTCGTAACGTGTGAACCTATTCCGAATGACGTGAATGATAGGTGATTTCGGTTGTTGTTTGTAGTGTAATTACTCCTACATGTATGAATGATTAAAGTCTATGCTTTCAATTGTATGTCTCAAAGGGGACCCAACGCTATCGTCCTTCCCAATAAGATAGAATTAACAAGGCATTATTATGAAGAGGAGTGTACATATAGTATTCTATTTTGTTTGGAAGTGGAGTGCGACTACTGGAAAAGTGCACGGACTTTGTATTGTCACAAAATAAGGATTTCATATCTGGTACTCAAATGTGTACACCTTTGGGCTGTCACATGTGCATTGATTTACCAAATACGCCTAAGGGTTCGCGTTACAAAATATAACCGTGTAGGCAGCAAGTCACGTCAATCCGCTTCCAACATGTTAAACATCAACAGCCAATCTCATCCCGAAGTTAGATATATTGGAACAACATATCGTATCAGTCTTCCTAGATGGCCACATTTTCTTCCATACAAATTCGGATAGCTATAAATCATTACAGCTTCATATAATTATAGAATATAGAAACAAGTTTAATTGTCAACGATCATTTGAATGAGGTTTAACGGGAGTGATGATACGTTCTGTACTGTATGTTTCATATATAGTCCACCGAAACGTATTGTCATTGCCGTGTAATATCCAGAGTTTAACTGTTTGTTACCTTGCTTACCACGAAAAGACAAATCCATTGCTCTGGTAGCTTGATCACATATCCATATGACTCGATTATATACACGTACCCGCAACAGTCATCTAAGCCCAAACAACGATGGCCCCACATTAGCGATGACTGTCAAAAGCTGCGCAGATATAACACAAAGGAAATGTATCGTTATTGATAGCCAAGGGACTTGATACGTTGTGAAATACATTTATTAGTAATAGCATCATTATTTGACTGAATAATCGTTCTCTAGATAAAAGCGTGATTGGCGCATTAAGTTCGGAGAGCACTTAAGGTAGATCGCCCTTGTGGATGGCTAGAAATCAACTTACAATGGTCGTATTCACCAGCATATTAAATATCTCCCTGAAATTACACAATGGGCTAGGCCACCAGCAGTTCTCTGAAGGCGTCAAACATCTTGCATTGGTCCTTCATGTAAATCTGTTCTGGATCCTATCGAATGCTTAAGCCGCATAAAGTAAGAAAGATAAAAGCGTTATATCTTTGAGTTGTAGATGCATATGAAAGCTCTGAGACTTATAAAAGGCGTCGGGTCAAAACAACGAGTAACAAACGAGCGCCTTTCTCTGTTCTTTATTCATATCCTACCTAACCACTACCTCGATTAAAGAAGGCAGCACCAAAGTGTCAACAAAATCCCCGGAGTGGGTTTATAAAGCAATCTACGTTGCCACCAATACGGCGTCAAACACCTAACCAAGCCTTCCACCAGTCTGCAATGGTTACGCCGCTTCTGCCAAACGGCGATATCAAGTCGTGTTTTGATCTGTCTCGTATTACAGGTCCTAAGTGGCCTTATAGGGCATACAGCAAAAAGCCCATCACACTATAGCAGTCATATTTCTCAGGCGGGATGTGAAAAGGCTCGAAAAAAAAAAAAACCAGAACACTTGAAATGAGGGCCACTGCGCCAAGGAACTACTTACAGAAAAGGTTACTGGATCATTTGGGAAACTTGCTCATCGTGAAAATTTCTCGTTTGTTGCTTGCGCTTTCATGAATCAACAGGCGGGAGCAGAAGCTGTGTTTATTTCGAATATCGCAGAGTATGTCGCGAGTACTTCGCAGTCTCAGCTGGTGCCCCAGGGCCTCAACAAAGGGCAAAAGCAAGCATACCAGCTAGCAGCGCTAGATACAGACTTCAAACGGGATTCAACGCTCATCTCACTTCAAGTAACAGACATCGAAGAACCGAAAGAAAGAGACAGATTATTTTGAACGAATCCTGCTAACGAATCACACAACGCAATTACATGATACAATAATTATAAAACAACGAGTTGATTTAACTAATTTCTAAATTTGTAAAAAATTCGCATGTCGCTTGAAGAAGATGTCAACGGAAGAGACGGCAACATCAGACCGCTTAGCAAAGAACCATATTAAATTAACATTAAGCAGACATTTTACATGAGCAGTGGTTATCTTTCCCTACCAGCAAACATAAAAGAGACCACAACTCGCTTATAACTTGCGTACTGCCGGAAAATAGATCTAGAAAACCGTACGCTCAAGCTAAGTACTGATAGGCGTTATGGAGTCGCGCACTACTTGCCTTAACTGATGGAGAATGTTGGTCTATTCAGGATCTGCTACATCATTTATTATTATAGATTTAATCGACAAGGAAAACGATTGGTATCGTACTTCGGTAAAAGCGTCTAACCCAGCTAACAAGTAGGAAGAGACTAATCGAAGCATTTTGACGTTTTAGTTTTAGGCTGCAAAAAGAAAATCAGATTAGAAGACATGATAGCCCCAGATAGATCACCAGAGATCTGTACCTGGCGATTCAGTGGGTTTATTGCTAGACGTTTGGTCTGTGAACATGCTGCTGCAGTGATAACAGGCACGTGCGTTCGTGTGCGCTAATGATCTTTGCATGGCGTCGAAGAATATGGACTCATTTTTAGATAGGCTTAGGACCTATGTCGACCTGCTGTCAAAAAGACCTACATCATAATAGAAAAAACTCAAGAAGCTCTGTTTATCGTTCGAACATGAAATAAAATACGTTCGATTATTATTACGGTCTGCTCCTATATTCGGAGGGCACATCTAAAGTCTATAAGTCAACTTCGTTCTCTTTCAAGGAAATTATTAGAAAACTAAAATAAATTGTCATTATTATTATTAGAAAGGGGCTACCATAGATGGAGTAATAAGGTTTTTAGTAAACAAGATACTCAATTAAATGGTCTAACAAGTTGCAGATCACTCAAAACGTCCTTAAGTGCAACTTCATGAAGGCAATGCCAAGAATGCTCAGGTAAGTTAGTAGTCCTGATGCTAAACAAATTCATAATTTGAAAATTCAAGTTTGGAACTTGACTGATGTGGCGATAAGACCATCACTGCGCTGTAGGGCTACGATTTTATTTAGAGTTCTGAGCCTATAAAACTTAGGTATCAGCTCGAGATGAAAAGCTTCGAAACTTACATTACCTACATGATATTTGCCGTTGTTGTACTTATCTTGCCCTGGACTATACTCGCCAGCCAAAAAGTGAATTGACTTTTGTCCTAGGGAGCCTTTTTATACTCTCGTAACTCTCTAATGTAACTATATTAAACAATAATGCCCAGGGTATCAGGTAAGAAAAGATAAGCGTCTTGTACATGACTAAAGCAATTCGATTTCTAGACGTTTCCAATAGTGTGGTTACAGTCTAGCGAAAACGAGCTGGTCTTATTCGTTGTTGGCGATCGTGCCGGCCGATGAATAATGAGATACCATGTGCCTTAATTCAAGACCAAATATGCCATACTAGAAATGAAGTCTTTCCCAAAGACACGCTTTGAAAAGCTTAGCCTTTCGAGTACTATTAGATATAGCGGCCCAGTGGCCAGGACCACGCCGATTTGTACAATAACCCACATTCGATTGTTACAATTTCTAAATAATCTTCGCAAATGGTCAATTAACTCAAGTAAACGATATCGACTTTGAGCTTTTGGCGCTTGAGATCGCCTTTTTCCGAGGTCGTAAAGATGGCGAGAAGCTAATGTAGATACCGAGCAGAGCTCTTGTAAATATAATCTACCTTTCAAAAAAAACTGAGTGATGATGACCAAGTAGCTAGTAACAAATCGCTTCGATGGCCAGAAGTCGCAAGCTAAAGCAGCGCGATCCTAATCCTCCAACGCACCAAATGCCATTACTCTATGTTCAAAGTCGACAAGATATTTGCCAAAAAGTCACTCTTGTACCTTAACTATTCACTGTCACCTTAACTAATCATATTAGCCCGTGAAAAAAGACAAACATTCAACCGAGAGGCCATTGTTTACCACAGCACCACCTTAATCCAAACAAACCGAGTTCATATATTTAGTCATTACTACGGGAAATTAAAGGCGTTGACAATGTCATCGACCTGGTCATTATTGATGCCGCCATCGGCTTTGCTAAGGCGAAAAAAAAAAGACAACATTAGCAGAAACATTAATAGCAATAGCTTCGCAAAGGCTAAGGAAACAGGCAAGCAGGCCCCAAGAGACTTTGATAGCAACTAGGCATCTACCTCACTGTTGCAGCTGCAGTTACCATTGAGAAGTGATTTGAAATTATGGACTTCGTCTTGCTAGCCTTTGCATTAAATCAATTGAATTTAATACGTAATAGCTACAGAGTCTGCGTGTAGAGCGTTAGATTATAATATAGGTTTTTAAGAAGATTTAAACAAGACAATGTTCTTTACTGACTCGAACTCGATACTCCTTCCGATCGTAGTTTTACTGTCTAAACCTTGACGTGACTATATATGATCACCTACCTGATGCACGACGAGACGAAGTAGAGGGTCACCGTAAAGGTTAAGCCAGTGTGGAAATTTTGGTGAAAAGATCTGCTTCTCAGTACATGACGAATAAAGGTTCGTCCCGAAGGCGTGTTCCAATTATTCTTCGGTGTTTTTCCGGGTGAACGGTAGCGTTGCGTGGACCACGGCTCACTGCACATATGTCTTCATCTAGATTCATTAACTATATGACCTATTTTTTTCTAATCAACTGTACTGAGTTAGCGTCTGGCGAAAGACGCGCATCGTTAAATCGTCTCATACATGAAAAGCTTTGGAACAGCAACATTTTCTCATGCAATATAGTATTATGCCTGATTCTTCTCAAGAAAGGGAACATTTAATGGTATGGATAGTAGTGGCCGTGCATGATTCCTCTTATATAACAGTATTCTGAGTTGCCTCTAAGCCATTAACTTAGAAAATAATCAGCATATCTTGGATAAAAGCTTACGAGATACTTAGACCTGAAAAACAGCAATTTCGTTAACTTAATCAATCCACACTTACCAGCTCTATCCTGTTTAACTAAGCAGATTGTTACTGTCAGCATAAAGCATCGTTACAAGTTCGGCATCCAGGTTGGTATCAAAGTACTTTCTAGTAGTGCTTAGCACACCTGCAGCTTTCTTAGTTTCGGCGTGGATGTGAAATTATAGATTCTAACCTGTTGTAACCTAAACGTTTGCCTAAAATGTTCAAAGTCGACCACGGAAGCAATGTTTGCTGTTGACCTGAATCTATGGGACTGCATCGCATCTAGTGGTAAACTAGTACTCATACGCCAAGTAACGACAAAACCGTCAAAAACGGTCGTGGAATACACAATGCGCGAAGTGATATTCGATGGATCTTTTTATGTATCAACCCAATATGCAATAGATCTCCGAGTCGCAGCCATAATGGCACATTACGCCCCAAATCAGCTAAGCTCAGCATGTCACGATATAGTCATATTATTTCCAACGAACTAGTAAGGAGGACAACTCAATTAGGCTGTGGGCGTGTCATGATGGCAGAAGCATAAATATACTTACTTTTCATAATTTGCCTTGTGCCTTGATGAATCGACACAGGATCTGCATGATTTCACCCATAGAGTGAAAAGTACGAAGAGGAGATTGAGTGTCCTGATGCTTCTTTGGTGCAGTGATTAAGCGGTCACTATCCGCATTGGGCAACGCGGTAGTCCTAAAGAATATAGGCTTTACCAGCACTTGGTTCGGCGGCAATGACTGCCAGCTGATCCAAAAATACTGACTCTTTGGCAGTTGCAGAAAGAAAGCCCCCCCCCCTGCCGGAAATCGATTAGTGCATCCGTGAGCGCCGCAGCGCTTGATACCCATTCAGCACTATAAAGGCAGATATTATGATGACATCTCTCGCAGAGTTGTGCTTTTTCATACCAACCGAAGCGAATTCTCGTATTTTTTTTCTCTGAATCAGATCAGGTCCGACCTAGCAGCGTATCGATAAACCCATGGACGTCCAAGGTCTCATTAGCTAATCAAGGGAGGTTCAATATTTTCATTAACAATGAATAGCCCCTATTTTGTTTTTTATTAAATAAAGCATTTTTCTTCATACTTTTCGCCCGAAACTAAATGCAAATTTGGTTTCTCATAAATTGGGTTGCATAATAGATTTCATTACTTTTAAGTACTTCTCTTTATTACGTATTTTATTTTACTGGATTTAAAGGTATCTAATATCATTCAGATGTTAACCTTATAAAAGTAATTGCTAATATTTGCTAACTTGGCACAAGGTTAAAATCAGCTCACAAGCATTCAGCAAACCTTAAGAGAACTATGAACTTCCTATAGGACCTGTGCATTTTCAAATAGCGACCACAGTTCAACCAGCGCAACGCCTTTGCGTATGCGACCTAAATTGTTTCATACTACAGAGACTTTTCTTTTTTTCGGCCTTATTCGCGTTCGACCTTGGCATTCTTCGACCTTGTGGTTAAGCCGTCGCCAATAGAACGCGCTTGGTTTCCCTTTCGACAGAATCAACCAGCCGGGCCGACCACTGGATCAGATCTGTTTGACTGACCACAATAACCTTAAATGCTTTTCATCATCTGCCGAGTTCTCCAGCTGATGTGATGGTATGTCCCATAGGGCTGCATATGCATTAGCATGAGTTGTTTTAACAGCTTAGAGTGAAAAGCTGACTATAGACGATGAACTTGTGAGCAGTGGATCTCTGCCACAGCCAATTGGCCAGGCTGATTCGGAGCTGGCCGGGTGGCTTAAAGGGATCATGCATTTGTATCCTGTAACCTTTCCTATTGCAGTTTGTCGTGACAAAGATACAGTCTATCAGAGTTGGCGAACGCACAGGCTTGAAGGGATCAGGGGTGTGGCTTCGTTTGCTTTAGCTCCAGATCATTGCTTTAACTTCTACGGCTTGAGGAGCAAGCTGCAACTAACATAAACGATATATTACTGTATAGAAATGCTCTGTGTCGATCATTTACTGAGGGGTCTTGCTGACTCATATCCCAGCCGCGATAAGCGAGTCCACCGGAAAGCAAAGCCGCAGGATTTTCAGTTAGACAGGGATACGATCTTATAACCTCGACACAGCCTTTGATTCCTGCACCAAACGCACCTCAACGAAGACATGACCCGATTCGGTTTTCTGCCTAATAGGAAACGAATAACTAATAATTATAAAATCATATTAAATGTTTCAACTGTGGCACTCCAACTCATTTTCGTGCTAGCAGATAAGTGGATTAGTCGTAAGTAATCTGTGCTTCTGTTTTGGACAACAAACCTTCCGTCTACTCCATTCCTACGCCTTTAGGTTTTGCTAATTTAGAAACCTTCTAAATGCCGTAGAAGCGTAGGCTGAGCAAATCGTCGTATTTATCAGCTAGGATCAGCTGGTTCCAACTCCTAAAGAGAAGCTTGGATTCGTTTGCTGGAAGTCGCAGAATAGCAACAATTTTACAATTATGTTTACGAAACGTTATCCGATGTTTCCGTTAGAATACTTCCTTTTGGTGCTAGTAGATGAACAAATTTGCCTAATGCACTCTATTTTGAAGGCGAGCCTTTGCATTGCTAATTAAGTACCTTGAATCGTACTTTACTAGGTGCTAAAAGCATTAAAGCTCATAACAGGATAGATTGAAATAAAAGCAACATTGTGATTCGTTGCGTTTATTAGCTTAGGCGGCTTAAAGAGAAGCCCTATTTATTTTGCTCGTATTCACGAACATCGTCGAGGCAAGGGGGTTAATTTGGCCCAAACCCTGTTTGCGTACGCATGCCTCAGTATTGGATAACAAAATGATTGAGATTTTGGGGGCTAACGGGCACACTGCAGCTAGGCACAGTTTCGGACGTCAACCTTAAAGCAATCAGATTGGACAAAAATATCGTTCTTTCAACTGTCATGTCTTTCAATTCGTGGTATTCAGCGTCATTCAGCGCTGCTATCAGGTAGCCGACTTAACGAGCTTGCATAAGAACCGTCAACGAAATTATCTGGAGCTGTAGATAGAAAACTGCTTAGATAAGTCGTTCGTCTAACTGAAAGCGATATCTCTTTCACTTAACACGGATGTGTCGTTACGTGGCGCTCAACAGATATTATCGAAAATAGAAGAAGACAAAATGAGCTTCTTGTCCCCGCGTACGGCGACTTACCCGTGTAGCCTGTCTATATCTTACATAATATATTAAGCTGTTACAAGCTAATTCGGCGAACTTTGAAACTGATTGGTCTAGAACGATGGTCTTTTGTTACTTGTAGCAGAAATACTCTTCTTTATTTTGTGCATATTTATGTTAACGTTCTAACAGCTTCTAGACAGCATGCACCATTGGTGTTCTCATATGTTGTTTCTATATCTCTGGCTTTTCGAGGAAAATGGGCAGTCGGATATGCTTGCCCACCGGTTGCCCTTTTCAGAGCGTGAAACATATCCTAACCAGATGGGCTAAGATCAAAAGTAAGCCGGTTGACTACTAACGTTGGGTATATCTTTGTGCAATGCAGGAAGTAACTGAGGCATGGCGATGAGGGTTGGCGTTTTCATCCGCGTGCTTTCGATAGCTGCGCCAACGGCCCATAAGTCTCTTGAGGTACCTGAGTTAGCAAGCTGCGTCAATTACTTTGGACGAGTACCCTATGACAGCGGATGTCTCTGATGTCCATTGCAAGCACTATTATCATTATGTTACGTCCAAACTTAGTCGACAAATTCAGTTTTTCTTTAGGGCGACGTCGTTCCCTCGCCTGGTCCCTTCCCGGTTGGCGGTAGATATTAAAGCGTGCCTTACCTTGATAGCGTGTTGATGATGAATGTTATGAGGATTGCCTGCGAAAAGCACTACACGCATTTCCAGCTGACCTGCAGCCAATTTAAGGAAAGGCCAGGTTTACTTAATTCCCGCATTTCTAGCAGTTGAATTATTATTCTGTACTACGTTACATGTCAAACGCCAGTTTCAGTCAACAGAACCTTTAAACCCGAAGTAGCGCTTCCGCAAACAGGCTCCTGAGTTGCGAAAATGCGTGTTTGACCTTCTCATCGCTGCCCCTCAGCAAGCTGATTCCCGTTCTCGAAACGTTCGCATCATTCACTTCTGCACTTTCACTTAGCGCTTCCTTGTATGATGTGTTTATTGTTTATCTTCCGCAATGCTATAGCCTTCATAAATAAAACTTGACCATTTAGCGTTGGTTTCCGAGGCGAAAGGATGTTTTTCGTTCTGAATTTCTTTTTCTGAACTAAGCTGGAGTAAACTCAACGAGTGTTTACTCATAAGATTCTAGAAGATCGGTATTCACCAGCCAGATTTCTGCTAATGACGTGTGCCTCAAAGGTTATTCAACTTCAGAGTCTGCCAGATTTGCTTATAGTAGCCTAACAATATGTCCGCCTTATTTTACTGGAGTTTTAATAGGAGGGAAAGGTTTACTTAAAAAAATATATTGCCCTTTCGAAATCAATAAAAACCGAACGCCTAATATTTCTATCATGCATCGCCGTGCAGTGTGCAGCATTTTCTGTACCTACTATACTTACGCGCAGCTGATGCTGTTGTCCTGCAACATGATTAATCGCAGGCTGATAACGCATACATGACGAAAACTCATTACGTCATTAAGCAAAGATTTAATTATTTATCAAATTTCTAATACCAGTTCAATGTATTCGGTCTTCTAGCTTAGGGTTCCTATCGTCTAAACTTGCAGACAACTGGCCCTTTTCGCTCCGCAAGCTTTACTATGTAGGGCCATACAACGCATAGGACCCGTTGCATGTCCTTGGAATGGTGTACCGATGAAGTGGACCTCCCTCCATTCTGAAAGGTATAACAGTAGTATAAGATGTAAAACTAAAAAAAAAAAATATATATATATATATATATATATATATATTATATATATATATATTTGTTTACTGCCTCTTGTCTATAGTACGGTAGCCACTGTCCAGTTTTGAATTTTCGCGCGATGAGAGTTTGCGCCCATTTTACCCTCCCACACGTGTGTCTAATTTTGGTCGTTCTTGTTGTGCAGTCAACAGTTATTGGAAAGTCTCATTTCCCCTATGTCAATTGGAGTTCACTTTTTAAGGCTAGGGATTATTTCAGGAGTACTAGTAACCTGATTTTGTAGTGAGAAAGAACCTATATTTCTGATATTCTGATCCCTTCATTTCCGCTCCTATTTCGCAGTTATTATCACTCTGACGGCTAACCTAATTAGAACGTTGCTTTCGTTTTTCTACCTGTACTATTATACTTATATCAGTTTGCCGTTAGTTTAAAAAAGAGCTTCTTCAGTTCAGCGATCCTATTAAAGTCTCATCGGTTTAGTATAATGCTGTTACATTTTTGCAATAGGGCACGCGCCAGCTCTATTCATAAGTTTAATACGATTTCTTAATTCTGACGTTGCATCTATGTTGAAGAATAGAATGATAATATATTTGAGAACTTTAACAGAGTTGAAAACTTATTAACAATTCGATAATACAAAACGTTTATGAAATACAGATATGGATCTGAACTGGATTGAAAACGATGTTTCGAACATTCATGTAGATAATTTTAAACAAGCAAGTTTCGAGCTAAACGTTAAAGTTATGTCTAGTTGCAATTAGTTGTGTAGTCAATCTGCAAGTATCCATCTTGGCAGAACAAGCAGAGCTATCGAATCTCGTTTCTGCTCGGATGATCTATGCTACGTGATCAAGAAACTCCTATCTATAGAGTCATTATTTCTCCAGAGTCTATGCGGAAGCTAGCAAGTCTTCGGTAAGTGTGAATCATAGCTGCAAAGTTTGATTTCCCTAGTGAAAACACCGTTACACCATTTATATTTCCACTAAGCGCAAACAGGACATAAATCAGCCATAGCTCATGTACAAACATTAACAAATTCTAGCATTTGGTATACATGAATTGTAATCCTTCCGTGTAGGTAAGAATGGCTCCGCTCCGTTCTTTATGTTTTCCGTTAAAGAAGTCATTGGCGATATTTTTGCTGAGTCGCTTTCGCTAAACGCAAAAATTTCATCGTAGTGGAAACTTATGTATTTGTAAGCTGCAGTGGTACATAAAGGCATATACAGATGTTATCAAGTAGAAAAGCAGATTCTGTGAATGACAAAGATACAGTGTCAAAAGATCATCAATCAAAGCCTCGTGGAGTTCTCTAGAACATTCAAGTGAGGAAGACATCTTGTCAAATTTCGTAGTGAATTTAGGTCAGTTAATAACCTTAGCCGATTCGAAATAATGTTGAAACGCATATTATAAATAAGCCATCAGGTGCATACCAAGACAAAAAGCTACAGTGAGTGGAATCAACACGTTCAATGGACGTTTGAAGACGTCGGTGCAGGCTTCAAATGATAATCTCGCCATTGTTATTTCCCATTCGGGGAAAGCTATTACGATAATTTGGTCACACTCAGTCGCTAGTGTCACGCCACCGTCCCGTCACACGACACGTCATTCGCGTGCTCGTAGGCCGTCGTCGACTGGTTTAGATAGAACTTGCAATTCTAAACAATGAAATAGCTGTTGAGTAATGTAAACGAGCTGTTTGGTCCCGGTCAATTTACTACGGCAGACTTTTTACGAAATATTTACGGTTTCTTACCGTAAACACTAACCAGGGAAGTCTTTTATGATATGCCGCACGTTAAATAATGCAAGGCTTGTATATGTGCTTTAACGGCTGACGATCTCGTATTAAGTCATTTTTAAAGTATCTGAAACTAGGAAATTCGCTCTCAAATGGCTTTTATCTTGTCACTTGCACGCCGCATAAATTTCTAAGCGTCCGTAATTCAGCAGTAAAAACTATTGGCCAGAATTCAAATGGATCTAAATTGGAAGTTTGTAGCATGTAACATGCTCCTATAGGTTTCCGTGGTGGGATCACGCTGTGCCAAGTAGAGTTGTGGGACGTTCTCGATTTATATAGACTGCTCTAACAGTTGACATCACCTATTGCCAAAATCGCTCATTAATGAACATTTGCAGTTTAGTGCAGTTAAGTGGTAACAAGAACGGATTTGAAAACTAGTTCAACATTATCTTGTTTGGCAACGCCCCTGAAAAGATTGTTACGTAGAACCACCTGCGCATCATTTCATGTCATATCCGGTGCTTGGTTGTGCCGTTGCCTCGGTGAGCTATACCCCCTGTCAGGTAATTGTTAGTTACCAATACCGATGGGCGTCTACTGGTTTGCCAGTTGTCGGAGTTTCTTGCACTACGGTAGCTTCTTCCTCTCACCGTTCAGTTTCACCCGATCTCGGTTCGAAAGATCTGAACAGAGTTGGCTTTTTCAGCCGGCGTATTGCCGCATCGTGAAAGCAAACGGCAAGCAAAAAGCGGGAGTCGGCAGTAAACTAGATAGTAGGTCCGTTGACAGTCGAGCAGGCGCAAACGAAACGAGAAATAAGATTGAGCAAGGACAGGAAAAGCTAGGAAGCTGTTTGGCTATCAGACTCACGTTAGGCAGCCCTGGCTGAGTCTGTAGGATAAATAGCGGCGGCGGCGGCGGCAGCAGCTGCTCCTATAATGGCGGGCGAACGAGCAAGGCACCAGAGGCGTCAGGACCTTCGTGAGCAGAGAAGCAAGCGGAGACGGCCCGGAGCGAGGGCGACAGGACCTAAAGCTTTTCGTTCATTGAACGGCCGTGCGCTCGCCTGGCCGCTGCCTAAGAACATTGAAAAGGAGGCGCCGACTGCCCATTGAAAAATGAAGGCATTTTATTGCGGCTTCGGAATTCGCCGGTCATGGTACCAACATTACCAACTCAAGAGGTTCCCTTCAGTACGAAATTGAGCAGCGGACGGGGATGACCATCCCCGATGGTGTTTTGCTGACGGTCAGCAGCAGCTAGCGTGGACTACTGGCTATAGTAAGGTCGACAGAAAAAAGTCTAGCGGCGAAGTCGACGTTAGGGGGGCGAAGAACGCTGGCGAACCGCTGAGGGCATAGGCTAGGCATCAGCACTAGACAGCGCTGCACAAACTGACGATAGAGATCTATTACTGAGTGTATTGGGCATCGGCGATTGTTGGCTTCAAGAAAATTCAGTATAATGGTTTGAGGAATGGGTTCCGGTCTTCGCGGCAGGACTGTTCGGCGGTGCGATTCAGCACGGCGCAGCGCAGCAAAGTCGACGATGTTTAGTGGTAAAAATGGAAATGTCAGGACCTAAAACATTTGGCCTAAGTATACAGGACGCTTACACAACTGTACGGGGCACAGCCGCACCCTGCAAGTGAGTCAGTGACCGAGTAAGTGTAACGGATAAAGAGAAATTTGGACGCCGATGTGTGATATATATAGCGGAGCGTCCGCGTAGTGCATGTTCTTAAGGTAGACGTCGATTGACTGTGGCAATAATGCTAATAATAGCAGTAAAAGAACGACTATACTTGTCTATCGTTAGAATCAAAATGGAGAGAACACTGTCCGTGCGTGAAGCCACGATCCAATGAACTTTCCGCGTCGTCTGCATAAAAACCAGCCATTTAAAACTTTATAAAAATAAAGTTATTAAATGTGCCTAGTTATTATGGCAAAAAGTACAGGTCGCAAACGGTTTTACGTTCAGGGTTTATTTGAGTGCTCGCTGAAGTAATCAAATCATACTCTACATGCATGGTCTATTAGGCTGATTGGACCTTCATGGTGATTTTATGCGTAATGATCTTGCATTGCTCCGTAAAGCAGCGTGTTAGAAGAGCAAGTGTACGCTCTGGGTATTTCGTATACATAATCTTGTGCTCTGACAGACTACGGGATCGTCATCAGTGGTGTGTGATGGAGGGAATGTGATTACATTATGAGTCAGCGTGCATGGATCCCAGTTGAGGCTTCCTACCCGTCAAGTCAGCGGCTGTGTCTAGTAGAAATGTTACCAAAACCTTGTTTACTATTTCTTGATCTTTCTAGAAAAAGTGAAGTTCATCGAAATATTATGTTATATATTATTAAATATACTTGGTTATGGAAAATGCTGACCCTCGTCGGTTGACGTTTTCTCACGCTTTCTACCATAAACCGGGATTTTCGGGATTGCACTCGGCTGTTGAGAGCACTTCGTTTCTCTTTGGTGTAATGATCCTAGGAAATGTTCTGTCGTCTGTATCTGTGCTTCATTATCTTTCTTTGTGTATTTGTGTGTATTTGATTTTCTCAAATTCGTTTCGTAACTTGTTATTTTCATATAGGTGATCGCATTATCCTCCGTTTCTGGGCGGTCTAAAAGAGGTCACGTTTTTACGTCATAGCATTTTAGAAACTGCAACAGTAGCAAACATGAATGCATAAAAAATGGTAACGTAAAAAACGGCTTTTAGAAATTTAGTGAATTGCAATAGCAGACATCAAATTGCTTTAACGAATTTTATTTAAACAAAGATATCGAAACCTTCTACCATTTATTATTTGTAGGTTCATAAGGTTGTAAGTTGCAATCTCCTACGGACGTTTTAATATGTCATTGTCCTTTTACTGAAACTTAGATTTATTATTAGAAAAAATAGACTAGATTGCGTGATACAATTAAGGGTTGTACCAAAGAAAGATGCATTTTAACTTCAATTGCCACTTCTACATAATGACATTTTGCTCAACAAATTTAATTACAAGAGGTAATGAAACGGAAGATGTGATATATCGCCCACATGCAATCCTACCGCGATACATATACTGTGACTGGATAGGTAAGTTCCTTTTAGCTCCCTCAAGAGGAATCTTCTTTGGCTGTCTATCAGCTAGAAAATGGCCAAGCCTTGCGAGTCTAAACTATTTATCTTCGTGTGTATCAGACAGTCTAAACTTTGATGATTTAGTTAATATAGGGCGTAACGCAGAAAGCACGCGAGAATGTGCGTCGGGTGGCTACAATTTCATATTGAAAAACAAAAATCACGAAAAAAACTCACTGTAGGAGCCAAGCTAGTAAATATATATATAGTTCAATGGAGAAATAACTTTAAGCTAATCATGTATCTCGCATTGGAGTCGAATTTGACTAGATCAACTGGTACTCACAGGATAGATGTGCGCGGATTTCCTCTCAGTATTGCTATATTGGAAATAATGTCTCTCTATGGACACTGCAGGACACAACAAAAATATATCAATTGTATATAAATGGAAATTTGCTTCAAAGTGCTCCAATAAAAACAAGAGAAAATATTTAAAAGTTTATTTTTTTCGTGTAATTAAATAGCAATAGCGAATGAATTAACATTGTTTTCGAAACAGAACATCTATGCTTAAATGTTATTAGAAATGTAAAAATATAGCAGAAATATAAAGATGATACTGTAGAGAGTTTCGGATCCATCAATGCGATTTACAATTAATCACGTAAAAAATAAGCTTGAAAACGATGGAACTGTTCGGGCTGTTCGTAGACAATGTTTCGCAAGACCGAAAACATTAAGGAGCCTCACTAGCCGAGGAAAAGTAGTAAAGAGAAAGCTTCAAGAAGTTCGTGAGAAACTCGCGCCATGAGCCTGTCATCAGCAAATCAGATGACCATCACATTTTGAGACGTTGTAAGTGGACAGGTTATATTCCATATGGACGACTCCGGCTTTGCGAATGCTAGTTAGAAAAATGTTGCACAGCTTTTTGGGGAAGATGGATTGTAGCGGTAGCATAATGCTAGATAATATAAAACTAGATAAAAACTAGACATTACTCGGCATCTACATGCTACCATATAGATCTTTGGTACGCTGCGGCATTTCGCGCAATAGACTGATGAATCACATTGTTCATCGTTTCAATGCGAACTATCTGAATTTTCTATAGTAATCCATTTTGTCACGCGCGTAAAATAACTGGATGGCAACCGAATGGGGCATCTGTACATTATGATCGTGATATAAAAGCTTGTACCTTTCAAAGAGGTACGTTGGGCGAAAAGGTCTTGCTGGTTCTTTTCACTTGACGCCGACATGATGCTACTTATAATACAGAGACCAACAATATTTAACTATCGTATTTGAACTAGAATACACTACAGAGCTATATGAAATATCCACTAAAGGTCGTTAGTAGAAACGGTAATCATTTCTGGGAATGAAGATTATTATATATGTAATGCAGATTTTTCTTCAATTTATTATATAAAACATATGTAAAACATTATAATTAGTTAGTTAAACCGTGCATACATTTGTATATATATATATGCAGTTTATATTGCACCGTGTATTGATATAAGTTGCAACGTGAGGCCGTTGTCGGCCCAGATCACCTTCCTCTAAAACTAGCAATCCTGTAGCTGTGCCACGCTCTTTCATATGTAGTTTTTTTTACCTCCTGCATCAGCAATGCAATTTGCGTAAAGGTCATCTTAATGGGCTGCTTTGTATAGAGTCTGGTTCCCCGTGCAGGCAGTAACTCACACATGTTTACATTCTTTCATTCTTATAATATCTTTGGTCTATTCATGGCGTTAGCTTTAATGTCTCAGCGCAGGAATGGCGAATGTCCTGACATTCAGACCAACTAAATATTTCCGCCGGAGCTGTATATATATTACGGCTATTAGAGGATAGAATATGTACATATCGTACAGCGCAGCAGCGGGCGTGGGGCTAGTAACAGACGACAACGGTAGTGCATTATCTGCATAGCGCCGTCGCTTAGCAGTAATAAGAACTACTGGTAATAAGTTCTTCGAGTCCTGCTTTTATCATTCTCAAGTCAGGCGAGACGGTCTGGTTTGGTCAAGCAAGCGTTATCGACAGACGTTTTAAAAAGTCGATGTCATTAAGCTTTTTTAGCAGTCATTAGAGGACACCGAATATTGTATATCGCAGTGAATGAGTATGTGTCTTAGACTACATCTGAAGAACCAGCCGAACGAGTGAGAGCAAAGACTGAAACGGCAATGTCTTCAGGGAATAGTACAACTTTCGCCTTCAATCGATCCTCGATCAATTTAACTGAAGCCTGAAGATATTCCTTGCTCTGTATAACGCTATATGACATTTGTTGTTACAGGGTGTTATAAAGCACTCAGCTCAAGTTTCTTGAGAAGTGTTAGAACTATCGAACGGATAAAGCAACGACCATAGCCGATAATTCTGCATCTACACAAATCCATGATTTCAAATAATGTCAATGGCTCAATAGGACCACATCTGTTTCAAGTGCCGATGCCATGCGATTTCGCCGGTTAGATCTCCTGCGAACGGTGGTGTAGAAAACAAATCCCATTGAATCACAAATAGTCGAAAATAATCTATATCACCGAGGCCTGCCACTTGTGCACGATTAATTCTATTTCGCTTATCATAGAGACCAATATTAGCATGACCCCGTTTGGATGCCAACGAGAAAAGGTCGTCACTGAGATAACATTGGTTAGGGACCTTCGTCTCTTTTGTCGAAGTTGCCCTGACAGCTAGAAAGACGATAGATGTGGAGTCGATCGAAAAGCACCGGTAGCGTCGCATCTTCGAGTAAGCTTCGATGCTGAGCTGAGGATTTTGGGACTTCGCATAAATTCCCAATTTATCAAAAAAGTGTCGTCGTCTCGTCATTTTAGTTGCTTTTGCACTGGGTTTAGACAATAGACGGTCTCTCTCTGAAAAGTGTCGCGGGCAAGGTTTTGACACCAGCTTAAGCTTGTCTCTCGTATTGTTTTTTAGAAATAGCTCAACGTTTTACGTTTGTGCGTTGCTGCCGACTTTCGGTACCGGCTTTATTATGAAATATTCTTTGAAAAAAACATTATTATTAAAAACAACCGCACGACGTCAGCAGCCAGGGATATTGTGTTTTGCTAACGCTGTACAAATGTACGCACTATACATAGAAGCCTAATATTAATACATCATGAAGTACTGACAATAGATTAGGTATGCCGTACCAATATCCATAAAGAGAACTATTGCTCGATATTTGTTTCTTGATGACGCCTAATGTTTTGTTCGATAAATGAAAATTTTTGAGGGCAGTGCAGCAAACAAATAGCCTCGAGAATCAGTATACTGGTTATATCTCTTTTCGATACTGGCTAATAGAAGGGTTAATAAGAAAAATAGAACACGAAAACAAGATAAAGAGGGATTATTGTTGTATGAATCTACACTTAACTGGTTCCGTTTTTAAGAAATCGCTTGTCTATTCCACCTAAACGATCTTTAGAGGTCGCTGGATGGATATGTAAAGTGAGAAATTACATCATCCCGTTAGTACCGGTATAAACCTTTTCAAGTGAGTGTCGCTCAAATAGAGACGATGTTTGGATTAATGTTTCAAATATAGTACTTTTTTTTCCATAGAGCAATTGTATTTCTACGTTTCTAGGTTTGTTTTCGAATTTTCGTCTAGTTAGGCTCGGTGGACCCTCTAATTTTTACATATACTGAGCCGTCCAATGGGTTCTTTGTCTTGCATCCTCTTAATGAATGTAGAAATCGAACCATCCGATATATGTTTGCCTTAGCCTTTGGTTGCATTTTGATTAGATAGTATAAAGCCTCAAATGGTCCCTTCAACCGCTATTTTTATTTGGTGTATTAAATTTATTTGTTATTAAACTTCGTAAGAGCAAGGCGTATGCTTCCACAGGAAAATAATGACCTATTCCCAGTCCACCGAAAGATATACGTCTTAACTCCAAATCGATGTGACAAACTGTGTACTGCTTTATCAGTGGCTTCGTACCTGTCGATAATATTGGCCATTTAGTATTTGGCTTATTCTCTAATCTGGGCTAATAAACATTAGTTTATCCGTTTGTCAAACATAGCTATTATGGATGTAAATAACGGTTTTTTTTTTTTCTAAATTCGCTAGTCGCAAACACAGCATCATCGAATTGAACTCTATGGTGCCGATACTACATTGTCGATCTGTTTCATATTACTCTATTCACTTGATAAGAAAAGACGCAGTGTTTAAAAAATAGTAAATTCAAATCGAACTGTGTGTTTACTCAAAGATACAATCGATTTACCGATAACTCCTTAAACGCAAAGTATATGGCTGCGTCCTGTGGTGGCGGACCCTCCCGAGTCGAGAAAGTTCTGTTTACCTGAAGAAAGGCTGCAACTTCATGATTTTACGGAGCAGCTAAGACTGTATTGCACTGGAGCAGTCGACTGACATATGAAGTTATATTGAATGCATTGCCTGCAGCGTCTCGGAGAAATCGAATATTTCTCTAGAATCTTGCTGAATAGAGATCTCGCGACCCGTTTGACGGATGGAAGCCCCAGCCGGACGATTATAAAGCGATATCATTCGTCCTAACCATAGTGACATTTGACAAGAAGAAACACCTTTGGTTTCCGCTAGCAGCAGCGTTGTACGAGCCACTTAATACCGTTTATGTTACGTAACAGGGTATGGCACACTCATACCGCGGTGCTATAGCACAAAGTAAATATCCGCGGCAGTTCTCTTCGAATATCTGAGTGCGAAAAAAACGAATGAAAGCGAAACAACTGTTTCGCTTTCATTCGTGATTCACGAAAACAACCGCAGTCTGCCCCGAGCTCGATGAACGGGTTGAAGGATGAGCAGGCATGACGTATTCAGAGCTGTGCTTACACTGATACGATTACGTGCCTGACGATAGAGAACTTTTCTTCGTTGGTGGGGTTGATGCTGTTACAGAGAGACTCGGATGTAAACTTCAGGGCATGGCTGCGTGAATGGATTAATTCGGATGTAGATAATTAGGTATTAGGAAGAAAACTTAATTTAACGTAAAGTGCACGATGAAATTTTTTGAGCTACGCGTGCGCAAAAAGTTTCGCCATGCACTACCGCCAGCAAATATGTCCTATTTATTTGAAGTTATCTAAGAAGGATTCCAAAAGCACTTTTGCTTAGTTCTGGTTGAAATATTGACTGAATAGTGACTGAGCTCAAGTCACTATTGCATTGATAAGGTAATCATTGTTTTTAAATCATTTGTATTCTTTTTTTTATTGGTGGTTTATCTCGAACCGACCGACCGTGATGTGAGCGTTAGAGTTTGACCACCTTATTGTATCACTACAGCCCATTTTCCAGCTTTTTCTTGTCCAGTAGTTTACCCATATTCCTTGGAGAAACCAAAACGTCCAGGTTAGCTTTAAAGCGACGGGGTTAATTTGGACATGTTTAAATTATCGAAATTCATGGTAATGCGCTAAAGCCTAAGGGACACCCAGCACTAAAGAATGCGAACCTATGTCAAAAGGTCGAATAAATAAAGAAATTTTCTGCTCACCAGGTGAGCGGTAGTCGAGGTACTGACATTCAAGCTCGACTTGAAAACAAGTTCTATAAAAGCGGAACTAATTAGGATATTTCGAAACAAATATCCGTCACGATACCTCCACCATTCATAATGAGAACTACTGACATTTTTTATTGGAGCAGATATACGAGTCGCTAGCTCGAATTGTTTACTCGAGCTTTAAGTGTAACGAAGTAATCCTACTTCAGTTTTTCTAGTTATAAGCTAAGTGAATATTATGAGCCGAAAAATACCTTATAATACTTTAATTTGTTTACCTTTGATGTTAGGGTTCGTCGAATCTACAGTGTAAACATAAAAGAACACCCCGCTCCGAGTTCGATGAGAACTCTAAGCAGAGTGTTCCACAACTTCCTTCCAACCACAAAAGTCTTCCGGACATTACAACGAACGTTATAAGGTGCGCGTGATCAATGCAAACCCTGTACGTTCTTCTATAGCATTGTTGTCACGCTATTTAGATTTGCCAGCCGCTGGATTTAGCGTGTCCGTCTAATTAGTACTATCATGAATAGCCAACGACCTATATACCTGTACGTAGGTAGAGCTGGCCACCATAACTAATTAATGAGGGATTTCGCCGTCTAAACCATATGATCGTCGTAATGTTTATTACTTGAACTTGTATTTGTTTATGACTTACTTGTTTGATTCTCCGTCTTTTAGAGTCGTCGACATTTCACAAAATTAAGTTACGAAGTTGACCTTATTTCTATACATATTTTCAATCATCATCGTAACCATTATTACGAATAATTTATTTTATTGTTTGTACATTCTGTAAACACCTTTTTTGTCGTTCTTGATTTTTCTAGACAATGTTATTTTTATGATGCCATCAATCGTATGTATCTATGCCGGGTAATCTGCAACTTATGGTCCGATTCGTATTCGTGTTTCTTTTGATCATTTTTCTGAATCGCTCAAGAAAGTAACGACACTCGTTGATGCTACAACGAACTAGAAATAAAGGCAATTCTTTTGCATCACGCTATTTCCTTCTATTTTATTACGATGTCAATTGACCTTAACGAGTCTCGATGCCAATCGTTCAATAAATTAAATATCACTTTATTTCTAGAATCGAACAAAATCAAACACACCGTTGTTTCTATATCGAAGTCTGTTTTGTAACGCTTCATTACAACTTCATCAACGTTTTTATCATAAAGGTAATAGTAATAGAATCACGCACAAAAATGTTGTGCCTATTTACTAATTGGAATATGGGTGCATTTAGGCTTACGGGTGTGTGTATGTTTCGCTGTGTACACCTGAAATCTGGGTATTTTTTATATAGCTTCGATGGATTTCAGTGTACGTACTACAGGTTGCTATACAACGTATATTTATAGGTAATTTGTAACCGATTATGCCGTTTAACCTCTTCTTTTTTTTTAAGATTAATAATATCATTGTTTATTCACGCAGATTGTATAGCACTAGGATTGTGTAGTAATCTTAGAATTGGTGTTATTTTTATTGTCGTGTGCTTCGTAATGGGTCCGCGTGTTTTTCTTTCTCACATTAATTATCTTGATGAGTTCCGTCTCATTTTTTCGACGTTAATGACCGCCGCCGTGTTCACCATTAGATGGGTCTATACTTTATTCGTGACCGTTTTTTTGTTCGGTGTTGTGAACAAGTACGATCAAAGGAAAATTATTTGTTGCATATATAGTAATGTTACAGATTTTACTATAGAAAATACGCTTTTTTTTTTAAAATCTTCATTCGAAGTCGCTGCATTCTTATATCTATACGTTCTTTTGCCTCTCTTCATCTATTTGTATGTATACATGCATACGTTTTTCTCTTATACAATATTGTTCCTTTTATTATCCTCCATAAATTTTCCATGTATGCCACTCATGTGTCAAGAGCTACTTACAACTATAAATCCTCTATTTTAGACGATGTTCTCTATCAGTTTTACACATTGAAGCCGCTCGATTCCACCTGCTATTTTTACCCTAGGCCTCGAAACATTATACTAACATATAAGGCTAACAAATAGCGAATTGATGTAGCCTTCGACCTCTGTACACGGGCATCGAAATTGGCCACTCTAGTCTAGCATATGCTATGTCTCCGTATGACAGTGCTGGCTCTGAGAGAATCAAATTCTGTTTGTAAAAACCTAACCTTCAAAAGCAATCTTTAATGTATAATTTAATAGACTTTAAAGGTGTGGACGTTCCATAGGGTATTGTTTTTTCATTTATTTATTATTATTATATAATTATTCAATTCAGCAGAATTTAGCTTGATTCGTGTCACACGAAAAACGTAAAGGACGAACGAGAAGCTTTCTTATTGGACTTCCGCGACCGCTGTCCTGCGTTAAGTGTAGTCAACGCAAAAAAAAAAAAGGTCGTTTTTCTACTTGAAATTGTTACTTATGTTGGCAGAGGGTGTAATCAGACTAATACGTTTGTCACTGATTTTTTTCGCTAGCTTTTGTGTTTAATCAAGCTCGGCAAACTATGAAATAGGTTTTGCTAATCTTCGCCGGAAAGGTGTTACTTATGTGTCGCCATTGTCGTACAGGACCTGTATCATTTCTGATCAGCAGAACTGTAGACGATTCAGGCGCGCTCATAGAAGCATTTACTTGCGCACTTATCACTTTCGTATTCGGGTGGTGATCGTAATCGCAGGAGCGATTGTAAGAAAGATCGATGGATCATTTCTCGGTATCGATATACGTTTATGGTAGCTATGTATGTAATGATGAGGTGTCGCTTGATCAAATAGATGTTGTTTAATTTTTGCATGAAGTTTGCTCTTGACAAATTTGACGAAATTAAATGTAGAGAAATATTTCTTAATAAAACGTGCAAGATATTCACAATTAGGTTGTCCTTTTTGACGTTTCTCAAGGTCTGCTTTTTGGCTTTGTGTTTCGAACGAAAGCGAGCTAGCTTAATGGAAAGCGGCAAAACGCATCGAAGAGGGAAGCAAAGCGAACATTTCGTGGTTAGCTGTACACTACTGTGCGATTGAAAGCCGTATCGGCACTTATTTCACCGCTATGAATTTTCATATAATCATGTCACGGACCGCAGCAAAAAAACAACCTGCTCCGTGTGTAACATTCATAGTTTGTATAGTAAAGACGGTGTGCTTATTGAATACACTAGACAAGTGTCTTGGACCCATTGTATTCAGTTGAATAAAAGCAAACGTACCATACGTTCGTACCGTCAGCTCCAAGTGATTCCAATGTTGTGACGATAGCCTGCGGCTGTACCATATTTGTGTACAATACCTCCCGCCATGCATCCGAAAGGTTAATGGGGGTGTTCACAGTCGCAGAAATAGTGGTAAGATATGCACGACCTATTTCGTAGATAACGTTACCTTTGATGACGTTCATTTTGTCTGTATGTCCACGCATCTATGAGTTTTCCTGTGTGCGCCTATCGTGAGTGCATGAGAACCACTACTGGCGCTGGGTCATCACCAAACGATTCCACAAAACGCATAATTGTATTAACGAACGGACAAATGTTGAGTTTGTACTCTGCGCGTAAGCATTTTAAGCAGTCATGCAATCAAAAGTGCGTTTACGTGTAAAGCAATAGGAGGACGAGCATGTTTATCAGGGCATTCTGTCCTAACCCTCTGATTGAGTGCGCGGCGTCATATTTATTTGTCTGTATATTTATATGCGTAATACTGCACATCTGCCTGCTGCAGAAAAGAGTATTTTTAATTAGGATGCTGTGATGCAGACTTTCTACCGTTCTATTTGACCCAGCCATAAGGGAAGCTTGAAGCGAGTTGTTTGGGGGGTTGGAATGTGCGAGTTGAACCAGGTGAGTTGAAATCGAAAGTTCAACATATGGCAATCATTACATGTACATCTACATAGCCATATGGTTTTGTATTCGAAAGAAAAAAGTTTCATTTCATAATTGACTTAGAATATTGGAATAGGCTAGACGTTTGTTTAGATAACAGTCACGTGGCTGACTAAAGCTGAACTCGGCCTGCGATCTAAAAAAGAGCCCGAAACATACGTTTTATAACGGAATTTGAACCAAAAAAAGAATGATGCGAAGAGAATTGTTGAGACGCAAAAAAAACAGTAAACATTATTGTTGGCTGAAATAATTTGTTACTTGGCGGTAGCTAAAAACACAAATAGAACTGTAGGGGATACATTAGCGAGAGATAGAGTCGGTATGTTTGCAGTGATCTCAGACGCAAGAGCAATATCATTTTTTTGGGGCATGCCACTTGCTTTGTCGGTCTCGCAATCCATCAGCTGAGTGGAGCTATCCGCTAGCGCGAAAGAAAGACGCTCGCTGGCGTCCTAAATAGAAGAGGATTAACTAAATTCATTATGTGTTCGATCATCATCGTCATCGGGGTAAACGTCATATGGATTGTATTTGGTCAGTTACTCCGCTGTCGAATATCAATAATTACACGAAAACGATGTGATAGTCGTCCGGACCATGACACCGCCCAGGCTTGGTGGCCATTGTCCTGGGCCACACATATAATTAATATATATATTGACAGGTACCCGGTGGGGCGGGTCGATATCAAGCGGACCCGGAGTTCTGCCTTTCGAGATGACGCCTGGTGCACCTTCGCCGCGTTGATGTCGTCCCACTTGTACAAAGAGCGATCATGTAAGGTGTTCACATCAGACCGCGCGACTAAGACCCGTACGTCTTCACATTATAGACGCCTACAACCGTAAAGGACAAAAAAGTCTGCCAGATAAATTAGCTAGTAGGGCACGTAGCTTACCTACACCATACATATCATACATTTCTTAGGCGGAAAAATAAAACATTTGCCACTATGTATGATTGATTACCTGTGGCAAATTCATGTCGTCGAATAATATCGCATAACTAAGATGTTGCTAAGCCATTTGGCAAACCTTGCCAAGAACCTGATTATGGCTAGGCGCTACTCTTTATAGGTTACGAACTGCGTACCCAACAAACTCTTAATTAAGTTGAGGGTGCATGAGTCCTCATGCTGACATTGTTCAGGCAGCGGCTTCATAGGAACGAAGCTGTCAATGGTAGGCTAGCCTAGGTTTATTCTTTTCAGACCTTCTGCCGTAGAATTTGTACAGACTTAATGGTTTGAAGAAAAGTGAAACATGGCTTGAGCGAACAGTCGGATGATACTATCCTAACTGAACTCTGAATAATTAATGAAATTTTAAGTTAATCTCTGAGAGTTAGCAATATTACCGAGAACATTTACGGCAACACATAATTTGAATTTTAAGGGCCCATAGAGTAAAATTTTACAGAAATCAAGACTAAAGCCATGCTACGAACAGTTTATACACGAATAAATAGTCATCTAGTTAAGGCTGCCTAAGCATGCTAACAGGACGTGAACAACTTTAAACACAAATGTTGCCATAGTAAGGATTATACTTAACCTGAAGTAGGAGCACGATTTGTCCAGAGGGTGTTCCTGCTACTTGGTTACGGCTTTCCAGTGTCCATCTGTACAATGCGATATAGAGTCTTCTTAATAATAGTCATCTTCTTGGTAGGGTTGAGCGTGTTAGCGAATGGACCCTGTAGTCGATCTTCTGTTTTATCAGTTGCCATAATTTAACTCGTTGTTGAACACCTATATCATAAGGGGGCGAACGTTTACATGTTCTCCTCAACAGAACCTAGACGCAGCTCTCAACCATTTTTCAGGCTGTACAATTTTGGTAGTCTTGCTTTTCCTTCGACTTCACACTTCATCAAAGAATCATGATACCGCTTCTTTTGCACTCTTTCTACCTGTCATTGTTTTGAATCAGGTGTATGGGCTCATCCATCTGCGGGGCATTGCACATTCTGTAGTGCTATAACGTACGCTAAAATAGCGGTGACACGTCATTCTAAATCTCGCGGCGTCTTTCAGCTCGCATTAGAGGTTAGTTCCAATTTCTTCTTTCGGCGAGCTCGTTGCTGTTGGCTCCTCCACGAAGGCGTCCTTGGACGAGATGATCTCCGAGGCGGTTCTGGATAAGACATATAGCCTCCTACATTCTGAAGTGAAGTGAACGAAAAGTAGATAAGTAGGGACGAAACATATATAGTTGTGATTATCTAATGAATTAATGATTGTATCACGCCGCATAATTTAGTACCGTGTCTATGTAACCAGCAGGCGAGAATTTCCTATAAAATTTCAAGCGGTCAACGACTAGTTTCCCGCAAACTGTGGTTGGACGCGTGAATGCGCCCGGAATGTGTAAGGGGCTTGGGTAAAATCTTAGTTATTATAAGCCGAAACGCAAATGAAAGACAAACGTATGGAATAACGTTCTTCCGAATGTCCTTGTTATTGTTTTTAAATTTTATTTGAGCTGGAAAAACACAACTTTTGTTCATAGCGTGAAGCCCTACATAAAAGGTTGCTAGAAGGCAGCAGTTAAGCTTGTAAGACGCGCTTACTTCAGTTCCTGAGTTCTCCTTGTTCTGATGCTCCCAGTAATTATGGTAGTTCGAAGCGCCATGACCTCCGCTGCTTAGAAGGTTGCAGTTACTTGAAGTGACAGCTGTGGGTGTCAGTGTGCTCGAAGAAGTCGAAGTCCTTGATGTATGCATGTGCTCCCTATCCCGGCCCCCGGATCCACCGTGCTGCCCTTGGGATTGCTGCTGGTGCAGTTGTTGATACTGATATTGTTGTGGCGTTGCCATCTGCTGCTGCTGTTGCTGTCGAAACTGGTGCTCATCTTGTTCATGTAGATCAGACGACTCCTCTTCAAATACACCATCCTTCTCATTGTCTTTATCCTCGTCGGAGGAGTCTTCCATGAACGACGGCTCGAAGATCGACAAGCTGGTTGACCGTGAGGTCCGATGGGTTCCTTGGTCTGTTAGGAATACGCCAGTTTCGACAAAAGTACGGAAAAGGATTAGATATATTTACAACAAATGTGCTGATCTTTTAATCATAGATATTGCATGCTTAATCCAAAGTGAGAACTGACTGGAGGAAAGCAACGTTGCTGCGGGCAGCCTATTACTTTGTACTTCGAACATGCACTACACAGAACGAAAACATACACCCCAAGTTTTAATATAGAAAATAAAACATCTAGGCATCTAGACTAGAAATCGATGACTGACAGAAGTGTCGCTTCCCTGATACGCATTTAGTCCATATCCAGTGCGCTAGCGAACTCGAATCAACGATCAGCGATCATATACATAGACACTCTGAGAAAGATAATGACAGTAAATTGAACCATACAAGCTACTTTGCATTGTAAAGATACGAGTTTGGAGGACCGAATCATTATAGCATAGTACCTTTTTTACCTTCTAGTCCTTGTATAACTATGTATTGAATATTAAAACTGCTTGTTACTCTCAAACCTTGACATTATATGCTTTTACCGCTACACCCTTTCGATTAGAGCTAATCGTGAGAAATAAGTTTTTTTTTTTTAATTTTCTGTTCTTAGCTTATGCCTATTTGTAGCCAGTCGTATCACTAATTGTTTGTCACACACGTAGTTTTGTATTAGAAATTATAGCATATCGAGAAATGTTCAGCAAAAAACAATTCGTGGATTTAGTAGTCTCTAACGCACCCAAGTGCGTTCGGTTAGAAGCGGTGAACCTAAAATACACCCAGTACTGCTCATTGTAGACGCTGCGTTGTATTCTTGGAAAAAAACCCGCAGCAATTTTCTAACCTCATGATCGCCATTCACAAATCCTAATGCCGATTTGAGCCGAGCGAGGTAACCGAATCCGATCCCCCCTAACCCACTCACTTGCAACTAGAGCGATTAAAGGCCATTTATATGTATATATAAGCCTTTTTTGCACTTGGGTGACATCTAATGTCCTTTTTCGTTAGCAGATTATATAAGCCCGAGTGTCGTCTAGCGGCACACACAGCTCAGACTAAATCAAACTAAGACGCAATGTAAAGTACTATATGTATAGGTCAAACAGCTTGTTAATGATCATATTGCGGTATTCTATTTCTCGTGCCTTCGATTGGCTTGGAGTAGTCCTATCGTTTCGCCACAAACACGGACACCCACCGTCCGAAGTCAAAACAATGACGATGTATCGTAATTTCAACCAAACTGGACGTCTCCCCTAAGCATTCAACCGTTTCGAGTTCCTCGTCTTGTCTGAGACTCCCACCTTCGCATTTTTTCTCCGTCTGGCCTTCCTTACTATATAATCTATTTAAATGAGGTTTAAGGTGAAATATTATTATAGTCGAAGGTGGATTTTGCATTAGAGGGTATTGAAGCGCGAATCGGCAAGTTCGATTGAGAAATAAACCGTCATCGAGAAATCAGCACTAGAGTAGGTGGTATATGTCCGCTATGTATGTGTGTATATTTGTACCTTGTGACTGAAACTTGGCTAGATCGGCTCCATATCGGGGAGAAGCGGAAAAGAACCTGTGGATGGCCGATTGGCGATAATGTCGCTCATTTTGTTAGTTCCTCTCGAATTGAGTCCCGCGACAAATGGTTTAGTTATCCCTTTCTCGGAGGAGAGTAAGCATATGGTTCTCATGGTGGTGAAGGGCTACCATGTGGTCGAAGCGGCCGGCAGGGCCGTGACTGGTTAGCGCCGGGTGTGTTATTGCAGCGAACAGGCGAACATTTTTGCCGGAATGGACGACGTTACGGTGCAATGCGTCGCCTTGATAGCTATTGTCAAGCAACAGTATGGGTCTATGGCCGTTTTGCCGAAAAGTAAACTACATAATATCATTTTGGAGTACACATCACGTACTACATAACCTAAGGAATGTTACTATATAATATTAGATCACAATACGAAGGTGTTTTCTATGATTCTCCATGAAAGGCCATTTATGGTTCTTTGTTTTATGTGACATAAGTCAATATAAGCGTACGAAAGCAATTTACGGAACAATTTTGGCCCGTATTATTTTAGCTCTATTTAACTATGCTAGCTATGAAAATCACAAGTGTAACTGAAGTAACCATGGACACCGATCAGGCCGGATAAGTTAAGTTCTAGGTTCGTCGAGTCGTATTCAGATTGGTGTTAATTCAAACGAATTGACAATCTTTACGGATATTAAACTCCCTAATTAAAGATAGCATTAAGGGAAACATTTCCTAGCTCAACATACGTTGTCTCAATGAATACAAGTTACTCGCAAATAGGCTGCCATAAACACAACGTGGTCGGTTCTGAAAGATCGTTACCAGCGATGTTCAGCTCGGAGCAAATCGCCAGCGCGTACGCGGTGTTTTTCATTTTTCATTGTCTCCTCTGGATAGGAGTGTTTTAGCTGCTTGCTTCTTTTCTCAAATCCACTTTCACTTTGATCAGTCGATACCTTCCGCTGACCAACTTATTATAATGGAGATTTACGCAAAAAGATGCGACAAATGACCAATAGTACGAACAATTTCGGTGAAGGTTACTCTATCGTACTGGTGTATTCGAAATGAGCAGACTTTATTTCTGCACTTCTATTATTCAAACGCAAAAATGAGACTAGACTAAGGAATATAATTACAAGCGACCGTACAACTGAACTCGAGGGCAGTTGAAGATGCAATATTTAGAACCAGAGCCGGAGGAGGTTAGTGTCCTATCTCGTTTTCCGTCCACGGAAAGACTCAGCATACTTTACATGTGGGGGCAATTGGGCTATCAACTGCTGCACCAACGACCGAATATGCATGAGTTATCAGGACAGAGGCTCGAACGTCCATCATGAACGTGATTTATTCATGCAGGGTAGACGACGCTGCATATGACTTAGAATTCGATTGAAAAAGTTGACTGAATTTTTGAGAAGGACCTACTCAGGTAACTGGACGCTCTAGCTTACGCCGAAAGTTCAAATTTTTCTAAATCCGATTACGTACTAAAGATTTCGCCGATGTACAATGTAATACAAGCAGGCTCATCTAAGTGTAATGAACACGTTTTCCACCCTGATCAGCTATGACGAGCTTTAGTTTCTTTAAAATCTACAGTTTGTCCCTGAAGAACAGTGACAATAATAGGGAAATAGGACATGGGTTTGTATATTAGCATAGAATGAGTGTTTCGGTAAGGTGCCTCTGTTATAGTACGCGGACAAAATAGACAGATAATGGTAGATCATACTTACAAGATGATGTGGTGGGGACCTGAAGACTGCTCGTAGTCCGACTCATCTGCGAAGAGTGTCGGTTCGAAGAAGGGACGCCTGAAATTTACCGAACCAATTCGATTCAACGCGCCGATATGGGTCTGTGAGCGAGTGACCGCTAGACAATAACGCCCACAACGAAAACAAAAAAGATGACAACAACAACAACAGCAACAGCAACAACAAAAGCATTGCACGATTTGTGAGAATGACTATTGACGTTCAGCTCGTATAAAGCAACCTTTGTTTTCTAGCACAACTATATCTATAACGTATACAATGCGATCGATAGCTAGTCGAAAATGGACGACTACCATTGATGGGTAGGAACATCAAGTACAAGGTAAGCGGTTAACTATCCTGTTAATCAATAGCAATTCGCGGGCAGCACAGGGTGTCAAAACATGATGGTAGAGCATTTCTTTATGGTGGAATGGTTACTACGGCAATCAAACAGCATTTATGCACGTTCCGTTTTTAACTAAAGCCAAAAAAGTGGCTTAATTTAACGTTACACCACTACAATACTTGACACTGTTAATTAATGTTGACAATACGACTATATCATGGCGGGGGATCGAGACGAAATTATGGGAAATAGCAATAAACACGACGACGACAACGACGACGGCGACGACGACCACAACAACAACAACAACAACATCAACAACAACAACAACAACAACAACAATAACAACAACAACAAACAGCGGCTAAGAGACAACAACAAACGCTAAACTCCGTGGCACTAGGTACGCACGCAAAACATTATGTTCTCGTGCAGCATTTGTTTGTTTATCGTTGGCGCGTATTTCGTCGAAGTGGTAGATGATAGTGAATTCGTTTACGATCTCTGGTTGTCGTGGAATGGATCGTGCAAAGGCAGGCACCCGAGACGCTCGCTTATGATCAAGGAACAATGAATGGGGCATCAATTTTTACGCCTTTCCAGGTATTGTTGTATCTCGTATGACGCGGTAATTGGACATTGACTAGCATACAGGCTGTATGTTTGTGTGACAACTTGACAATTGTTTTAGTTCTTCCCTCTGTTCGGATTATCAGACTACTCACATTATGTGAGTTGTAGAGAAAATCGAGTGGGCATATATGTCCAAATTATACCTTCAAAGTCGTCTCTAGACTCACGTAGCTTTGCTGTGCAATTGCATACGATTATCGGTCACCAGAAGCGATAGATTTATGTCGACAAACGAAACGTTTTGCTTCAAGAAATTCGCATTGTTA
This sequence comes from Varroa destructor, assembly GCF_002443255.2. Classification (NCBI taxonomy): domain Eukaryota; kingdom Metazoa; phylum Arthropoda; class Arachnida; order Mesostigmata; family Varroidae; genus Varroa; species Varroa destructor. The sequence goes on along the minus strand of NW_019211458.1, from coordinate 22,067,869 downwards.
ACTATTTTTGCAAGTGTGCATATATAATATTTTCAACAGCTAGCGCATTCAGCAGGATTGGCCGTGTCAAAATACCTACGCAAATTCTAGCGGGCCTGTTGCCAAGTCCTTGAGTACTCTTATGTTATAACTTGTTCGATTTTATGCAAAAATCGTATATTTTAAATGATTTTTTAGCAAAGCTTCTTAGTCCAGTTCTCTCGAATGGAGAGGATCCAAATCGACAAAATGTAAGGGTACCTGGTAAACATATGTCCACCGCACCCCAATCACGGCCACGTTTTCCAGGGCTAATGTTCCCGATCGCCGAAGAACTGGAAAAACGAAAAAAACCGATTCGGCCTTTTGTTCGCGTAAAACTCGGCAGCGACTCTATACAAGTAGCTATGTGCAGAAAATTCATTGCTGAACATCGTCGTAGTCTACGAAAGCACTATGGTCTTGCCGAGCGCCTTGAAACCGACGTGCCATTGGAACTTAGATGCAACTGAGCAGTTGTAAGAATCAGGTTCAACTTACTAGTACAAGAAACGAAGTCGTTGTGAATTAATCTAACGAATTCACTTCCATGATCTCGATACATCTGCTCAAATTTGCCAGTTTTTGTTACACGTACTGCCAATGTCGCGCGCGGTAGTTCCCATCTAAACTTCTCATAACTTTGATTTAGGGCAAAAGCCATACGTGTGGTCAGGTTGTTAACTGAGCATGAAATGCTTCCACTACAGAAGTCCCCAGATAGCAGGATTAGATAGACGACGCATACCGGCACCAGATACTGAAAACTAAAAACAGTAACTTGACGACTTTGACAAATGGCATGCTACTGGCTTACCCCCCACACTGGGAGCTTTAGTATGCTTTAAATGCAGCTCCACAGGTAGCATGACCGTTTTAGTAACTTGTACCGATAGTTGTTCAGCAAATGTCATATCAAAGAATATATTATCTAACTGTTAGCCAAAGACATAACATAAAATTCGAGTTTGTCTTTGCGAAATTACCGAAACGGCGAGATCCCTCTTAACCAAGTAACGGTCTTCTATTTGCTAGGAGCTTGCGAATATTTCGCGAAATGTTTGCTAAAATATCGTTCCCTCTCAATATAGCCTATTACAATCCGCAAGGATTTTTCAAGAGGCCGATGATTAAAAATGCCATTGAAATATAAAAGACAATACGATCGAATGCGAGCGCCTTAACTCTGTTGGGGCCTGTCGTAAAAGGACTACTTCGAAGGCGTCGTAGACATTTTGAACTGTTGCAATTGGGCAACAAGAAAGGATGATCGACTAGGATTCACGTAGCACAAAATGAACGTTGTTAACACATAGATCTAACAAGGCTACCGTGATAGTACGGAGAGACCTCTGGTCATTATTTTTATAAGCTGAGGGTAGAAAAATTGGATGCTGCATAATAACATATTCTTATTTGACCCGTTTTTGAAGGTGGACTCTACGCTAAATACCGACATACATTCTAGTATAATTTGAGTCTTTTTCGTAATAGTTCATTAGGCTTAACATAATGGTAGATTTTTATTTATACGTTCACAATATATAGGGAAACACTTTTTTATTGTAATTGTAAAAAAATTACCAGATTATTTTTGCCCGCCGTGCATTGCATTTTCTGCACAGCAAAGGTATAAATAATAGTCGAAGATAAGTAGTTACATAGGACATATCATTGACCTGCTGATCCTAGGCAATTTTCAAAAGAAAACATAAAACACTAAAATACTGATACGCTAAACAGATAGATAACGACCATAGCTGTCGAAAATAATTAGCAGTTAGTGAACTTTATTTCGTAATGAACAGTTGCTCCTTTAATATCTAACCTCCCTCTCCTTGATTTATTATCTTTACACACACACAATATATTTAAAATATAAATAATAGAACAAAATACCAATTAGACAACATTTGCGGCCAGTTATAGAAATCGTTTGTCTCAACTTTGTATATCGCAAAAACATTGAATATCGTCTCATTGCGTGGATGTACCGCATATCTGGCTATAAGTTCGATTATTCTTCTTGCCTGTGGCAGGCGATATGCTCGAAACATATAATAACTTTAATTATTTTATCTCCTACGGCTTAACAGGACCTGAAAAGAGTTTATGCTGAAGAAATCAATATAAGCGGAGGGAGCAGAATAAGCCGGAGAGCAAACAGTTTCATACTTATTCAAAAATATACCCTCTAGTCTGAAAAGATCTGACCGACAATATTTTTGATGAGAGTCACTCGAACAACCTATCAGTTCTCTCAGGGAGATTTGTATAATTCGTTCGGCCAGAATTAACACCTATGACCTTCGGGACGATTGGCACCTGTTATCGTCGGTTTTCTGCAGAGCCTGTATGAACATTTTATCCGCAGAGTCCATGAAGTTCTCCCCCCGCCGGGGAGAGGTTTTCTATTAGCCCGTAGGCACGTTCAGTGAACACAGGTATGATTCAGATGCACCTGTAATTATATGGATATTGCACATACGCATAATAGAATTACAGTAAAGTAGACCTTTATATAGTCTATACCCTTATTAACACCAATATGTAGAACAATGTTACCATGAAGTGGCAATGCTAGTTACAGTATGGCTAACAGGTCAAAAGAGCATAGCAATATGGCCACAAAAAGCATTACACCCAACTAAATTGGAATTGGCAAAGGTATTTTTGAGTGCGATACATCTAGAGGAACGCTTCGTGCAATGAGGCGTGGTGAGACGTTTCTTGCCGAAGGAGGGCGTACCATACTCGGTAGTCCCGCTGCCTAAGGATTATCACGACTACGTGGTAGCAGAGCATTAAACGCTTCCAACCAAAGCTTCCAAATCTACTACTGTAATAAACGTTTGTATGCGTATCACTGTGGCCTCCGGTCTCATTCGACTTGTTCATCGCCCCTCAGCTGATTTAAACTGTCAAGCCGTATGCTGAAAAAGGGAGCCGTTTCAAGGAGACAGAAGGTGTTAGACAAAAATAAAGTTTCCAAACCTCCTGTTTCGTATAAAATGGGAAGAAGAAACGAGCGAACGAATGGCTTGGCTTGGGAGCTTTTCGGGCTTCGAAAACTTGAGGGGTTCAGCGGAAGAAAAGCATGCCTACCAGCATAAACCACATTCACACGGGGGGCATTACATAAGGAAGGGAAGAGAAAGAATGATTTCAAAAAAGCTTTATCTCTTCTTTGACCTCTAATCCCTTGTCATATTTCTACGTTTCGTCTGGTTTCCAACAGGCTCTCAATTAGATGGCTGGGTTCCGGTGCGAAACGAGGTTTATTTATGTCCAGGTTTGAAGCTAGACAAGAACGTGTCCCTAAGATACCCAGTAAGACTTCATGCTTCTCATAACTGGAAGCACTGTAGATGGCCAGCGCTTGAAGGTGGCCTCCTTTCCAGAAATGAATATCCTTATCCTTTTGCATCTGGAGTTTCATGGCTGAGCTTCGGTCTTGACCTGCGGACTTGACAGGGCTGGCGCGCCAAAGTAAGAGAACTTAACCTGACCTGACATGGATCGGTCTGGGTGATAGCCACAGCACGCATCCGTATGTTGGGCGCACACCACTTCTCTATAGAGATATTTATTTAGGACCAACAAGACCTAGCAGCTAATGAAAGGTAGGTCCTTCAGCTAACTTAAAAAGAAAAAAGTAGTTCTGCAAAGTCAACATTTTATATCCACTAATTTGACATAGAAATCGTAGTGTCACTGATTGCGAGAGTCAGTCAGACTGTACTGTACAATATATCGAGTTGTATTAAATACTAATGGAAAAAAGTTGCTGTTTCACACCCTGTAACAATTTGACTAAGCTGCTATATACTTAGGATAGGTTAACCTCTATATGTTTCGTATGCAGTTGATAAAATCTAATACTGGACGGACCATATACTCATATAATGAGTAGCTTAGAGTTGTGAGTTCCCCACCATTTTCTTTCTAGCCATATAGAATATAGTATTTTAGTTTTAGTAGTAATTATAATAGCATTTTTCTATGCTCGATGGCAATAGCTTTCGAAAGGGCAATCAGCAATGGTAATCAATATCGCTTAGAACTCGCCTATTGTGAATCGCCCTACAATAAATGGTCCCGCAATTTACCCCTTATTTCAATAATTTGTGATTATTTGCTGCTGCCATATAATAGTTGTACGTACACAGAGAAATTTTGTTATCAGAACGTCAAGGAATTCCGTTTTTACGTCGTTTGATTTATCTGACTTTGCCACAGTAATTGCGCGCAGTAGATGCGTCTGTGTGCCTATTCAATAGTGACACAACAAAAATATTATCGCCGAGAACGTGTTATCATTCAAGCTCAAGATCAACGGCTTTGTAGTGAGTGAATTTCAAACGACCACAATGCAAGACCTACCAGCCAAAACTGTCCTAAATACAGTGGATGGCCGGACAGGAGATGTATCGTCGCTGTAGATAAGACCTAAACATCAGATGAAATTTAGCGCACTTTTTTCAAACGCTGTCACCTGTTCTACTTTTGTTTATCTTCTAACTGCCAAAAGCTGTGCACGTTTCAATACGCACGATATTATGGTATTTAAATGAATTCTCTTGACGAAGCACGTTTTTTACTGGTTATGCTGCTAGACCTTGAAATTTTGTATAATCTCATAGAAGTTTTGTCGTGTTCAGTTATAGGCACGAATAATAGCTGATAGACGTATATAAACAGTACCGTGGTTCAACTTTAGAAAGATAAAACATTTCTGTTTGACGGTTATTATATATTACTTATTATTTGTATATTATAACGGTTGGATAGAACTGTTAATTAACATTTCTTTCTCAGAGTCATTTCTGTTACGGGAGATTACTTAGCGTCAGCCTTATTTGTTTATTAGGTGTACTCTTTGCCTAGGCAAGTTAAACTTTACAAACGTACACACTGGCTGTATGAATCTTGATACCATGAGACGTCACCGACTGAGGCTGTCAAATAGTGTATAAACTTATCCTGTTCTTCGGCTAGATTCGAACTTGATTTCTAACACATGTTAGTGCTTTAGTTCTGCAGATGTTTTTAGACGGATCTGAAGAGAGGATTGTCGTTTTAGCCATTTGGACAGCCAATGCCTCGTAAAAGGTCGTATAGAAAAATACTTCAAAAAAACCGTATCGAAGCCATGACAATATGAAGCTTCTCACATGATTTTCTATGGTCAATTACATATTTGACGACATTGTTGTAATCTTAGACGAGAGACTCATTGCTCAATATGGCTAGTCAGTCAGCCTTATATTTACATTTTGTTTACAAACATGCGTATATTCTCGTTAAAAATAGAACACTTTATTCACGCAGGTTCGATAGTGTGTATATCGTCGGGACGACTTGAAGCAATAAGCCCCTCTCTCTAAATTAAAAATTTGATCGTCGAAGCCACAGCATAGATGATTCTCGATACATCGCATCACATAACAACCCATAACTAACTATTTTATAAGTACATTTTTATTATAAATCAACAGGACAACAACACTATACTTCATTTTGCCATTCTTAAAATGGTGGCATGAACGAAGCGGGCTTTTAGATCGTCGTTCATCACATCCAAATCAAATTATTATTATAAGCCCAGAGTGCCTTCACGCGAAAAGTTCCAGGATCAACACCAGTAACAGTAACAAGGAGCTTTTTGAATATGAATTGTAATAGGCTTTTTTTTTTTTGAAGTTGAGGGCAAATGCATTATGCGGGCCAGACATCACTGAATTGTGCTTTGTCTCGTACTGTGGGACTCTCACCCACTAAACCCTGGACCTCTTCATCAGCTTGGGTCGTGGTTCGGGATATATTTGATAGTACTTTGAAATTGTAATGGACTTACAATGACTACTCATACACTATAAATATTAATATAGCGGATTTTTTTAAAATTGCGAAAGCACTTGAGTACCAGGAGCAGTTCAATGTGCCTAATGTTGCCCGAGAATCAACTAAACGTGGGGTCATATCTGTTAAAATATTTGATCATTGATATTGTAGCCATAGCTTCGTATGGCCAGTGACAGGTGATACGAACAGATTTTAATTACATATCAAGTTGAGCTTCACGACTTCATGCAACCTGTTGGTAGAAGGCATCAAAAATAGAATAGAATAGAGAATATTTTTAATGAAGTATGAGAAGTCAGAAAATTCAATTCTGCTTTGAACATTTCGCCACTGAGGGCAGTTGTGCAATTTTAAATGCGCCACTACACGACGCTTTTACACTGGGGCATTTTGTCAGAATGCCCTATTATTGTCCTAGAAACCATGTAAAAAAGTATTCGATAATTAGGATATTTACAATATACCGAGGAATATCGATCGAGAGCTAACCGCACCTCAGACAACACATCATTAGGTGGGCAATAAGCTTCGTCTTGAGTTGTCGAAGTAATCTCAATCATCGAAGAATGTGAAATGCATCTCCGGCTTTCTGACTAATAAAAGCACTCACTACATATTGCACTACCCGTTATTCCGTTTGTCTTTCGCTATTCAGTAAAGGAATAGCTTAACCATATAGTAGGCCCACTCGGAAAGCACTCATTATCTATATATGCGCATACATAGACATAAACTTACAGGGCATAAGCTTAAAAAGCGTTTTATTATTGGGCCGTGCCCACGCCGATAACAAACGAGGCCTCTATGAAAGGCTTATATTCAAAGAAGCTTACAGAAAACCATCTTAAACGAAGCACGTAACAGATCACGACACATGAATCTCGTATTAACTATCTTCCTACATAGAACACGAATACCCGTCAGATACCCCCCGGTGTTATAAAAGGTATTGATGTTCCAATACAGTAAATTAATCAGATGAATTGGGTGATTCGTCAAATCAAGATACAGCCAAGAGTCTTGCTTATCTATTACTATAATTATTAATCATGCGTCCATTAAGGGGTCCGGACCCTAATCAGAGAGGTTTGCGTGAGCGAACGTATGAGTCAATTGCTCCTAAGTATTCTGCCAAATTCTTTAACGGTTAAATGATAAGGAAAATGCAAATCATTGATTCTCCCGCTGCAAAATTGACAAGCGTTTGTTCGAGGTCGACTATACTTCATACTATTCAAATATATATTTCAATATATAGGCCGTACAAATGACAACAAACCTACAAAGGAGAACGGTTCGCTCGCTTCTAGATCCGTATCCATACGTATGTCTTTTGATATATATATTTATTAAATGATACATCTTTGGCTAAAATTAAAAGCCTGTATATACAGCTTATTTTCGTTGGCCAAATTTTGTTTTAAATGATTAAATGAAAATACGAGTGCGTCGTTTCAGAAGTTTTTAATTAAAAACTTCTGAAACGACGCACTCGTATTATTTATGTTTCGCCAACTAATCTGTCGTCAATCGTTACTTCATACCACCTATGTCATTAATGTTATAAGGTATATTTTACTGTAATTTACTATCCTAGATAGAAACGTCTTTTTAAGACCATTCAAAGTGAAGCTGATATTACGATATGATTTCCGTCAGCGCTTTGTTTCTTTTTTAAATTTATTTTAAAAAATAAAAAGCAATGACCATCATTCAGCCTATACAGTAAATATTTATATTTGGAACTGCGTCTATATTTCCTCAGATCCGTTCAGCCTGCGTTAGAACACTCCGTCGCTCGGCCCCATAATCGTCTCGTGTGAAAAAATTGTTTACAGGAATGCATGAAGTTGCTGAAACCGGGGGGGGCAGTAATCATGGATTGTGACTTGGTAAGAGCCAATAACATTGGTCGCTAGCAAAGAATCCATGACGAAAATGCTGTATAGATTAGCACAGGAGGGGGGAGGAAGAACTTACTACTCCACACGCGAGGAATCTCAAAAGTGTGGGCGGAGATGTTAAACCCCGGCACCAGCCCTCAGACCTTGTGTCGCAGGACCTTGCAAAACGGCCATACCATTTAAGATAAGCACGCTTGTTAATCATAAGGGCAACGCACTTCGCAAGGTTATCGGTAAAATGGGCTCAAAGGTCAAAACGCTATATATCCTCACGCGTTGGCTAGGTGTCATTTTTAATATACTATATTAACAAGCTTCATTCAAAAGTTATCTAACGAAAAAGAAAAATACCGCGGCATATATTGCAACGTCGTAAGCTCGCTATGTACAAACAAGATGACCGTGTACAAATCAGAATGAATCGCAATTAATGTAACTTCAAAATACTCTAAATATACCCAACGGGGCACAAAATTCTAAGCGGTCAATTACAAATGGCGCAAAGGTGATATTTATTAGGAACATATCCAATGTTGTTTTGTGATTGAAGGCAATAACGGTGCTATACTTTTACTACATTTGTGTAATAGATTAGGGGATTCAGCTGTCTCTGAACGGAAACACCTGTTCAAGTTATGAAAAGCCAAAAATTCGGCTGCTTCATAGGATATAGCCAATAAGAACCAAGCTTTTAAGTTGTTCAAAACCAAGCTAGGCTGAAAGCATCCAAGCATATTCAAAAAGTTCCAGTAACGCAATTAGTCTGCTACAGAATGCGTGCTTGTCTTGCTAGGGACTACGAAAAACATACTTCTTTGGGAGCAGCGTACAAAAGTTGTACATAACTTGTAAGGGGTCATCTGGGTAAATTCAACATGTACTTGATTTCAATACCAAATGAAATAAACTGAAGTCGTTTACCATATAATGTTGTTTCCTGTATTTAGAAAAAAAAACTACTAGTAATACATTGAATAATCGTTGTTTACGAATTTCGAGGGAACGTATTACTGTCAATAGTCAAAGTACGCACAGCGCCTTGCGTTAGAAACATAACCATTGCATATCTATATAGATTCTCAATTTCTGGGGGGTCCCTATGGTGTGTTATATCCCCAGTGTATACATATGTTTAAATATATGTGTGTTTATGCCCACCTAAGGTTACTAGATCAGATGTGAGATCATACTGGCGCGCTGATCATACAGTGACGCGCTGGCTGTATACCCTTCGAAGTATCGAAGCCATACCAAAAGCAAGAATATCTTCCAACAAGTAGCTTCCGGGCGGAACTTGTTGGCAGTGGAATGGAGGTCACTGCACCGAAGTGAACATGCTTTCTCACCCTATGCATCCCACACGACTAAAATAGCTTTATGTGCAAGCACGCCATTTGGGCTCGTATGCATCGACCCATTGAGCCTAATTTCAGTAGCAGGAATGCTTGACAGATGGAAAGCGAGCGATCGGCTCGCGCAAAACGCTAAATACCAAACGAGAATAGCGCGGGTTGGGAGAGCGCGTCACCTTTAAATCTACTTGTTGAAGATGCAAAAACTGCTTTACGCGAGTAAATTGGCTAATTAGCTATTTAAAAAGTGTATGTAAAGGCTTCTTTTTTGAACAGCCATGTTCAAGGTTTGAATCGTATATATACCAAAGGACGCACAATGCAGGCGATTTGTTTAGCGTACGTTACTCCGTTCACCGTATGAACGGCATCGCGGAAAAATCACTGATGCTTAGCTTCAACGGTCAATACTTTTTAAGCGATTTTTTTTAAGTGATAGGCATCGAAGTGCAGAGAACACGGCCAGCTCGACGGAAAGCCACCGTAGGCACAGATACGCAAGGGCACACCGACTGGAATCAAGTGATTTCTGTTTCGAACCTGAAGAAAGACCGGGACAGATGGATCGATGAGCCGCTCTGAAGTGACGCGAACTGAAGTAAGTGTTGGGTGTAATATCATAAAAGACACATATACGAGACGCTACGATAGGGTACAGTATACCAACTTACAGATACATAGAAGTATCGGCATCATCATCAGCGTCATCGTCACGACCAACTCCATCATGAGACGTAAAAGCGTGGTCACCCGGTACGACCATACGACACATGACTTCCGCAGCTTTCATCCCGAGCTGATGGACTGATGACAGAAAGGACATGCGAATTCTGTCGCTCGTTGCTTAGATAACTAATGAATGCAACATGGATGGAGGTCTGCAACTAGACCGCATATCTAGCAGCATAACCAGTCTTGTAAGGGGGCGCTAGCTCTTTCCATAGCTACAGATCTGTGTGAGGCCATTAGATGGAAGAGGCATTATGAAATGCTGTACAGCCCTGTATGTATAGTGGACACACTGTAGATACTTGCTTGTTTTCCCCTCATTGCGGTCATCAACGTAGCCATCGCTACCACGATTACAAGATGAAAAGATCAGCAGCTGAACAGTCGCAAAACGGGACCAGATCTGTTCTCACCTTGTTTTCACTTTGCTCTTTTCTCCTTTTGCCTTTGTTGTTCTGCTTGCAGGAACTCCACCTGGTTCCAGCAACTGATAGGCGGCTCGGCCTTTTGGATTATAAAGCTCCCATCTCTTTCTGCTTTTTTTCTCGTTAATTTTTTGTGGCGGTGGAGATGAGGTAGGTGGTGCGGGGAATGCTACAGTAGATGGTTGAGGAGCACTAGATCGATTGACCTCGAGCTACGGGGTCCCTAAGATTCGTCGCCCAAGTCTTTCGCACTGTTTTTGTGTATCTTGTGTTCTTTAAACGTTTCTTTCCGTCTTGGATGGTTTGTAGCTGTTATGGTGGTTGTCGATGATGATTGATAAATTGATGAGTGCTGGTGCGTGGCACTTACGAAAGGGGCCTACAAGTCAGCTCACCTATGGGCTGTCTGCTTGCGGTCTCCCCCGATGACGAGTTCTGCGAGAAGTACGACGAGCGCTCGCCCAGCGCGGGGATCGGCACGTGCATGCCGCGCCCTCCACGAATCCTGCAAGGGAGACACAACGCACAAAATGGAGACAAAAGGAGAATGAAGTAAGCTTCTACTGTCATTTAACTTCGAATTAACGCAAAGTTAAATAACGGTTAAGTGGTCAGGTCACTTTTACAGTATAAGTTTACTTCCATGGAGTACAACGCGAGTATAAATCAAATAGTCTAGTCGGTATGGGGACTGATCAACAATGATTGCTAGAACTGACAAAACATTTCCGCCTGCGGTAAGTTTCAAAATTATTACATGTTACAGTTGCTGCTTCTTAAAAATACGGGAGTAACAAAATGAGAAGCCATTGAATTTCCTTCTAGCTGACTGGTTGGGTCAAATGACGGTCAGCCCTCAGCTTGAAATGTCTAATATTGTATCAAAACTGAATAATCCAAGGTCTTTGATGATACGAAAGAGCAGCACAGATAGATGTAGTTAAGAAAAGATTGCGCATATCGGGAAGCAAAGCTGTACTTTTTTTAAATGCCTTTATTTAAATTTAAATAGTTTTCATTTAAGTTTCTTGGAAGCGTTAGACGGGGAGTTCCTTGAGGTAGGCTAACGATCTGACGATCGTTTTTAGACGACTCTAGATTAATTAGAGTATCATTTGACCTACGTGAATCTGAAGGGGGCTGGAGTTTAGATAAGTTCGGGGCTAAAACACCAAGGACCAAAGTCGTTAAGTTAGTTGTTGCATTAAGCACATCATTTTAGGAAGCACTGGACGGGTGAGTACTCCAAACTCTTATGCAATAAAATGTCAATGGTAGAAATAGGATCTCATATACAAGTAGTATAGATGAGTTAACTAAACGGCTGAAGTCTTGTTTATAGTGAAACACAAAATACAAGCACCCAATAATTTGCTTTAAAAGATATTGTGTTTCAGAATTAAACTGCTGAAATAAAGTTGTTACTATTCATAGACTTTCAAAGATAGCTTGACCAATGCCGGACCGAGCAAAAAAGTATTTGCTTTGATTTTCGTATCATCAACAAGGGTACCAGTAACAGCATTTGGCACTTAATTATTTACCAGAAAAATAGCCGAGACATGTATCGAGAAATAAAACAAATTCAAAAAAGGTGTCCTGGCCGACTTCCTTGGAGTAGGGAGTCGAAGGCAGTTTTCGGTGAAACCCATATGTGAAAAGCTGTTTGGCAGGATGTTGTGATTGCGGTAGTTAAACGGTTACGCTTTGCTACGTCCACAGCGATGCCCTACGTTACCGCCCATATCAGACGAACTTAGATCCTTTTGAATAAAGCAAGATTTCTTTCTATTAAATGTTCAGTGTGAATGTCATATTGACGACCTGAAACGGGATTGTGTATATGAAATGGAGGAAAGCTTGATATACGATTTATTTTTCGGAGAGCGTCAAAAAGGGGAATTTTATAGCAAGTGATTAGTAAGAGTTGACATCAGTTTGGCTCCTTTCATTTTGGAATCGGGATTATTGTAGCGGACTTAAACAGCGACAGGACGAGTCAATAAATATTTAGCAGCAGGGTATAAATCTGATAAGTAAAGCTAAAATAAACACCCTTAGTTTTATTATATGGGAACGTTGCGAGGTTTTCGTACAGTTGATTGCGTGATAGAATGGGGTAAGGCACAGCGTACTGCAGTATACGTCAGACTAACTAAAGTCAATAAGAGTGCTTAACCTGCTAGGTACATTAGCTAAGTCTATCGCAAAACAGTTGAACGTTTCAATCATAGCTAAGGCTAAAGGTCCGAATAAGGATGTCGAGCTTGATTGAGGCTGATTGTGTATAGATTGGTCAGGGCAAGAAAGAAATGAAACGTATATCTAATGACAGTTGATCATTGACCTTCCTCATCTGCATACGATAGAGAGGGAACCCAACTGGTCGAGCTAATAAACTGTCTGATGCGAGCGCCTCTGTGGGGTAGTCGCACCAACTAACCTAAATATGCCCAGGGCACGAACCAAAGGAGGGGCAAATAATGGCGTCAACTAGCTGTACAAGTCCAGTCTAGCATAGGAACTTCTAGCAGAGCTTACCTCACTATTTAAGGTAGAAATTTTTATGTTGAAATAGCTAATTAAAAAAAATAGCATTGGAGAGTAGTGGGTAGGTTATTAAAAACCGCGTTTTTGAGGAACGATTCGAATCAGTATTCAGTCTTTTGAGAAATTTAGTTGGGAGGACGGAGTGTCAAATTCAACGTTTTTTTTTTAATTTATCGCCAGTCTTATAATGCGCATGGTGACCAATGTTTCCTAAACGTACTTGATCGTTCAATGTAGAACATACATTTTATTTTTCCAGATGACGTGACTCTAAATCGGTGTGACATCTTTTGTATTCCAGATGCACTTGCACTCTCTGAAATTTCGAGCCGTTCACCTTGCTATCGTCAGTCGGGCTTTTAGCAGGCGAGTTTGTAGTGAGCGATAGAAAGTTTACTCTTGACACAGTTTATCGCTGAAATTTTATGCTTGTTGAAGATTATATGACTAGGAACACCGTGAGCCATTTGTTCAAAAAACACCGAAAAGCAAATTCTGAACTCAAAAAGAAATCTCATGAGAGACCCCTGCAAAGGTAAATGACGAAGAGCTAAGCTGGTACGGAGGCCGGCTCACTTCAAAGTGTGCGGAAATTGGTTTTGTGTCTGTAAAAATAACGGGCCCTGGTTAAATTAGAAAGATAAAAAATGGGCAGCTATGTGACACATGATATAAGCGAGAAAAAATCGAAATTTTTTTTCTTTGCTTCTTTATTAAAACAGTGATCTATTCTCGCACTGAATTATGGCAAGTCACACTGATCGAACGTGTGGGTCTTGAACAAATATACCCCAGCAATACCTAATAGTCTTTAGCTGGTCGTCTAATGCAGGTGTTACCCATTACAGCATCATCAATATTGGGCGTCGATTACGGCTGAAGTATTCTGCCAACGGTTGAAGGAAATGAGGAAAAAACTCCACATTAAACAGTCATGGATTAGTGAACAGGGGTAAACCACAACTATTGTATGATAAGGCTCGACCTCACGCTGCGAGAACTGCGCTGGCAAAAATGCAAGGGCTACAGTTGGAAGCTCCGTCACATCCACCATGCTTGCTCCCACGTATTACGATTTTTTTGTTACTTGTTTATAAGAAAATCATGAACATTTCAAAATCATATCATAATGGTTTTTTAAGACTACGGACTCTCGAATCCTATGCTTCTACAGTAGTGGGATAGGTACAATTTGTACGCTTCAATTTAAAATAAAGAAAGTGAGCCTTCAAAAAAACTTAGATATTGTCTTCTGAATTCAGAAATTGGCACACTGACTAACTTTAAATCAAATATGAACATGTACTTAATTTTACTTTTGTCCTTTTTATATATTATAATTCTGAGGCTTATTTAAGATGTTCAACGCAATGAAAACATTCAGATGACGGATTCAGAGGTCGTGTAATAAGGAAATATAGTTAAACAAGTAATAGCAGTATAATTCTTATTTATAATGTGAAATTTCGCTCGTTTCCGAGAGAGTTCGGATCAGATTTAACTAATTATTATTATTATTATAGTAAACGCATAGTCAGCAGTCAACTATTGTTCCATTGTAATTAACATTAAATCGTTGATGAATTGACTGTCAATGAGCGACAAACGAATTATCCTACCGATGATATAGAATAGAAAGAATATAAGTTCCAATACAAAAAAAGAACTTAAGTTCTGAAAACTAAATTATAATACTCGTTCAAATCAAACAATATAATTTATAATAATAATAATAACACAAATAACATCCGTCGCCGAGTAAACTTGAAAAAAAAATGAAATACAAACATTGGACTCCAAGCTTTTCTTTTTCATATTCAAGTTACAGTGAACCAACACCAATAAGCATAGCAACAACAACAGGTTAGGAAAGCAACAATGGCTACAACAACGCTAGAAATAACAGCATCTAGTAATTCTTCGATATCCGTCACTAAACGCGTTCGATAATGACCGATCGAATGGAAGGTCGATAGAAAAAAATGTGATTTTGTTATTGGTTCGTTGTTTGTATCACTTCTATTCGCATTATTTCAACGGGGTATGGGTACAAGCTGGCATCGATAGTTGATTTTACAAACCCTTGCTTTTTATTGCATATCTCTATGTGTTATTATGTTATCTAGATTAGGGAAATATCGCGAATGAAGTTCGTCTCTTTTTTTTGCGTATGATCCAGATGAATCAACACCATCATCAGTTTGAATTTAATGGATGTAATAATCAAATGAATCAATAGTAGTTTTCAGATGACAAACGTTTTTATTGTTGCTAGGCTTGACTCGACATGTATGTTTTTTTCTGTCACTCTTTGCAGACAGATTGGGTTGTCACCGTCTACCTACCTAGATGGGTTAGCATATTTGGGGTAGTATGAATCCCCTCGGCGTGATATCATACAAAAACTAAAATTCGACAGTTGTAGATACACTAAAATTTTTGCGAGCTGCCTTTCAAATCTGGGATAGAGTACCTTGAAAATAAATACAACTTTGCGAAAGTTCGTCATATGTTACAGTTTCATTACAATTTCAATGTTTATTAACATGCGTTTTATGACCTGCGGCAAAGCCCGGACTAACGTCAACGAACGTGATGCTCTGTGTTTGGTGGGATTGAGAGGAATCGGACATTATGGGTTGCCACTGTCATGTGACAAAACGATTGATTCAAATTGTTGTTAACAACAAATAAGATTACAACTCGCTATTGAGCAAAATCCGCCGACACAAGTGAATAGAAAAGGCGTCGATTTGGAAAGCCTGATAATACCAGGCCACATACATGTTTGGCTACCCGGCAAAAACTGAGCGAACTCCAATGGGAAATTTTAGCGCATCTGCTGTATAGCCCGGATTTCACACCGTCAGAGCATCATCTGTTTCGGCCTTTACAGGACTCCTCTAAAATATGTTCATTTAATTTCAACGGTGAGATGCGGGAAAAGTCGTTTGTCACCATTTTTGCCCCCAAAAAAATCATAGAAGTTCAACGATGGCAGTGCTATAGTGTTGTCTGAAAAACAGTAGAATATCATAGATGAAAATAGCCTACATTAAATTTAGTAATAATATTTTAGAATACAAAAAGTACTTGCTTCAACTTAGCTTGAATACTTTTAAGCGATCTATATTAGATTGGAAATAGCGCTTTTTTCTAAAAGACATCCCTTTGCCGTTACTTGTTCCTTACTTCTAACTTTCTGTGCGAAAACCTGTTCTATCAGCTTGTTGCAACATCTACGTCAATAGGATCTCGAAAATTATTCCAATTTTTTTTTCTTGTTATATTTCTAATTACGCGTTTAGCTTGACGAGGAAACAGTAGCGTGAATATAAAAACGCTTGAAAAACTTGAGATTCAGTGAGGGCTATCACCCGACCTCGTACTCATAAATATATATATGATAGATATAAAACTTACACGGTGTGTTGTAAAAATGAGTAATCAACTTGCCGGATGTCCTATCTAATCTATCTTCTGCTTTGTTTTGCTAGGTCAGCAAAGGCCAAATCGTTTGTTAACCTCGACTGTCTTGAAAAATACGATCGAACTGGGACGCAATTTTACTTTGATAGACACGTTAGGAAAATTACGTTTATATACGCAGAAAATCGCTAGATTAAACATTTCTCTGGTCGATTAGTCAAACAAAACAAATTCCTTATCACTTCCTTATCAACGAAGTAGGCGTTAATGAGATAGATTTTCGACTGCACTAATATAATTTGCACAGCTGTTAATATTTCCAAGAGATATGAATAGTTATGTTGAACAATATCGACCCACCGTGCTGGCTCATCCTGTACCAAGGCTTGCGAAGCAGGGAGCTATTTCACACCTAAACTATACGAAGATGATCCAAGGATCGTCTGAACTCGATACGAGTGTGCCGTCTCATATCTACCCTGCACTCAGTCGAAACAATTTAAGCAATATTGTGTAGCCTGCTTTACGTATTGGATTAAATAAGTTCAATTGGCAAGTTGCAATTTTTGTTTACAACTTTTTAAAGTATAGTTCTTCTCAAACGTTTAGCCAAAACAGAAGATCCACCAATATTTTATCACGTGTGAATTCTATGAGATATAGAATATAGATACAAAATATTCTTTGCGAATAGTTTGATAGATGCCCTGATATTAAACTTGGCGCACCCTGTTTAAATGCTTATATCACTGGATTTTTGATCATTTCATTTAACCGTTTTAGCCTTATGTATAGCAGTGGTACAATGCAAACAGCAAAAAAGCAATTTTGGTAAATTAAAAAACATATTTAATTGAATAGGAAAAGCTCGGAATGAAGTTAATCCTTCCTTCCTTAGACGTCAATTTTTTCTTACATATAGCAATTTTAACCGATTATATAAGGACGCTTATTAAGGCGTCGGAAGCGTGAGCCCGATAGAGGCGATTAGTGCATTGGTCCTTTCCTTTAACATCAAGCCATTAACAGCTATGCATACATACGCTGGAAGCAGTCTGACATTTAGGTAAGCGAATCGATCGTCGTGCATCTAAATGCATTGACAGGTGCTTTCGTCGGCTCGATTTCGGGTCGAGGCGTAACACAAGCACTCGACGAATATGGGTTACAATTGATAAATTCAATATATTTCTATAGCAGTTTTGCTGCTTGCTTATAGCAAACACTACATGACCCGTTTGGCCCAAGCAACCAATGCTTCAGCAATCACTAATTTCTTTTATCGTGCCCACGCTGCACGACGACGGGCATCGCAGCCAGTACAGCCATTAAGTTTGTGCTAGATCCGTATTCGAAATGTTCCGTTGCTGTTCCTCCGAAGAACGAACTTTTCAAAGCTAAAAATATCCACAAAGTTACTAAATGTAGCACTGACAGAAAATGACAAACGGTGAGATGTTATTTAGTATATGAGTCATTTCAATCCTCCCAAGAGCTTTGCCTCACCAGCCAATCACTGTTCTCACAGAGCCCTTTACGCTTCGTTTTACAACACGCACACACGTGGTACGATGTGTTTAGGCTTACGAAGGGAAAGCGTCGATCACCTCCTTAAAGCTGTACTTTTTCATTATAGAATTTTGTTGCCTAAGATTTTCCATCTCGAAAAATATTCCTTTCGAGAACCTTAACCAATACATAGGCAACGTCTCTGCAAGTCGCCTAAGTCATTACAGCACCAGCATAGCCGTGCGTTACAAAATATTCAGAGCTCGATGGTATATTTCTGAGAAGCTTAAATCAACTAAATAGTTAGTCCGTTTCTACGGAACACGCCATTAGTTATCCCATAGTACAGGGGTTGTACATCGTTTGATGGCCGTACTGACTTATACCTTCGCAGCTAGAGTATTATAGCCTAGGCGTCCGTAGTGATCTGCTGAACCCCTTATATAATGAATGCAAATACTTTGAGGAGAGCATCATGCACGTAGCAGAGTTTTCCTTGGCGATGCATGGGGAGAATAACTGGGGTCGAATGAAGAGTTCCACACTTTCCTTCTAGCAAGAAGTAAATGACGCTACTCTTCAATGTTGAAATTACATAAGAAGTAGATATCTCAAATTGGTAAAGCGAGACAAACGGCATAGGAGAGAGAAGAATACGGAAATGTCGTGTTTAGTAGCTTTCGACAATGCTAACAGATAACACGAGGATAATGGTACAGCCAGAAGTAGCTCGTTAAAATGTCAGTATCAATGAGTCGCATCCTTATCCCCATTGGCCAGTTCTCACGGCCACTGTATCAGACCACTGTGTAAATAGGCGTATAAACAGCGATACTATAGATGGATAAAAAGAGAGACCAAGGCGTAATAGATGTTACAGCATCGAGTATGTTCTTCACGTTCAACATATATCACATGTTCCGCCAGCATCATCCGGCAGCGTTGTAATACGATAATAGGATATCATTTTTACAGTATATTCATTTTGACGGCCGACGCATCTTTTTTTTACGTGGTTAGCCTCGTCGTTTGTTGCTAGTCAGGAACAGGAGGTAACATACGCCTGACGTTGCCTTCTTGCCAAAAAAAACATGCGTTCACATAAGCCTCTCCACGAAGAGCACTAACTTCTAGACCGATCGAGCATCAAATGAAGAGTCACATACAATGCAGCAGACGCTACGATCTATACCGAATTGAAGCTTATTTATTGAGCCTGTTGCTGCACAGGTTGACTAAGACTTGATTGATTGCTATGTGGTTGCTATAGACGCCTGATAGTCGGGATTCATACCTATCTAATGGATCCTGCCGGCGATGAGTTCGGGTAATATCCCAACGGTTAAAATGGCGTAAGGGATACAGTAGCATTACTTAAGCATATACAGTTTGTTGTCTACGTCTAGTCTCCCTGTCCAATATATCAAACATAGGGTTTGTCTCGATCCATCGAACAGATGCAAGAGATAGGACGGTATACCGCACTGTTTCTGTAAGCAAGAACTAGTAAACTGGAATTTGTACCTATTTGACAACACTCCGTTATTTCATTAGGAGATCCCTCAAATTTATCAGAGCTCCCAGGATTAATTGGACGACGCGTACAATCCGCAGCGCTGTTGCTATCATAGAATACACGAAAATTGTAAGCGACGCTTTACGTACATCAGGTATACATACCTTACGCAAATGCATCATCATCTAGGTTATCACGGGGACGGAAGGGTTGTGATCTGGGTTCGAAACCGGCCATGGATAGATTTTAGTTCCTGCTGGGAGCTAGTTAACCGTCTGACGGAATGCCTAACGGCGATGCTGGACATACAACCCGAAACATGGACTTGTATTCATTGTCAAATCATCCTGTATATTTAAAGCATTATTGGTGTGCGCAACTATGACTCCCGCCGGCCCTAGTGATTCATGCAAGTAGATCTACATGTATTTTTACAGTTACACATCGCTAAAATTTATCCCTATCCATCTTATTTTCTGCAATTTCGTCTTATATAAAAATTAGCTCTTTATAAAATAAGAAAATCGCTACTATCTACAATTTTTCGGTTAGCTTCGAGATGAGCAGGTATTTAGTCTTCATCCAGGTAAATTCTAAATGGCTTTCATGTGCTAGAGAACATAAATCGATTTTTTTTTTGTTTTGACATATACATCCAATATAACTGTATAGGAAAGGCGTGTGCTTCCTCGAAATGCCCCGATTATACATCTCAAATCATCGCACCGATTCTGGATGTTCTTTATTTGCGTGTGTACCACTTGGGCTTAAGCTGCCATTGAGCCAAGTTTCAATATTGGTCAGATCAAGGAAATACGTCGCGTAAGAGGATAGATTTTATCACGTTATATATATATGTATAGCCATCGTCCACCTTGCTCGTCATCCGGTACAAGTACACAGTAATAACTGAGCGATCATTATTTTTCAAAGGGATTCAATCCATCAGAAGATCATGCGTTAATCGCGTTTGCCTCTGAGGTAGTAAATAGGCAATATGGTAAATCTGGACTGGAACAATATATATTAACATAGGACGTGCCACTTCGAGCTAGATCGAATTTTGGTAATGCTTTCAGTCCGTTTCGAGACCGTCGTCCTCCTCCTGGATAATATTAATGATTATGAATGATCCTTTCCTCGTTGTTCTCTAAGAAATTGTGCGCGATATCGATGCCTGAAAGTTGATTGATGTCAGTATCTCAGAAAAATAGGCTGGTAATTATGTAAAACATAACATCTTCAACTTTGAAATTTGTACTACGAGTGAAGAGTCTGATTATAGCATAGATTTCTGGATATCGTTTTACACACTATCGTCGTTCTTCTGATCAGTAGTACCCTTTTCCTTATGTGTACACTTCGAACAACGCACCTATTTGATGTGTTATATTCTCGCTTCTAGTGAAATTTTTCGATAACTTATTGTTTATAACTTAGACACCAGCTAGAAAAAATTCTCTGTTTCTTTTTAGGTACAGCCGTTCCATTTCCTTCGTACGCGTGTCAGAAGACTGCATTCTTTTGCATGGCCCTTTTCAGAGTACAGCCAGCGTGCAGTAGGATCTGTACATTTGCTTCCTGAACGCGTTCCGCACAAAAACGTTTCGCATACAAGCTGCCGCACGATAACCTCTACAAGGCACATTCGATGCGTATGCAGATCGAGTACTAGTCGAGGTAACTTTTGTAGAGACACAGGTCCCTCCCATGTCCATCTTCTTGAAGTGATTGATATGAATGTTGTTTCATTCTGGACACGTTCGAATAGTTGATGCATATGTTTACAGAAATAAATGTCTCCTCTCATTTGAGATGAAAATCTCCTAGTTCGTCCTTGTCCTGCAGCCTCACCATACCTCCACATTGACCGTACATTTATCTATTGAACGGGTCATACTCTCTCACTTAGATGATTTCATGCTTTGCATAACAGTAGTATAGTAGTTGATACGGTCTACTTAGATTGGAACGGTTTTACAGGGCGTAATACATTGCGAGTACTGTTTAGCTAGTGGGGAAAAGGATCTAGAGTATATATACCTTCTAATTCCAGGTAATTATCTCTTCATTCTGCAATTTATTATTCGGTGAATAGATTTGAGCTGTCTCTCGCAGCCCCTAGAAGCCGCATTATCGCGTCGCCTTTGCGTTCCACACAGATTCGCAATGTGTGCCCGACTGTGCCTGCTGCTATGTTTCGCCGCTGGCCCAGCACTATCGGCTGGCCGGAGGACTTATTGGTCTCAAAGGACAGATTCAAACAAGCGCAAACATGTATCTCGCTACTTCTTTTAGCAGAAGGTATGGGCTAGCAGCACCCATTTTAGTCCGACTTACTTTGTCACATATATCCTTCCCGGAAAACCTTCTCTTTTTGAAGAAGAACTTTTGCAAGTCAAAAAACATCATTTTTGCGCTTGAGGACTCGACGATCTAATTGGCCTCACAATGTATGCGTCTCTCGGACGTGTGGCTGCAACAAACCTACGGCTACTGATCGATGCGGATACCTTACACCTGTTTGATTTTTTACTCGCTTTTGCTTCTATATCCGGCCAAGGTCGGATGTTCGCTACTTAACTCTGGTCGAAATGAGCTAAATCAAAGGATAACTGTACACTGACAGGTTGCCATAAGCGAAGAGACATAAATAATCGGAAAAGCGGTTGTTTTCGACAGAAGGCACGCTTCGAGCTTTGTCATTGCTTCAGAGAGAGAGAGAGAGAGAGAGAGAGAGAGAGTGAGAGAGAGATCGAAGACACCACAAGTTTCCGTATCTCACCTAATTGCAGAGAACTTTTAGGGGAGGTTGCGACCAGGGGCCCAATGAAAAACGTCCAATTGTGCGAGTGCATGTTAGATTCATTACTCATTGGTTATTCTGTCCAATTGTGTCACTCATACGTTAGCAATAAAGCCTAGCAACAAGCAAGCTTATGCCTGTTAGTTGCTGGAGTTGCAGTGCCTTGAAAAAAAAGGACGACAAATATACTTTTTCATTTCCGTTCATTTTGGACAGGCTGCGTATGCTTAGTAAAGTGTTTTCTAAAAAAATAAAAAGCAGTAAAATCCGCCTTTTAGCGGAGGACGAGCGGGAGCATCGCTAATCTGAGCCTGAGCTCATCATCAGTACGTAGTGTCGATGTTCGATCATTTAGTGCAAGCGAGGTAGCGGGCGCGAAGCGTGATTTTTAGTTAAAGCTTCGTGCTAATATTATGTTTTACGTTGAAACGATCGTTGCTAATGTTCCAATTTCAGGGTAGAAAACGAAATATTCTCTCGTGTGCTATCTTCGTCTCCACACCGCTCCCGCCATATTGCAATCCCTTTCCGCTATACAGACAATTAACAAATTGCGATTAGTCTCTTGTTATCGCTTTTAGTCAATATGGATCATTGTTTAGCATTCGGGGTTGCTCTTCTTGGGTCGGCCTAAAATGTCCTACCGAACAAATCGTACCGAGTGGTCTATAGACAAATGAAACATATCCCTATTCATCCGGCGGATGGCTTGTCAATTTGTAGAATAGCTATGAGATTGTTCAGCGATGTAAAACGACAAGTGCCTGTTATATGTTTGCTTCACACTGTCACTATAAATAGAATCGGTTCACGATTGAGGACGACTCTGAGCACATACTATGCTACTACTGCACTTTTACATAAAATATTATCTAGATATAATATCATATTTTTGTGATCGGTTTTTGAATTCTCGCGGGAATGCTGTGCAGAAATTTCTCACATTAGAATTAATTATCTATTTAAACATTCTGAGATCAACCAAGTTCTGCAAGTAAGAGGTGAAACAGCAGCGGTGTTTTGAGTATCGTACTCTGAAGCCCTCGTTTTAAAGCCAGCTCATGAAGCATTCTGGAGATATTTTTAAAAAAAAGTGATGATAAGAACGACAAATACTTCGTGACAATATCCGACCTTCGGAATAGTAACACTTTAGTAAAAATATAAATAGAACTTAAGCCATTTGATTATGTAATAAAGTTAAGTGCGCTACTTGCAACGGAAAATACACGAGCATTAGAAGTGTAACTGCGGGTGCAAATAAAGGATAATACTCTTGGTTGGAGATAAAATGTATATTTATCGAACTGTTATGTTGCTACAAAATCAATGGCTTTTTGCAAAAGTAACTCTTTAAAAACGACACCCGCATTTTTCTGCACTCTTCCATACTCTGGACCATATTAAATTGGAGCCGTCGAGTACTGTGCTTCGCCTAGCAATATGGCTTGCAGGGTGATATCCATCGGATAAATGCCTGGCCTTGTCCTTTTGGGAAACAAAACGAAGCAAGCAAGACATCATAGGCTAGCATATGCTGAAACTTTTACTCTGCATGTTGCATACAGTCGACAAGAGCTCTCCCGCCTCGTCTTGCTGCCTTCTACAACACTAATACATAATGTATGGTTTTCCGAAAAAATAGCAGATCTTGTATATTGGATAGTGCCACAGTTTCCGCTTCTTCGCATATAATTTCTGCAGTCGTAGTTTTTATCTGTTATTTATCAGCTATTATGGTGTCAATTAGTACATAAAGTTATCTATGCAGCATTGTATCTACTCTGAAAAAAGAGTTTATAGTTCTGCACACACACACACACATGGAAAATGCAGCACCTCAACAACGATGGAGAGCAAAAAAGTTTGCAGAATAAATAGAGCTGACTTCTTCACAGATTCATCTAGCGGTATTGTATCATAAGTATGTGATCTTTTTTCAGTCGAAATTTCTACAGCTGTCATCTCTCGATTTCACCATAACTGCACCTAAGATGGTTACACATAATGGCGTGTCAATCTTTCACGAGATCTGCCTAACTGACCTATATTACTTTTAAAAGCTGTTCCTAACATTCCCTTGAAGCCGACGACAAGACAGCTAAGACGCATGGTACGCACAGCTCTTCGTCGCGATATGAGGACTTTTCCCAGAACAGATAATCCAACACCTGTATATATTGGCCGGTTTCCGCGCCGTATGCAAGTCTTAACTTGTAAAGCTTAAAATATTTGTTTATATCTATTTTGCGTGTTCAGACTTAACACTTACCCTCCGCGGAGACGTTTCCTATGCTCCTTACGTCGGAGTCGCATGGCTCGGTAGCGAAGTGCGCAGATAATGATGAAAGCAATAATGGGGAAAAAAATTATAGCACTAAGGATTGGTATAAGGACGGGCCGTGGATCAAGGTGAGGGGGAAGCTGCTGTGGGGTGAGCCCGGAAGTAGCGTTCAAATTCGAGTTCGGGGGGTCGCGGCTCTTGGGCGTCAGCAGCGCGGGGGGAGGCTGGGTCGGGAGGTACGTGGCAGGAATCGAGGGAATGGTGCCAACCTGCAGAAACCACCAGCCAGCTGGCAAAAGCAACCGACGTTATTTTCGTGGTTCACAATATAATTAAAATTTCCGTCCGTCGTGTTCCTCTGTAGTCTTTGCTTCTCACACTTTCATTGACACGGACGCGCAGTTTTCCCTTTTTTGAACCAAAGGCGGCTGCTTCAATGAAGAAGATGAACTTCGATATGGGCGCACGACACGAGCTACGGCGGGTCAAAACGACAGTGTTGGTACGGAACAGGCTGGCATTAGCCACGTTATCTCACGGGTTACACCTGGGGCAGGCGATCACCAAATCCTCAACTTCTTCTTGTCCTTGTTGATCTTCACGATCACAACAACACTGATTGATGAAGATTTTTTAGAGGTTAACACGGAACAGAAATACAGTACGCTGCGCTTTTTATCCCCGTCTGTCCGAAGACCTCGGATTTTTCTCTGCCTCTTGCTCTATGTATGCTTACTTCGTAGAATACAGTATTTCAACGTTGTTTTCTTCTAACTATTTCTATTGTCCCTCTCATTCCTTTATGCATATCTCTCACTGCATCCCAGTCTGGGCTACTGGAACAGCATTGACGCCAATGGTCGTCGCGATGCCTGTTGCGGTCCACTCAACTGTAGATTTTACGAACGCAACCACTGGTAAGCGGCGATACCGACCGCTGAACCAGACCTTTGCCACCAAAGACGAGTGGTATCGATAGCGTCGGGCCGCGCTAAGACCTTAAAACCGAACAAGCAGGCTGGCCGTAAAATCGGACGGGCGAACTCGACCTATCAAGAGAAAAGAACATGAAGCACACTGAAGAATTATAGTATAGGCAGGTCTGATCGAATGAAAAAAAACTGCAGTCGTTGGTACAATAATGTAAATCGAAGGAAAAGCTTAGCTATACAATTGTAACAAACGAATTTTCTTCACTCGCGGTAGGTACGCTTGTTTGCTGCAAAAAAAAAACTGCTATTAGCCAACTGCGTAGAAACTTTTAACGATTCTGCGCATATGTGAACAAATAGTGAAGTCATGCCCAACACAGAGTAGGCCAATTGTTATTGGAAAGATCAGTGTTCATTACCGAATCGTTTGTCTCGTAAGTCTAATGCCATAGTTGGAAGCCATAGCCTCTCCCGGCATAGCTCCTTCTACTTAGAGCCCGCTACATGCATTTGCTACACATCGCGAACACGTTCAGTGCAAAACGTCACAGTTCCGCGCACGCCAGTCACAGATTAATATAGTCTCCTTGCTAGCTAGGTGCAGAAATAATCAGCACTGGCTCGCTACCGTTATTTATAAGCCACAATTATAAACATAATATCTTTCCCTTTATAAATGTGATCGAATACATACGTAACAGCCTCATATTTTCGTCCCTCTTGACCGCTCGCTCTTCATCTTCTTTTTTGACGCCTTTGCTCTCGTATCGCTAAAACACGCGCACCGAACAAGCAAACATAAAGATCAAAACAAATCTTACCGTTATCTAGCGATTAGCAGGTCGTACAATTCCAGCAGTGGCAAACATCGTATAGGCATCCTCTGTCGAGCTGTATCCATTGCCACTTTCCATTGTGATAAATCAACCAAGCAAGCTAGTTGAGCTCGTCGTGACCGTAGCCCTCTTCTGTGCCTGTATCACCTTGGCGACGCACCACGGTTGAGCTGGCTGCACGTCCACACAAGCGCGACAGAACTGCATGGCTAACGGTAGGCCTGCTAGGTCACCATGACTGGGGGATCAGCGGCCTTGTAATAGGCACAACACTAAGGGAATACATTATCTTGCAACACTGGCAGCGATAGCAGCAGCGGCAGAGCTTTCAAGTGTGCCAGAAGCGTTTGTAGCATTAATAACTGCACAAGGGGCAACAATTGTGTACCCGACGCGTGCCTTATGCATCCATAGTCTCGTCGACTATACCCGTATCTGTCGTCTGCAATGTCCAACACGATCCTGCTTTGTATACAATGAAAATCTCGACAGCCTTTACTGTATACGACCCACTACCGTCGCTTGTTTGTGGTCATTAAAATTCGCCTGAACAACAATTGTACTAGTGATATCATTGTATCAGCTAGTTGCAATGGTAAACAAGAAGCCTTTGGCGATCAACGACGATTACCGTAAGCTATATCTCATAAAGATGCGAGAGATGGGTTCAAGTCACAGCAATAGCAAAAATTACGACGGCCTATAGTCACTAGATGAGGATGGTCACAAGACTGACTGGGAGTTAAATCGTCGCAGCTGTGGTAGTAATCGCTAGAATATAGCAAGTCGTTGAAGGAGTATCATTAACTGAGACCGAACTCTACGATTATACAGTACAATAGAATACTCTTAAACAGTCAAATGGATTCAAGGAGTCGAGGACAGCCTTCCAAACGCGCGCAGTACTCGCACTCAACTAAACACAATTCGTACATGACCAAACTCTCGCCACAACTTGCTTCTTTGCTGGTCCTTAGACACTTGCATGCTTGGCGCTGCCTCCTCGTCCAGCCATTGATCGCAGAGGACTACTCCTCCTGCAACCCTCCCCCATAGTTGGACCCTCTCCTGTGTTGCGCCCTCTGCCATCTTCAGAAAGAGAAAGAGCAAAAGGCCAGCTTCAAATGTGGCACAACAGCTGTATCTGGCAGCGGCGTGGTCTTCCATTCTCCTCCTCTTAGTGCCTAGTGTAAGCATAGTAAGCGGCGCTGCGGGAACAGCAATACCTAGTAAAGCATCGCCAAGAAGATGCACCAGAAATCCTTTCGGTTAGCGTCAATAATGGAGGTGGTTAGTTTCTCAATTGTGGGCCCTGTTTGCTAACACCACGAAGTAAACACACTAACTTCAGCACGCCTCGTTTCAGCGTATGCGGTCGTAAGAATAAAAGTACATACCTCAAGTGTATATGAGGGTGTAGGGGCGGGGTATCATAACGAGCGCAATTCGTAACTACTCTAACTTGACGATTAGCTCGGTCCAGGATAGATGAGCCAAAAATCAAATGTCCATGACCGCCAAAGTATACACGCTTGCCCGAACGGTATCTCCTTTGCTTTTCCTTCCTCGGATTCAGTTGTTACACAGCCAATGGCCAAGCTGCATACACGTTCACCTGCGTCGGAATGGCAGAATTATGTGCAGAACCGAAACTCACGTCACAATTAAATGTGAACTATATGCCGTAGCACTGCGGATGAAACTCAGAAGAACACATCGACGCCATTCGCGACAAGCACCCAAGAACTCAAGCGTGCTTCGTTCAGTAACTAAAGAACCGGCAATGACGAACCGACGCCTGTCTACGTGCAATATTTCTGTGCGTGCTTGTGGTATGTATATTGAAAAAGGGATCGATAGAAAGCTCTAGGGGCAGGTATATATTGTCAGAAATCGAAAATCTGTCAAAAGAAAGAGGCAATGCTATGGGCTTGCGTCACGGACAGGTACGCGTTAGGAAGCTTGTAGCTTGAGCATGGTCCCGCAGACCGTAAAACCTTTGTGTGCGATGTTGAAATAGAGCTGGTACAGAAGACTTCGAAAAAAACGTAGGTGCTGAGATAGACAGCTAGACGAGATATGCATAGATGCACACCAAAAACTCGCGATAAAGGCCAACATCAGAATGCACGTGAAAATAAATGTCATTGTTTAGTGCAAGAAGACGGCGAGATATAGGAGAACGTTTCGTCAATTATGTCTCACTCACATTTTTGCAGGCGCTGAAGAACGGGCAAATCAAGGCTTCTTTTTTCCTGCCTGACTTTACTGGCAGAAGTAAAAAAGATCTATTCAAAACATCTGCTTCGCATGTGTTCTCAGACTCAACTTAACTATAAAGTGTAGTTGGAAAAAACGGGTTGTCAGAATTCTATTTTCGAAATGAAAATAATAGTGGAAGAAAAGAAGACTACGACTCTGGCGTTGCGCGAAGTCTCTTTCGCAGAGTCAAACTCGCTTTAGAGGAAGAAGATACTAATACAGACTTAAAGTCAATTGTAAACGAATAAGGCTTGCGCTTACCATAGTGCCGGCTTATATTTACCACCAGCGTCCGTCGTTCATAGAAGGCGAAAAGGCACACATACGCGCATGGCCTGAATTCAGGGTCGGCAACGATTATACAATCCGGAAAGTGGCAGCCATTCGACGTGGTGACTGTTGATACTATAAGTCGTTTAGATCATAGCTCGTCACGATGTCGAGGGAAAAGGTCGTCCCAGGCCGTTGTATCTTGTATTGAATATCATTGCCTTTTTTGTAAGTAGATCCTTAATACTGTAGTGCATATAAGGACGTATTTGGAAATTCGAAAAGCCTCCACCAAAAATTTAAATAATTATCGACTAGTGTAAGATGTATTTTAAATTCTAATATAGTAAATAATTAATGGATGACTAGTGCTGGGTGATTGATGCATCGCATGAAGAACATCAATAATTAAAATGACTAGACTTGCTGGTATACTAATTCCGCTATGTGTAATTGTTACCGCCAGTGTCAAGGACAGAAAATAGCCACATTTAAGGTTCTCTGCTTTCTCTATATAACCCTTCTACATGTGTTCGCCAATAATACAGCCAAGTTTTTGCTAGAAAGCAGAGCCCAGCATCATAGATACGATTATATTTCCAGAACATGTCCAGCAACTTGTTGGCATTTTTCTAATTGTTTGCCTGTTGGATACAGACCTTACAACTCACCAAAAACCGCTCGTTTACTGAAAGTCAACGGATAGTATTACTCACATACGCGTAAAACCCGCGCACTGAACAAGCTGAAAAGGGTCTCGTATTTTCTAGCAAAGAGGAGGGTTTGAGACCAAAAAAATGAACAAATAGGCTACCCAGACAATCTATTTAAAGCCACTTGTGAAAAGCATCGTACATAAAATGCTCTAAAAAACGACGATATTCAATACTAGTTCTCTGTCCTATTATTACAAAAAAGACGTTTGTTTTTAAAAACACTAGGCTAAATGATTCGAATGTTCTATTTTACGCTTTCCCGATATGGTTTGAGTCTGTGATTGAATAAGCACGTAAACCAAACACGACTATGTTACGTTTTACGTTTACATGTCTGGATGCGGCAAACACGCACAATGTGGCGTGTACGCGTTACAGGGGCCGGCCACTTACAACACGCGAATACCTGGTAGGGACTGTCTGCCCTCAAATTGTCCTGTTATTAGGCCGACGGCCGATGCGCAGAAAAAAGCTTATAAGTTCACTGGCTTGTTAACCGTAGAACCTGATACGGATAGCCGTCTGTGAAGTGTTCGGGGTGCAGAGAGCTCTAGCAGGATAAATCTAGTAAGGAGGAGTTTCACAGACTGGTCAAGCTGGCTTTGGTGCCTACTGAGCTAACAGGTCTTCCCACTATTAAATAGCTTAAGCAGACAAGGTGGTAAAATTGCTTATTGCGGTTTGTTGACTATGGCGCCATTGGACGATACGATGGCGACGCGAAGCTAAGCAGCTGAGTGTGATTGGGAACGCTGTTCGATAATGGCGAGTTTTTTTCATCACCAACGATGACTACAGGAAGTCAAGCTAAAGACCAACGGTGTTGAAGTTGCGTACTGTGACGCGTTTTGCCAAGAAGGCCAAGACAGTGAATTGCAGTAACATCTAAGTCCAATAATTGGCCCTTTTATTTGTGGAAGGCTTAAAGATGCCCTCCGGGGATCATGTCGCGATTTACCTATTCTATGATGAAAAGGTAAAATGTCAATATAAGCAATCTGTCTTTGCGTTCTATCTGTACCAACAATTTGCACTCGTAAATTGGAATACGACACAGATCCCTTTACTTGTTGATAGATATTAAACAAACTTCCATTAAGGCACAAGCTAAGAAATAGTAGGCACAATTCATTTGAGATCAAACTTAAAC
The DNA here is from genome assembly GCF_002443255.2 of Varroa destructor. Classification (NCBI taxonomy): domain Eukaryota; kingdom Metazoa; phylum Arthropoda; class Arachnida; order Mesostigmata; family Varroidae; genus Varroa; species Varroa destructor. Next base: position 22,037,316 of record NW_019211458.1, on the reverse strand, counting down.
GGGTTGTGATCTATTTTTTTAATATTATAAGGAATAATTTGCTGACTTCAATTGGGTATTGTGTACGAGTTAAATTCGCCTGTCGGCTTCGCATTTAAAGCGCATAGGGTAACTATTCGTATTATATGCCCACATGACAGTTATGATTTGACCCAGGTTTGCTGATGCAGGCTCTCACTATTACGCACGTTCCTTTACGAAAACGTTGACTTCGCTACGCCGCTTCACGTCAATTAAAGTGAAATATCTTGTGATACTGCGATGCGCGCATGTTCTGATCACTTCCAACGGATGCGGGCAGCAAGCTTAACTTTACAGATGTTCGCCCATATTACGGTTAAATATAGCCAAGGATTACTCGCAGGTAACTTCCTTGACATCGTTTCGGAAGGTTGGTGTCATCGTAGTCAATATATTGTAACACATTGCTGTCTTATTATCATTTTGAATATAATTTGACGCTTTTCGAGAGGAACTATAATGTAGCGACTGCGTTATTATTTATTATTACGTAACCTAGGTTCACGAATTCGACTCCTACGTAAAGTAACACGCTTGACCCACACGGCCTCAGAGACCCTTACAGCTTTTACAAGTGGGCTATTATTTCGGAGAACGACATATTGGTCTATCATATCAGGTTTGTTCGTTTTGAGAATGACTATATCGTGCAGTCCGTTTATCGGAGTTGACGGAGTAAATTTCGTGAGAGCGTCATTGGCATTCGTTCTATGTTTCTGCACTTCATCAAGTGTATCACCTCGTGTGTTTTTAAAGCACAGGCACTGTTTCTACAAACAGTTGAAAAACAAACAAGTACAACTAAACTATTGTAACTAAATTAAGTTCTTTCTTATTTTTGTCAAAAAAAACCATTACAAATATGGTCGATGGGTCTGTCACAGTACGAGAGAGGAATAACGATAGCGCTTAAATCATGGATTGTCTATTTTTCTAAGCTCAGGTGCCCCTTTACGGTTTATACTGTCATATTGACTAAATGATTAAAACATCGTCTTAATACGCGTCAAATGACGCACACAGTAAAAATATCACAGAGACTATATATAGCAGATATGCCGTCCGCATATAGCCTGTTGAAATCACTTTGTTGGTGGCAGTAATAAGTAGGCTAAAAATCTTCATGCGACCCTGATGAGGATCTATTTAGTGAAGCGAACTCTTCATATAGAATACTTACGTAGTTATACCAGTTTCTTACCACCACGCATATTCGTTTCTGCATGTCTAAAATTGTAACTCGAAAACGCAGATAATTGACGCTGTGATCAACAGGTCTGAAATTCCGTATCAACTTGATGTTGCAAACGCATCTAGGCTTATTTGTATGCCAGTTCATCAAAACTAACCTTTCATGCACTCACGGACAAATTTTTAAGTAACTTAAAAAAGCCTTTGTCTACAAACATTCTGAAAGTACCCTCGATTTTTACAAAAATAAGTTTTGCAAAGGCGGAATGATATCGATTGACTCGTATCGAGTCGATCCTTTGTACGAGCAGCCAAGTCTTGTAGATTGCAGTGATATCAGGTAAAACAAATTTCCCTAATCCAATGTTTGCAATTAGATTGAAAATGTTATCGCCATTCCATATTATATATTCAGTGGTAAAGCACAAACCCATACTTCCAATCGACTGGGTCTGCAACTATTGAATCATAAAGTGTACCAGGTATTCAGGTAGTTCGACCATTTCACTATCGTTTTCGTATAGCAAAATGTCTCACATTTGTAAGGCCAATATCTCATTGTATGATATTATATAGTCAGTGTTATTTCTTCAGCTTAAAAATTCGCACACAACTGTGTCTCGTGTCGCCACAACGTCTAGCGCTATTACAGCGCTCAGGAACCATCCAGGAGACATAATCATGATTATCCTTTGCCTACAAGTGGAAACGCCGTAGAGCCTTTCGATGATTCGGCGACTCGGCAATATTTGGCACGGATTATAGTAAATGTTAGTTGGCTGGTTGCTTCTTGGCATTTGTTGACCGAAACCGATGTACTGTAGACAAGAAGCTGGAACAGTTTTTCCACGACATCGGCTAACTAACCAAAAAACAAAAAAAGAGGAACTCTGACCCGTTACCGGACTGTCGCACATGCGCAAAGGTCAATTATATAGCATATGTAAAGTTGCGGGCACTCACGTCCATACAGGCATAGAGGGTACAGATATTGTATTTGCTCTATTCGCAGACGAGGTCCTATCCACACCTAAACGTAAGTACGTACTCGACACGAGATTATGACCAGTTATCTTAGTGACATCATTCTTTATGGAGCGAAAAATCATTGTCATGCCAATCTATTCTGTCTGGCCCAACGGCACCGTACAACTTTTACCTACATAGACACACGTATAGTAGGACGGCCGTACAAACATTATATCTACATAAATGTAAATAACCCGGCGTACGTACAGTGATAATATAGCTATGATTCGTCATGGTGTGATGCAATTGTAATATGCAGTGACATCATTACGGATGCCCAGGACACCGCAGGCTCTTCACGCCTGCGTGAATCATAGAACAGCCAGCTTCAACCTGACTAAATACAAATGACAATGAGTTAATTTGGTTTTTGGAAGTAAAGATCAGCCCAGCGAATATGTGTACTCCTTTTTTTATGGCGATTGTGCGATGTTTGAAACAACCTTAACCCATATACGAGTTGTTTACTTTTAGCTATTGATTATAGTGCTCGACTTCACCTGTGGATCTGTGGCCAGAAATTATTCCCTTATATACGCTAACTCAGTAATGTATTGTCCTACCTTCAAGTTAACCCATAACCGGCGAATACTCACCACAAGCATCGCAATGGCGCTTAATGCAATATAAGTAAGGCTCAAGGTAAAGGTCAGGAAGCTTAAGACTATTTAGTTTAAAGGACAGGGTCGAAGTTTCGTACTCAAAATGGAATTTACCTCGTTAACAACTCTATAGGAGCAGCATGGATATATAAAGCTTTTTTCCAGTATAGTTTGTCGTGAAAAAATCGAGCTTACTTATTAGCTCTTAAAAACTTACTTATTAGAAAATTGAGGCTAGAATTATCGAGCAGAAGCTGCACCGTTTGGACTCGCCTTGCACAGACTCTACAAACCCTAGTATAATACCTTCCAACGATGATCCCCAGCCGTCCTTTTGCATGGCTAATTTAATAATTTGCTTAGCTCAGTAAACATCCTACCCGAATAAAAGGACACGATATTGTCGATTCCTTTCCTAGGTTAATGGTGGCCACGTGGCTTTGACGGCGGACTATGTAATCTCTGGCAAACTGTTCACGAGAAAAATTCCAATCAATAACATATTGTTCGGCGTTTCACTGCAACGATCGTAAATTTCGATTAATCGTGATTTTTGTAAAAAATTACAATTACGTTTCAACTTATGTATGTAAGTGTATAAGACAAAGACTGTTTCGACTGACCTTTCCTCGAACCCAGCTCCTCGAACCCAGCTCCTCGAACCGAGTCAACCCGAATACTTGCCACGGGCTATTGCGCGACCAGGTAGACCAGCTCAACACAACGTACCGCTGAACTCTAAAATCTACATGTAGAGTCAGAAGTTTCAGCCATATATATTGGACCTACACCTGTTTACAAGATAACACTGGATCTCTGCTACCGCGTACCGGTGCAATAACTTCTTACGCACTTAGACAAATTAAAGCAGAATTAAAATACATACGCAAAATTTCTATAGGCCAGCTTCGCGCAGATAGTTCTTCATGTTTACCCCACGACAACTATTTATTAATAAAGACGTATAATTAACCATGTCACTCACAATGCATCAACATACTAATCGATAATACATAAAAATTCAATACGACGTTGACTCTAAAAGAATCACGGGATGCACCGTTTCTCCGGTACATCAGACGTGATTCTTCGCGCTGGGCTATTTCGCTCTATGATGAAACTGTAGATTTCTAGTGAACTGTACTTTCAGCCACGACCGTTCAAATACCAATACGTGTCTTACCGGCCGTGTGTATGCGTGTACTCAAAAGAATATGGCCGAGCTTTCGAAAGAGGGTTTGTCATTAGTAGTAGCGGAAGATTAAAAATATTTCATTTTAAAATACCAGCGGGCAATCATATTTTAAGATTATTTTTGGACAAATGAAAGACCAAAATGAAATCTCGTAGGTAATGCCAGAGTTGACACAAAATAGGGCGGCATACAAGGCAGCGATTGAACCAGTCCTATGAAGCCAGGCTACTTAAGCTGGACTTTACGGAAGGTATTTTCCGGTGGGGTATTTGCTGGGGCTGGTGGCGCACACAGTGCTTCTGTCCTGCAACTGCTACCGATGCAGCTGTCGTGGCCTTTTCCGAAACAGCTTGCGCAAATAGCATGAATAATAGTCTTTGTCGAAATAGTGAAGGCGGCGACAGGTCCTATTAAAGTCCCTTTCAGCCACGTTTTCCTTCTCTACACAGGCATCAGCAGATTTCTTAACAGTTTGGTTTTTTTCAACCTCACTCGAGTGTCATGCGTCACTCGCTGGTTGAAGCTTGTTGAGACAGCGATGAGCGCTTTCATTTCAGCAGAGTCTCAAAGCCTATGCACTCTACCACTTCTCCAACACCCCGTTTTCGTGCTAGCTTCATCCCACTATACTGTTGCCTTGACGAGCTGAGCACACGAAGTGCTTTTGCTGTCCTGGTTTCCCGCACTTGTACGCTTTAGCACGCTTTATTTAGTCAGTCGCGAAATCCACGACGAAACAATCACACAATGGCAGTAGTAGCAGTTACAGCTCCCAATAGGTAAATGAGGTCGGTAGCTGAAGGCATGAGCGCTTTTACCGCACTCCAAAGCGGCGTCGGCAACGAACGACATCTAATGGCAGTTTAACTTATTCTTTCTACCCTTCCTTTTTCTCTCTATTTCTTCGGAACGCTGCCTCATGGGGTACTGCTGAGGATGGATCCATCGCAAATGAATGCCTATCTTGCATAAATCTGCTAAGGGCAAAGTAGGCGGTGCTTTTCACCTACACGTAGCCCGAAAACAAACTAGAACGGAACATATGCGGTATTCAACTAACAGAAGGTAGCTAGGTTTATTGTGACGTGGCTGGTACTGATTACCCTATTATATTTGCTGTACTTAATGCTGTTATGCTAGATTTTTATTAGGACGTATAAGTTAGTTAGTTCCTGATTTAATTAGTGAAAGAAAATAAAAACAATCCATTTCTTATTTATGGTTTATATATTTATCTACAATTTATTTACGGTTGGAGTAGAGACGCAGATGGCTAGAAATAGGAAGTGCATACGTTTCTTTTAGAAGAGTCTCTCATTATGACGCAGTTATGTGATACGTGCAGAAAACGCTAGTAAATTCCGTTTATAAGTTGTCGCGTATAAATAAAAAAAACGGAATCTCTTTCAAGCGGTTAGAATGCACGGATCGAACTGTTCTATGATTTCCTAACTTATCTGTTTGCGTTCAGTTGTATGGGCAGCTTTTTAACATTATATGTTCCTCCACGGGGTTGCAACTATTCGATTTTTTGTGCAAATCATGCAACATTTATCAAGATGGATTTTTTTTATTGAGGACGTTGCTAACACTTATTGAGTGTAAAGCATTATATCTGCCGCAGATCTTTGCTTGGAAAACAAGGAATCGCCATAGAAATTATGAATCAATAAAGACCCGAAAACTTATGCAACTGCTAAATCTGGGCCAGCAACGACATTAAGAGACGCTCTCTGTAAAGAACTGTACAATGAACGCACGTTAATATAATAATAACTTTCATTTGCGACGTTGGAAAAAAACAAGCGAAGTGAAGTTTTTGCGATAGCTATAAAGCTTTGTAAAAACGCCAGGATCCTTGAGCGAATCTGTGCCAAAAACTTATCAAAAAGGCTAGCTTCGCTTAATCACAGGTACGAGTGCTATATATATCGTTCTAATTACCACTCATCATTGAAAGGTCGCTGGTTCGAACCTAGCAGCATATATATAGCAGCGTATTTGTGGTCACCAACCTTTTCAGGGCCGAACACCACTGACAGTTGGTCTTTTTTTACGGAACTGAGTTCATTCGTTTTTTAGCAATCCAGTTCCTATACTGGCCCACCTAGATTTGCAGACTGGGCGCCCGACATCGACGCGTACTACGGTAGTAATCGTCGATCTAATCTAATGTAGTGGATAAATGTAGTCCCTTTTGTTGTTGCGTGGCATACATCCTCGTCCAAAGGTAGCGTGTATTTTGTTTATGTTGGCCTACTTATTTGTTGATTAATGCTAATTAGTTGAAAGTAATGCTGTCCTTGTTGGTCATTTCCTCAGTGGATTGACCCATGCTTCATTTAATGATAGACAGAGGATCGCGTTCCCGTTAATCGCTACGAACAGAATATGAGTCAATATTTAACGTTCAATTTAGCCTCGATCCAGCTTTGTACGGAAATTATATATATGTCTAGCATGCTGAGTATCTCACGGGATCAGACATTGTATGAGCTCGTTCATTTTTGATTCCTAAAAACTTTCAAGAAGCTCAAATCGACTCGCAGCATGTCCCCAATACTCTTCAACAATAGACCTAACTGACTTTAGCTTGGGGCCAGCGTATAGCGTATACCTGTACTTTCGTGCGTGTTGCGAAGTCCCCTACCGAATGTGAGCCCCCAACGTGGAATAGGCATTAAAAGTCATCCTGTACAAATTTATTTATATTTATTTACTTGAGAATATTGCCTGCTACACGTTTTCATCTACCTTCGATACCTACGCGGATATCTGCAAACAGCGAAGAGTTGCATTTTTTGCTAGTTATCGGCTATACTTACCGACTTGGCCAGCGCTCCTGTTTTGAATCACTGAGTGTTCGTAACGACGAGGTGTGGCAAAGTTGAAACTCGTCTGATTAAAGGACCCCGCTCCCCAGTCGATAAAAATAGAACCTATTAAAATCAACATTGAACAATACCGATAATAATAATATTCGTGATTCCAGAACTTACTATATCTGACGTTGTGAGTGATGAGAGGATTTAACTGGTTATATAACCACTACTCGGCCGCATTTGCGCCGGGAATCAAGAATGCCACGTATAACGTAGGGCCGTTGCAAGAGAATGTTGATTGGAAGCCGCTCGATCTTACCTTTGTACAGTATCCTAGAGGAAATTGCGTGGGGGAATTTTTGGCATTCGTTTCCTTAAGCCCACTAATTACAATAGTGTCGTTATTGACGCTGATAGCATCTCGAAGAGATCTGCACACAATCGCGTTAATGCTGGGCATAACACTTAATTGTTGCCTAAACGTGCTTCTAAAGCACATTTGGAAAGAACCACGGCCGACGGCAGTCCCCCCACGAAAAGAATCAATTTTTTCGACCTATGGAATGCCGTCGGAGCACTCGCAGTTCATGTGGTTCTTTGCGATCTATCTGATGTTATTTATAAGGGTCCGAGTGCATCGTAGATCAGATTCAAGCACGGACTCAATCATTAAGGAATTGCTTCTAATTAGTGCATGTATCCTGTGGGCCTATACAGTCGGTGTGGCCCGTGTGTACCTCGATTATAACACATCGATTCAAGTCCTGATTGGAGGAGGAATCGGAGCTGTCATGGGATGTATATGGTTCGCTATCACTCACCTGTTGCTAACCAGGCTATTCCCCAGTATGTGCTCATGGCAGATTTGCAAGTTTCTGTTGCTGCGGGATATGACGAGTATTCCAAATGTGACAGTCTTCGAATATAATTGCGCTCAAAAAGCCAGTGAAATGGCGAAATCGTATAACAGCAAATACGCGCGATATAATGAAACGGCGAAACTCAAGAGATCATAACGAAGGACCACGACGTCCCGAGTAAGGTAGCACGAAAATAGAAGTATAATTCAAATATATAAATACTCCGAAGAAGCAAGACAAACCGGTATCCCTTCATGCAGACCTGTTTGGCAGTCCTAACCCACTTTGTTAGCCATAAATGTAGGTCCAATGAAACGCATGGAGAGCATATTTGAGAGAGTGCTGTCCTAACACATTCCGTCGGAGAAGTTTTGTCATATGAATTCGAAGGTCGTTAATGTGGAACAAAATTTAAAATCTGATTAGTAGCCTCTGATTAGTACCCCCTGATTAGAAAAAGTAATAAAATTAAAAATAAAAAGCAAAAAAAATGTTCGAAATGCGTTAGCAAACAATGATATTGAAACTGAAACAACGACTGGGATGGTTTTAGCCAACGTACGAGCGAACTAGGTCATCGTTTGTAAGGCTACTCCACTGTTCTGAGCAGCCATATGTTGCTATTAAAATACAATGATAGAGAAAATAATTTTTAATAAAAAAAAATTAATAAAAACAAATATTAATAAATCTTAGTGGAGTGTCATCATGAAAAATGTTTACTGCATCTGGTCTATCTTCCGTTGCATTGGCAACGAGCTTTATATATATATTGAACAAAAGATTTTCAATTTACGTGACAATGAAGAATAGCGTAGAGTAGTTTTGTGTAGCTTACTGTATTACGTGTACGTCTTCAGTTTTATTATAGAAAACGAAATACTCGTGTAACCGCTTCCTGATTTGTGAAACGAGTGTCGTTCGATAAACTATATTGATCTTAAAGGCACTTCATATCTCGCCAGGCTGATCTTGACAAGGGCTTTTTCGTTTTTAACGGATAAGTCACGACGCTTGCATAAATGGTAATAGATATTACATGTCACATATGTACCGACTATAACCTAAGACAACCTACCGTATAGGTAAAATACTAGAAGTGCCTAACTTTAAATTCTAGTACACGCTTCAAAACCAGTCCTAGCAAATATGATTAAAATACATATTGTTTCGTATAGAAATCCCTTAGTGCAACTCTAGGCAATATAAGTAAGCAAACCACTGTATTGTTATTACAGCGTTGAGAGGCTTCACTCGTTAAACAATAGGATATTCCAGGAGAACACGCCATAAGTACCATTGGCTCAAGGAAAGGAACTCCTAACCGTGCCCTGTGAAAACAGAAAAGGGCTGAGTTACGAACGCTCAACCAAAAGTGAACTATTTAGCGTCTCTTCGCGTGGCTTTAGCTGATTTTCTATCGTTTCGTTGTCTATATATTTGTGTCAGGACACTCCAGGCCACCAGACAGCATTCATACTATACCAAGATGTTGTGAAGAGTTGTACTAACATAACGAGGCCGTGAGCGATATAAGCATCATGTATATTTCAGAAGTACACGCATTGCGGTTGTCCAACGGAACGAAGTCGCTGCATTTATTGCTTGAAGACCACCACGTTCTTGTTTCACCCTCCAATTTCCCGATACGCGCACATCAAAGGCTAGCTTGCGGTTTCCTGAGCCTGTTGACTGACAGGTTGTGGTGGTTTCCTAGGGTTACGTAAAGTTGCCGCCTAAACGTGCTTCCAATCAGGAAGACAACGTAGATTGAAAGATGGCTTCCAGAACCACCGAATTACCACCGGTGAGTTCACGTCCAAGAAGTGCTTAGCTGTGCTGGTAAGACTACAGGCGGCCCCTGGTTTGTATTTTCTAGTTCCTCGACGCCGTCTAAGACGAATCCGAAGAGAAAAATCCACTCGCAGCCAAGCTTCGGCCACGGTTCCTGAACGCGAGAAATCGGCGTAGTGCCAACACAGAGTTCAGCACCCGGTTGGCTCAGGGGGCTTAACTTAGTGGGCATTACACGATGGAATCTGGGTGTTTTGTTCTCGGAAACCATCTACGAGTTGGGTTTGTAACCTGCAGCCGAGTTCGTTTATAGCTCACGTTTACTGCTGAACGTAGCAAAGCGACAAGCAAAAACGCCGGAATCGTCAGAGCTATCGATAACGGCAGCAATCGGCGACGGAGTTCCAAGCATTGACTTATGCAGGGTGAAATATACGCCGGACAGCCACGAAAAGGATTTGGTGAACGCCAGAGTACTGAAGAGGACTGTGAATAAACGGGTGGACGTCGGTGTTGACGCAGCAACAGTCATTGTGCTGGTCTCTGGGGTCGTCGTCGCGGCGAGTCTCAATCCACATGAACTAACCGTTACAAACGAACAAAATGACTGGATCTGTTCAGGAAAACACTGTGTGTGTCGCGCAACGGTGATAAGCAATATAGCGCGATATGTTTTGGGAATGTCTGTGGGGGGAACCTCGCTCTTCTTTTTGTTTAGAGCATGCAAGTTTGTGCCTCGGAAAACATTAGCGGATAGTGACATTAGACGCGCGATGAGAACGTTGCCTTATTGAATTTAGAAGTAAATGCCTAGAGGATTTGTCAGCTTTGACATCCTTTCCGTCAAAAGAGGTTACCAGTAATTAGGCTAATCATTGTGAATTGTCTTACCGTGTGGTATAAGGCATCGCCATATGGATCAATCATTAGATCGAAACTGCAATAATCGTTACGTACTATCTAAATCAGTTTTGATATGCCATATTGAACGCCTAAATACTACCAAAGCCTTAGGTATACTTTTAGGATCTAATGAATGCTTTTAATTAATTAGATTAATTTAAAGACTCCGATAACTATAAACTTCGGTATCGTATAGAGCGAAAAAAATGCTCCAGATTTGATTCCCAACCAAAAAATTGATTTTCGTTCATACTGAAGATATGTATATAGAGTCAGGTCAGTGGGCCTGTGACGGTCTCTACACGTTCCCACAACTGCCAATTGATTTATCAGCTTGAATTCGCTTTAGCTTCTATATATTTTTTGCCTTAGCGATACGGAACCCAAATAGGCTGGATAGCTATAGCCGAAATCATATTAGGAATTCATTATAGTTAAAAAAAAAAAAAAAAAAAAAGGTGTAAATCCACGGTAAACTTATTTTTGCCGGAAATTCCGTATTTTATCAATAGAGCTATCAGCACGAATTCAATCATAAAGATAGCTGAAACTACTGCTAAAGTGGAAATAACAAGAACTCGCTAAAAAGCACTTAGCCAACCGTCTTCTTATGCGTTAAGTTACGTTTGTTCCATATAGCCCGTCATTTTCCTTGAGCCAAGAACGAGACGAAATTCACATCCAAGATAAGCGATATGGTCGTTTCGTTATTGGCTAACAAAGATGAACAAAATTGTATAATTGTAGACAAATATGCACTGCATTTGTCGCAAGCTTTGAACTGATAAGTACTCTATCTCCGAACGTCACTATTCTTGCGTATAACTTTTCGAAGATAGCTATCAGAAACGTGGCCGACTAGTTTTTTCAACTTTGTTGTAATGTACATAAGTTTGGCCGTGGGCTCATTATCATCGCCACCTTAAGACGAAATTTTTGGCCGAGTGGTGTGAGCTAATTTTTGTTAAGCTCTAGAATGTATCTCAACGGATGTATGATCGGCTAGAGCCTGTGTTGCCGAAAAAGTAGGACACTAGCAGTCTTACCTAGCTCCAAGGTAAGAGATGTTTTTGTAGGGCAAAGCAGTCCTCGCTAGCAGGGTTTATATTTACGGTTATATTAATAAGAGACCGGGCGGATTGGAGGAACTGAAGCGTTTCTAAGCTTAAAACGCCTTAACGCTTTGTACTTTTTAAAAGCAATAACAACGTAAAAACATCGCTTGTTGTTAGCCTTATAAGTCAGGATCTGAAGAGCTAGATACTTAAGTAACTGTATACTGTGAGCTATATTCGGTGTTTTCACTGACTCTATTTTCAAGAAATAGTAACTTAATTCAAATGTTTCCTTAAAAGACTTTGGCAGGTTTTAATATACTTGTTCAGTAACCTTTTACCGAGTTCAAAGATTCAGATGCTCTTTGTTTATATGGACGCATATGGTTATATATAGCAACAACAATTCTTATTTTTCGGCGTTGAGCAAAATATATCTTGTCCTTTCAAGCTGTAGGAAGAACTGATCTTGTTAAAAGGCCCGGGCGCCCCCTTTGCCTTACAATGCAGATAAGAGGATTTCGTTGCCTTCCTCAGCCTCTGTATCTTTTACTCTGTAAGGCCTAGCAGCTAAGTGGATCTATTTTAGGTGCAAGTCTTTATCATGTCAATACGTAAAGTTTAATATATAAATGTATCTCGCATCTTGCTAGCCAATTTTTTCTTCCCACCTACTTTGTTTTCTTTTGTGCGTCTTATTAGACGGTCTACGTTAGGCAGCCTAGCAGAAGTTCGGGAAAAATATTCAAAGTATGGAAGCAGGCTGCAAGCATAAAACTATTGCAATTTTGCATTTAGAATAATTTTCATCGTGGGCGAGTAGTTAATTTAAAGCTCCAGCCACGTGTAAAGGGTCCATAGCAGCTTCTATCACACCTGCTGATATGTTACAATAGCATTTGTCACGACTCAAACAGCTGATAGCGGTTAAGGATCATTCTTTGCTAAAGGTTTAAGCGAAGTGAGAACTGTGGTCCTTCTTGGTGTGAAGGGACTACATTTCTCATAGAAACATAGTCTCTTTTGTGGGTACGGTAGATTGCTATTCTTAATTTGACCCTATCGTTGATTGCGGGACTGAAGGGATACAAAGGTGATCACAACAAATTCGAACGCAAAATTAAGCCACGTTTAGGTTTTCAATTTTGAGCCTATGTTTGTGTGTCAATGTGGAAGAGTATGAAAATGGCCGGATCGATCTCTTGTTTGCGAAAAGAGTAACCCAGTAAAAAGCCATGCTGGAATAACCTAATATAAAGAGAATCACATGACTTGCAGTCCTTAAAAAGAAAAATACGTTAGACAATCAGAAATATTCACAATGATGAAGTACAACTTATCTGAGTATTTTTTGCCACAAATTAATTTACACTTAGTTTTGTTTTTCTCGTAGTTTTATTCCATGTTCTTGATGACCGCTCTCATAAAAATATGCTTATACCTGTTTGATGTCATTTAGGGCCATTAGCAGGAATCAGCACAGCCTGCTGCGTCAACTAGACTAAGTATGGTGGTTCATAGGGCAAAAAAAATAGCTCAACTCATCCCGAAGCATATGCCCCAGATACGCATGGCGTGAAATAATTTATCTCTGTATGTGCTTTTGCTGCAGCAGAAGCAACAGAAGGAGCAAACGGGAAGCAATCGATTTGGCGCAAACTTCCAGACCAGAAGGCATGATATTTACCATTGTCTATTTTGCTTTGTAGGGCGCTCTAGTCTCCGATCCGACAGACCCTTTGAGTGCTGCCCTATCTTCGGTCCTCTGAATGCATTTTGTATAGAACTCTTGCGCAGAACGATTATGATAAAATGCTTCTTTTGATAAGCCAATATTGAAGAAATGCAGTCCTTGTAGATACGAGTTCCTTATGCGATGAAAACACTTAAACAGCGGAAACCCACCAATAGCGCTGACCACAGATTGGGGTACCACATGGTGCACCATGGTCTGTGCTAGAAGAAGTCAGAAATGTCTAGACTTCGATTTTTAAACTTTCTTTTTTATTGCTGGTTGCTAGCTACAAGATAGGAAAAATAAATATAAAACATCTTGCTCACAAGGCTTGTATTTAATAGAACACATGTTAGAGTAGATTTTCGATAGCATGAAGCACAGGAAATTTTGACAAGTATTGATCCTTGAATGCTGTTTAACCCCACTGTCAGGTTGTTTATTCTTTTGTTGATTGTGAAATTAACTCATTTTTGTGCAGATGCGGTAATCTCCCAGTCATCAAACCTATTACTAACCAACAGACAGAGAAATTCAGTAGTCACCGCATATATATTCCTCTAAACACTTAGTGGATAACCGGTAATCATTAGTATCGCTGCATTACGTGAACAACCCGTAAATAAAAGCGTTTTCGTTCTCTATTCCTTTGAGTTTGTTTTGTTTCTTTTTTATATATCGCCACGTTTGTATCTCTTCTAATATGTGCCACCCTTTGATTATACGAGATTTTCCGGTTCTCTCTGAGCCGTAAGAGTCTTGATTACATTACAGCAACGGCTTGATCAAGGCTTGCAAAAAAATACTAACAAGCTATAGTGCCATGAGTAGCTAAGACACAGGCATCCGAAGGAACACTACGACGGATCCGATGGCGAAAGTGTGGACCTGCATCTTTGTATTGTATGTTTGTTAGAATGCTTTCGACTCGGGTTTTCAGACATAATTCAGCTTTTTTTTTAGGAAAGGTTAGAACATCCTGTTGTTGTTGGCACTCCGAAAGTCACATAAGTACACGCCAGAAGACGGCTTTTGGGGTACCGACAAACGCACAAGACATTTGTTTTTCATCAGGCAAATACATTTGGTTGTGCCCCTTGGGGAACCCATAGAGTCGTTTGCACACTCGTCGGTCTAGCAGCATATACTATTCACAGAGGGAGTATAGTGCAGTCAGCCACCGATAAGGCCATCATTATCGTTCCGACCACTACGCAATGTCTGTTTTCCTCTGTAACCGCCTAGGCTCTCTGCTGTCAGATGGAGCACATTTTGACTACAGTCGAATGGACAGCCAGGGAGCTCAGCGTACAACGGGTCCTCAGTGTATAAACACGGTAACGACAGGTCTTGAAGTACAGTGTCGTCCTAAGCCACCGGCAATGGCTTATGGTACAAACGAGAAATAGTTCCTTTTAGGCGGAATTAATAGCGCTAGTCGTTGATAGATCCACCGTTTCAGTTATAAGCTAGCTACAGTCCTAATACTGATGTCCTGACGATTGGCCATGTCTGCGGCCTATATAAAGAACAACTCCCATGAGACGATCTAGATTGGAAAAATGATCTTGCAGTACATGGTGTCAGTATGGCATTATTACAGAAGTTCAAGGGAAGATTGGCTCACTCCAACCTTAGATGGCCTGTTTATTGGCATTATCCTTGAATAGCGCAACCTTCAGTGGCATACATTTACCTAAAAATGATTGAATCTAACAAAGACACGGTACGAAGCATTGAGAAGCGGATACGTCCCAAGCAAGGCAGTAGTATATACGATGTTTGTATAGGCAGCTGACGCCTTGTGTGAGCATCCAGTTAGATAAACATAATTCTAACAAACATAAGACAGCTAAATGAAAAATTTAAGATTTATCTAATTACTTGTTTCAGACATATGCAACGTCAAGTCAAACACATCTGTCTGCCCGACGCTACGATGCTAAACATAGGAGCTAATGAACCTTGCATCCAAATCTTGGATTAGATATATTTGCATCGTGTGGAAGCCCAGCGGCCTGATGCAATGTTAACGAAGCTTCGCACGTAAAACGCTCATTTTAATTCAACATATTTTTTTTGCATAGAAGTGTAGCAGTAGCTTCAGATACACGTATAACTTGCACAGGACCGTAATTTTGTGTTTTTCAGAGATGATATTTTCAAAACATTTAGATCAAAATTACGCAAGCATAGCAATAACAATTGGACCACTACGTGCGCTGAATACCTGCAATCAATATGCACAAAAAACTTTGATTTCTTTTCACAGAGAATAGAGAAATGATGCAAATTAGGGTTTTAATTATCTGGAAAAACTCATGACTAACTGCGTGATCTTAGAGGAATAACTACTAGAGGAATAGCTAGACTCAAATCTCGCTTCAAACAATGCGAGGTATACATTTTCGCAAAATGTGTGCTTATATATTTTTTGAGTCTGCAAGCAATATCGGGACATATTAGGAAGAAAAGCTAAGTGGAAGTTTATTCGGAATACACATAACTTCTACAGCTGCTGCCGACGAACAAGGCTTAGCAGAAGAACACTTCAGTGTTAAACATAGGTGTACATTTAATAATATAAGCGACCAGCAGAATTTTCTATTGTGGTCCTTTAAAGGTTTCGCTATACTTAACTTCGAGGAAATTCGTCTAATATCAAACGGACTGGGAACACACAATCGAGTGGCGGTAATCGCTGATCGCATAAAGGGGCATTCTGCCTTCTGCTGCAGATAGTGTTGCCATTTGTCATTGTACGGAAGCGTTAGCACGGCAGTCAAAAAGGGAACGATATAAATTCAGGTTGATAAATCAAACAAATTACACTTGAAAATATGTAATGGTTGAATCACGCGACAAATTTGCTAGATGGATGAGAATATTAAAGGTGTCGATATGGACGCTTTTTAAATCCTTCCGGACCTGACTCATTTTTTATAAAACAGACACATATATAAAATAGCAAAAACGCAGTGATTAGCCCCGAACTTGGCGGCAGAGATTGTGACTAGCTTTTCTCCAGTCAACGGCAGCATCTGGATAAACGCTACAACCGGATTGATGGCGATAAGAGACTCTGTTTCTGCATTGATAACAACGCGGTCCTGTTAAAATATTCGGAAAGATTTGTGCACGGATTTGAACGAGTTTTCATCTGGCGAACTTCCCGTTTCGTCTGCAGCAAAACTTCCTTGTGCGGTGACGGAATCTTGTCTAGCGTAGTATTTTTGCAGCTTTACATATCACATAGTACTCCTTTGGTGATGGACCCAGGCGCTCTGGTTACAATATTCATAGGATGAAATAAGGCATGCTACTAAAATGCAAGGACACCAATTAAACAGACCCTTATATTGCCTGCAACCTTTGCAAACAAGCATACCTGTCGATAAAATGACAAGGCGTAAAAGGTAGTTCCTAAAATACAAATTCCAACTCGTGTTTTGTTCTAAGTAGGTCACTCCAGGGCGGAACGGCATCGTGTATCTGGTTTAAAAATGGTTTTAGAGGAAGAAATATCGAACTCGTGTATATTTTTTTCTCCCACGGTTGTAGCTGATCCCTTTTCAATAGTTGTACCCAACGAAAAGCTTACGTATCAGCTGATTCTGATTCTTCAGGATTTGTCTTTCGACAATACTTTTCTCTAATGCAAGCGAAACACTTTTTGCCTCTTGTGAATATTTCGTCGGTAGAGGCTTAGGCCGCGTTTCAAAAGAAGACAATTTTGAACAACGTATCTTCTCAGAACAAAACGCAATATAGCAACAAATCGCCTGCCTGTATATCGTGGCAATTTATGTTAAAAAAAAAAAATGTATAATTACATTTATTTCAGTCGTACAAAAACAAAGCTATATTTGCTACTAGTTATTCTGGTTAGTCCTGTTTGCTTCTAGGCTATTCGTACCGAAAACTGCCGGATGCAGCCTAATTGTCTCAATATTGCTTCGTCTGCTTCAGACCGCCAATTTACAGAGGTTTTTCCTGTGGAACTTTTGCCACTTTGTTTCAATTAATAGAGACGCCTATCTTGGCCAATGATGGGCCCTTATTGCCAACGTCGGAGTACTGATACATCAGCCATACAAGCACAGTGTCCTAAAAAACCGCGCCAAATTCATCGTTACCCTGGTGCAGCTAGGTTTTACTGAATCTTCAAGAGTTTTTTTTTGTTGTAAACGCTTGTATACCTGCTTACATGTATTACACTACATTAATGCGTATAGAAAAATCACCCAACTGAAACCAGGAGTGATAATCGCTGCAATAATCCCTCCACAGTTCCCATTAATAAAACATCGATACAATCAAGGTGATACCGTCAAGGTGATACAATGTTACGTGACCCGTCGACATATTCCCAATAACTCATTCTGTGTAGAAACGCCGACATCAGTTTTATCGGACGGCACGCATCTCTCAAATATTTTATGCTCAAAACAGTCCACAAAGACCACATCCTAAAATCCTTCATAACCTAACGTTGTTACCACTATATTAGCACTACTTTTCACAAACTATCATGCATGGCCAGTGAAGCCACATATATCGCAGAAGTTACCACACTGAATGCATACCAACTTGTTGCATGAAAGAGCACTGGTCCTAGGAACAGTCGATAGAGCAGAATCTGGGCTGCTTTCGGCTAGGAAAAGTGTTTTGTTAAAGCTGGCTTCAGAGGACACTATCTTCTTCACTGAGCTCTACTGCAAATAAGATCCCCCAGGAGGCGAACTACTCTAGGTTACCAAAACCTACCGGATATTACAGGATACAGTGTGCACAATGCAGAAAAAGCACTCACTCGAGCAATGATGTAGGGTTAGGTTGACTGCATAGAGCTGCGGCATCTAAATGTGCTCAGATATTTTAGAAAATTGGCGGCCAGGATTAAAGCCCAGTATATATATTTCAACTGTTACATAAGAATAACGCTATTTTGTTAGTTTACACACGGGATTACCGCAAGTGCCAACTCAGGCGTGCGTACAAACATTTAAGTACTCTCCCCTATGTGTTCTGCTATTTTACTATATATATATATATTATTACTTTCAATGAAAAAGTAATCTGGGGACTGACTAGTGATGTGGATACCCTCGACGATAAGCCAAGATAGCTCGTATTCGTATAAAGATAACCTTTTAATAAGCTCACATCAAATCGGTAAATTTAGGTGATAACTGAGTCTGGTTCTAACAAGCTTCGCATAATCCTCAGCACTTTCAAATCGAATACGGTTAGAATTATGCTATGGTGAGACAGGGGCAATATCGTTGTAAGGGTTTAGTTTAGATTTTCCGTTTAGGGCGCAGCGCCGATTGATCTCTGCGCTTGAGTTCATTATTATTACTGTAAAAAACCACTCTTGGGAACGTTAAAGCAGGCATGACCCAGCTTAAGGGTCGCTGGGTCCCAATGGTCCGGTTCGTTTTGAACATGACGATCCGAGTTATGTAATAAATATCCAATCACTTCTACGGAAGACGCCCAATAGCTTTGGTCGCAAAGCGGCTTCTGCGTCCCTCTTAACAACCACTCAAATCGCGCCAAATCCGCGACGATAACTTAAAAAAAAAGGCTAAAAAAAAAGCAAATATGTAGGGTTTTATCATTTCCGTAGTAAGGTCATTTCCTTCTCGTATCATGTCACGTTTCGCACTCGAAAATATCTTGAAAAGATACACACGAGCCAACAAAGCGCAGTGTTCGTTTGATGATTGAGGTTATGATAATTACACAGTACGCTTGAGCTACATAATCCTGGACTAATTATGGGTTCTAAATGGTACCACTAGATATTAAGCTGTGTAAGGATTAAACGGGCCAACGTTTGTGATAGCGCCATCAAAAATTATTTAAAAAATAAAATTGGTCCACCGCTAGACTTTTTTACAGCGATATTGTTCCCATACCCTCGACACTTCAGTGACATCACGGTAATTACAATCAACCCTTTGACGAAATCGGTCTTTCGAAATGTGGAAGAGTTTGCGCAATGGTCTTACTTAACTATTAAAAAAAATACGTTGCAATTCACTCTTCTAACTAGTAGTGCATATTCTTATACACATCTATTTGCTTATAAATCATTAGAATGAAAAGTACGTCCTTTTTAGCCGCGATCCAACATAATACATTACAATTACATTACGAAAGAGAAACCTGGAAATTTAAAGCGGCCGCGCATATTTTTTCGAGAGCTGATTAAAACAGATTTCTCTGCCCTAGCTCGGGGACATTCTGATTTCGCAGTAACCAGCGTCAAATATGAATCCTGAGCTTTAATTGACAACCCTCGCTTGATATATCATAAACCAGCTAGGGGTTAGCTTTGTTCATAAAGGAATTGGCTCGAATGTATCGAAAAGTGAAAACGCAGTAAGATCTATGCATACCAACAGTGGCCATGGGTCCAGTAATGCTAAACGCTGCAAAGCCTTCTTGGTTTGTCTACGAACTGTTTAATGGAAATCAGTCCTTAAGCATTTGCATTCACATGCATAGCTTAGTTAATAATCCCTTCCGGTCGCTTGCAGGATATTGGTCTCAGCAGCATCAATCTTTTGTCCTTGTCTCAGATACATATAAACACTATCGCCATGTGAAAACAAACAGGCCTTCTTCATTATCTAATGTTTTTCAATAGATGACACGTAAAGGTGCAGATATCAATTCCGCGGTGTTTGTACACAACTGCAGGGATTCCTGTTGGTGCTTTTTTACGCTGCTGGTTGTCATAGACATTCCCTAGCGCTCAAAAGTTTAGCTTTCTTCCGCATCAGAGGTCGCAAGGCTGTCATCTGACCGTACGATAACAGTATGCGGGTCTTATAGTGCAATGCATCTTAGCGGACTCGGCGTTTTCATTGCTATTGCTTTTCTTCATACAAAACTCGCTGTCTTCGCCATAAGGTCAGGCTTGTTATCGCTAAATATGTTCTGATAAGCTGCTTTTTTCACCATAATCAATAGCTAAAACATTCAGCTCGATCAGAGAGTTTGATCAGTTCATGAGCTCGCAATGCATCTAATCAGAAGTTAGACTGCGGTGAAAGTAAAAGTTCACGCAGTACAAAATCGTTTTTATCATATTAAGTTTGAATTTACCAATTTGCCTTTGAAGTTTACCAATGTACACTACCAGGGCTACCAAAAATAATCTGTGGTACATAATAGATACTAGGATATGCGAATATATATATACGGCCAAAACACATAGAATATTTTATCGGTTCATGTAAACTAAAATATTAGAAGGTTTGGATTCGTTCTAGTTTTACCTTGCCCCTTTTTTCAACTTTCTATCCAGTTCTCAAACGTTAAACTCAGTTAAACTCGCCGCTGTATCTCACTTTCCATAGATTATCAGTGTGATAAGTTCTCCGACTTCCTTGTCCCGTATTTTACCATGTTGATAGCCGTACCGCTGGTCTTTACACATCGCCAGCTATCGCCCTCCTGTCAACGAACCGAAATAAGCAGTTAGTCGTCTCAAGGCGAAATGTCCTTTCTTACGTGGCACGATCTCTGATTGCGTCTGGCTTTGCGTTAGCCTAACGCAGATTTCTTCCTCACCTCTGCTGCCCTATGTCAGCGTTGTTGCCCTTCTCTATCAGACCATCACCGAGAGCTTCGAATAAAACGTAAGTGAGTCATGTTTCTCCTTGAAGCATTTGGTCCACGCTAAAAGCCAGAAAAGTCTCTGAAGTACTTAGAAAGTAGGAGGTTCTGGAACGAAAGCAAACCGAATAGGCCGATGTAAAGGACCGCGCTTTCTACGACTCAGTCCTCAGGAAGGTACAGAGTTGTTAGCTGTTAGTGCTAGTGGTTGACGGAGCCGAAAAACGGTCATCCACGCACGCTCAAAATAAGTAAATGGGGGGCAAACGAGCGAGCGCTCATCGGAGAGGTATAAAGATGTCAGCCATGTTAGAGGCGGCACAGCGGTAACTTTGTGTATTTGTTTTCGTGTATTATAAGACCGTGCCCATTTTGTTTTCGGTGAGAAATTTCATGAAACTGGCCGCAGAATTAGTGGAAAAAAGAGAATCAAGGAAGACGGAAAAAAAACTAAAAAAGCACTGCTGGCAAGCGGACAGCCGGGCAGAAGAAGTGCTCGATCTTACAGCGAAGTTGTAGGGTGGTTACAAACAACGCGTTACCATTTTCGCTAATGAACTCCTGCTTCAATAGTAATCAGCGGGGCCTCAATAACAATAATAATGCGGTGCTAAGTAGTAATGCTTGAAGGTACGAGCTTCACTATACAATAGTATCCCACGTAGAAACTCGTTTGTGTACATCGGAGGCTATATTTACCTGTAAATATATCTATAAGTGCGAAGATGTAGCACATCGTCCAGATGTTTATTTGAGCATGTGTAACTGTCCATATGGATGGATAGGCATTTCACGATGCTGGCCAAATCTATGGAAAACAAAATCTAGGGAAAATAGCTGTCGTGTAAATAACTTGCACGTGAATTAGTCTATGACCAAGGGAAAGCTGCGACTATGAATGTACGTCCCTCTGTGAGAATGTTCCACGGAAGAAATTCTGACCGGCCAAACAACCGTCACTCTCCACCCCGTCCTGACGCTATTATCAGGTCACGCCGTATCGTTGATCCTACCCGAAACATACATTCTTTTCTGACTAATGTCCAATATTAGTCAGCATACGTATGTGTTGATGGACATAGTACGAACATTGCTCTGTTTAAAAGACTGACTAACTTCCGTGCAGCTGCAGATAGCTGCTCAGCAGGCGATGCAGCCATGAGTACAGTCTGTCTTACAGCATCTGATTAGTTCAATCAGTGACTTCGTTCGGGCTGAGGCAGTTCGCAGGTAAAAAGACTTCAAGGCTAACAAAAATCGGGCACAGTTTCGCACTCTCAGTTGCAGAGATTTAAATGAAGGCGGAGATGACGACTCTGCCTCAGTAAAGGGTAAATTTGACCTTGATTAATCCGGTTGAGGTCATCGCAGTGTCGTAGGTA
The DNA here is from genome assembly GCF_002443255.2 of Varroa destructor. NCBI lineage: Eukaryota > Metazoa > Arthropoda > Arachnida > Mesostigmata > Varroidae > Varroa > Varroa destructor. The sequence goes on along the minus strand of NW_019211458.1, from coordinate 22,015,095 downwards.
GTTTTTGCATGGCAGGCACAGGCGAACATTTAGCGATTTACGCGAATTACGTAGAATAGTGTTATATGTTTCTATGTGAACTCTACTTAGCATTAACTGAAGAAATGACACGGCATATAGCGGGCTAAGGATTCAGTGTATAGCCGTCCCATTATTGCGGGTTAAGCAAACCTTGCCAACTATTTAGTTTTGTATGATAAAACGCTAAAATGTTTTTCAAATATTAATGATTGCTGATTGTTCTACTATCTAAGAAAACAATCCTTGGCGGCTGTCATACAGATGTTAGCTTACCGCGAGTCAACTCTTTTTTGTTTGCACTATTAGTAGCCTTTGCTACCTGCAAACTGACCTTACGTACCCTTTCCGTCGACAACAAGAGCCTATACTCAAGCTGATTAAGTCTATATGCAAGTCATCTTATTCACCTACATCGGTCTACATCTTTCGTTGGAAAGTAGTAATAAAAGCAGTCTCACTCTTATATTAAGCCATTGGCTGGAAACTGCTGAGTAGGCTGTTGAAAGCGTCAGTACATGGCTTAACGTGTAACATATGCAAAAGCCTCCCGCATGGCGGCGCGGATATAGAAGAATTTTGAGCTTGGCTCATGGCTCACAGCCCTGGCACCGGCTGGCGGCCTTTTGGATTCGCGTTTAGGCGAGAAGTCGAAAAGCTAAGAACGAATGGAACAAGAAGAGGTCGCGAAAAACGGAGCAGTAGGTATAGAAAAAGTGCGGCAGGTTTACATATCATTTACGAAGCAATCACTGGTCAGCGGGTACACGGCTGACCGGGCCTTTAAGCAATAACGCCGCAACGATCCAGCAGATCCCCCGCTTCGCACGCCCCGACCACCCATAGCAGGAAAAGACAGGATGAAACTGTCTGACACGTTTAGCAAGTGAGGTAATCGACCAACCAGACCTAGTAGTAGCAGCGAGACTTGCTGAGAACCTCCTGATATGCAGACATAACCATGGTACCTGCCTCAAACCATATTCCTGCCGCTGTACCGACTCTCCCCTTTCCCCGCGACGACAAACGCATGCCAACCGAAGTAACGAGAAAAATGGCTGAAGACTTTTGCATACCTCTATCCTCACTACAGGGTCCTAGCCACTAACATGGTAGCGATAGAAAATTCTTACGAAATGGCCGCAGAAGCCTGTCCTTCGGTATTTTGCAGCCCAACAGGACTTGAACTAGCAATGGAATTCAACTAATGTGTACGTTGGGTTGCTTAACATTGGTTGACGGCGATAGCGTGTCGTTTGTGCAGATCTGCCTTTCGTGGATGGGTAAATGGGTCGGTGCATCTGCGGGTATTTTGCGAAAGGGATCGAACGGCGATAATCGCTCGCCTTCTTCCCTCATGAGCAACGTAAGCGGTGTTGTCGCCATGTTCATATATGCGTGTGTAGATCGTGTCCGAAAACTGAAACACGCGTGTATAAGGCGCAGCAAAAGCCTTCAGGACCGAATTTTGTTAACACGTTTGATTTTTATTCCTGAGCTAAAAAAAGAACCTAAGAGTTCTTGGATTCTACACTTTAAACTTACTGCCAAGTTTATTGATGTTTAGTTTATTGATGAAATGTAAACGATCAATAATAGCCTCGATTTGTTAAAATCTGTTCCTGCGTTCGTACGATTTTCCTTTAACCTATCGATGTTTCAGTTAAACGAAAACGGCAGGCGTATTGAGTAGCAACCCAAGTGACTGACAGCTATTAGAGGACCTTTTGTCCGAATCTGTACAACCGTAATAAACCAAAATTAAATTGGATACGAATTTCCCGTTAGCGACTAAGAAGCTTTGTTGCTTCACTGAATTTCTATGAATATAAATATAACGAGAAACATCATTGTCCGCATTGACTAGTATTATATGCTATTTAGACAACAGAACATCAATCTGATGAAATGAAAATCATAATTTTTTCTTACTGATTTTAGCACGACCAAGTTGACGGTCAATCCTGCCAGTGTCGGAAAATCTCACAAGTATCGCCCTAGCCTGCTATAGAGGTGCCTGTGCTGCTTTTTTCTAATTCTATAAATAAAGCATGTTTCACTCGAAGTCAAGGAAACGTACGAACAAAAGAACGCAATGTATTTTACCCAAATTACGGATATAATAATACGGAATAATGATACTTATCCAGTTTTTGTAACGATCGAATCTTCTTGCATGCTCAAGCTAATCTTCACCCATAAACAACATTACATAATGTTGTAGGCTTTATCAAAGCTTCCCGGCTTCCAAGATGAAATCTTTGTGCACGTACTAAATTCGTATACGGAACATCCTGCTGTTGGTGTATAGGTTATGACCGGAACATGCAGAACTGTTGCAGAAAGCGGTATCGGCCGCTCCATAAAGAAGTTGACTTCAGCGTTGCAATGGCGACTAATCTGCCACTGGGTAATTAACCAACCCGTCCTTTAAAAATAACTCTGTGAAATGAAGAAGGTAATTCGTTTTGGGAAATGTAACTGGGTTTACACACACCCGTTGTAATCGATAGAAAATTAAAAAAAAAACATATTTCAATCTATTGAACTAGAAAATTTACGGGATTCATAAACATTCCCCTAGACATAGGCGAAAGATTGTCATGATTCAAGTCCAGATGTTACGCTGCAGGTTTCATATGAAAGCAGCGTCTTGCAAACTGTCCTATTTCTGTGCTTTCCTGGCCGTCCGTTCCTTGGAGCTGAACGACTTGAAGGTTTGCTTCGATTTATTTCATCAAAATATCGGCAAGCTGTTAGCATGACGCATCCGTAAATATTTTAACCCTTTCTCTGTCTGAGTAATGTTCCCGTCCCCCGCGTCACGATCATAACCTTTGACTTTGCCGAAAGTTGCTGTGAAACGTTATTGAGCCAAACGAATTTTGTGCGCGATATGACCTCAATCGCGTTATGACTGACGTAAGTCGCTATCTAGGATATATTTATCAGCCGCCCTTTTTTTTTTGTTTTGCGCAGCGTGGTTAGGGGTTGAAAGGGCTGTTACTTGCGACAGAGTGGCGCATCCCTGCGCGCTATCGATGTATCGTCAGTGTAGACGACTGATATGCTCACCGAGCGAGGGATTCTACTTATAGATACATACTTATACATTTGGATGATTTTGTTTCGGCCTCTTTTCATCATTCAGTTGGATCTTGTACTTTGTATATACAAATGACCGGCAGAAGTAGGTGGGATTACCGCAAACGATTCCTCATTTAATGGAACCTAGATGGTGCTCAGATAGCGCAGCTAAAATTGATCCTCATCTTTTTACTCTTTCTTGTCACAAAATGCTCCCGATAGGTATTGTAAATTCTCTAATAGAAAACTCACTATGCTTACACAATATCTGAATACTATCATTAAACATCCACCATAACTACATCCTATCCAAAAATTTATTTGACTTATACAGAGGCCGAGGTGCCAGAAATGCTTATCGGCCGTGTTTGACTAGATCCCAACCCCTCGTCCCGCTCAATGCTATTGTTTTCGCACCGTTTCAGCCGTGGCAGTGTTAAGTGAAGAGAGAAAGTTCCGTTGGAGGTTAGATCCCTATCTGCCTTTCACCACGAAGACCTTCTTCTTTTTTGAGCCGTTTGGCACATGTGCCCCGAACTCAAAACGTCAGGCCGCACTAGCTGTTACAATCGCAGTGATATTTGGGTAAATCAGTTACTAGCAGGGGCGTAGTGGGGGGAAGAAGGATACAAATATTGTTGGCTTTATAACCCAAAAAACTTTGATCCTTAATCCTTGTCGGCATCACTTCCCTCAAGACGCGAGCCACGGTAGGCACTAGCGCGGACGCAGAACGTCCTTATTCTCCTTCTCAAAAAGCGAAGAGCCGTTATGAAGGAAGGAACGAACGAAAGCTTTGCAGTGCGTATCTTTAAGGGCGAATACAACCAAATAACGTCAATTTAAGCTCCTGATCAGCCGTCGCCACCGCTTCGTAGATGCTGAAACTGCGCCTCAATCGTGTTGGGGACGTCGCGTTTAAAACGATATGCGTTTCTATAGCCACGAACGCAGCAGTGTGCTGTATATGATGCAAGTATTCCGACGCAATGCTGGAGCTGACGATGATTGTTTTCTTTCTTTACCAGTGTGATATCTTGCGCTAAAACGCCTTTGGCCTTTAATTTACTAGAAGATAATCGGAGAAATATTGGCTGACCAGTAGACTTAAAGTGATTAATAAACGCATCGGTAGCTCTTGTTACTTGAGGATAAAGTAACTTGCAGCGGTGGGTCGCACTGGGTAAAATGCGCAGACGGTGCTAGACTTGTTGTGAAGTAGAAACAGAAAAGGTGAAGTTCCGCAGAGACGGTGAACGTTTATGAGACGCACATGATATAATGGCACTGCGTAGAGTAAAGAAAGTAAAAAAAAACAGTTCACATAAGCAAGTCGACCATTACTACGCGCACGAGGTGTTAACAAAGATAGGGTGTAAATATTGAAGTCGAATGAAGCTCATATCTAGTGGCATTTATTGTAACTAACTTGGCCTTTGTTAGTTACTTTCCAATGAAAAAGTTCAAGTAACGTAAGTGGATAATAAAAGTTTGCCTTCAAACCTGAAGGTCAACTAATGAAACAATCAGGCCAGATATATAACTTCTGCATTCACCATCATTCTGATCTTGTCCTTATTGATCGTCTCATACGCGGTAATGTAATTACCCAACTGGATAATATTATTCATTAGGATCGTGCGTAAAGCTGATCTGATAACAAAAATCAACAATAGCTTATTGAGGCGGCGAAACGGGAAGATACAAATACGCCACAGAGGCATTGCGCAATAACTGTCTTCGATAAGTTGCGATTCTTCGACGCTGTCTCGAATGTCGCTGCTTGAATTTTTGTTCTGTAATATGGCTTCTTTTCGAAACTTTGCTTGCGCAAAAACTGGCAATGGATGGAAGGTTCAACAAAAAAATCTTTATTTGCGCAACCATTCTACGTTTGGATAAAAAAATTCGTAAAAGGAACCTAGCCATCAATAGAAGAGCTCGAAAATATACCGACACGTAACGATTGTCTCGAAATGTTTGGTTTCAGCTGTATAAAGGATGAGTTGGTCCCGCGATTTCGCCTCCTTGGCACCCTTCAGCACCATCTGCGACGATTTATTAATAATGTAATTGTTTTTTTTCTCTCATTAGACGCGAATTCCAAATTCACTACCCACTTCCAATACTTTGGCTCACATTAAAAACCTATCAACCATTGCCAATAACGCTGGCACAATCATAAATTCCGCGATGGATCTGACCCTCAAACTTTGGCGCACGCCTAATCCTCTACTACCTCCTAATTTCACCTTTATCCCAAACTGTTGTCAACGATGTTTCGATAGTAGTAGCTAACCTCTGATTGACTTGACTAATCTTGATTAAATCATCCTACCGATTTCAGCCATTTCTACCGGTCTACCTAGAGTCAGCCAGTTGCTTACTGATGACTAAAACCTTTAATTTCTCTTGCTGCAAGGATGCAGCCTCTGCAGTATCCCACTTCGTTCAGTTGCCTCGCTCGAAGTCGTACCAGTATCACTAGCGATCGTGCCTTCTTTGAAAGAGCTCCCAAGGGTGCAATGTTCTGTGCCAGTTAGTTTCATTATAAGACGACTTTCTCTCCACCCGTTTCTCGGACCTGGAATGTACTCAAAGCGGTGACGATTTTGTCGAATATAGAGGAAAAGGTTGATAAAGCCACCCAATTGAACCCCTAGTGGGTTTATGGAACGTGCGCCACGTGATCGGAATGATGAGCGAAGCCAAAGATGAGTGCTGCTGCAGCAGCGTCCTATACGATGAGGGTAACTGTAGGCGCCTTTGCTGTTCGTGCATACAGGTAGAATGTTTTCTACGTGCATGTACGAACGTCGGGTCTGTTTTAGTACAGCGGAAAGGTTACGAGGTTCTTACTCTTTGCACACTGTGCACTAAGAAAGAATTTAATATAATCGATAGCGAAGCACCCATAGAGGTAAAGTTTTTGACTTCGGATTCTAATGGGACCGTAGGGTCTTAGGGTTTCCGACGTTTCGCGCTTCCTTTCTTGTCTTTTGTTTATCAGAACTCATTTTTGTTATGGATGCTATTTCAGGGTGTTTATTAAAATATTATAGAATCGAAGCTGATTGGACGATTTAGGCAAAGGTTTGGTGAATCACTAAGTAAAGTTTCCTTTACGTAGGGCTCACTTGTGATCGCCAATATTTTAATGATTTTGTCTATTCCTTTAGTCATTGTGCCGCTTCAGCGGTTTATATAGTGTAAGAAGTTTGTAAATGCGGTACACATTACCTCTTCTTATCCACTGTAACCTGGCAGTATGTCAAGGTTCGCTGAGACCTGGTCTGACCCAGCTGGCGTTATTGAAGAAAAAGTTATTCTTGGTACTCAATGCATTCTTACCTATAGGTTTTCTGAGCTAGGATGGTGCATTCTAGAGACTGCTTCGTCGTCTAACAGTTCGCAAATACGTTGGGCTTAAATACATCAAACTCACCTGTCGTTTTAAAATTCTGCCCTTTCTCGTTAGCTAGCACTAATCAAGCGTTTCACCACATAACCGTAGAGTGTTGCAGTAAATAAGGGGCAAATATAGTTGACTTTCGATAATAAAACTTTAGTATTTGCTCAAAAAAAAAACCTGATGTCATCAACAGTACAAAGTGCAATCATTAGTGAAGCAATAGAAAGTACAATTCACGCTGTTCCTGCCTTAAGTTTATGTTGCTTCCTTTTCCTTAGGTCGGCCTTGTGCATGATGTTTTGCGCTCTGAATGAAATTCATTAGGTTCCTTCGTTTGGTGTCTAAGTTCTGCATTGACAGATGCACAATATTCAGACCAACTGGAAGATTGCCAAGTTATTTCCAGTCTCGGTAGGGTAGCCTCGACTGCTTGTGAACAAGCGGTCAAAAGCAATTAATTACTGCTGCTACCGAGGATGCAATTTGCGCAGGACCTAGTCAAGGTCGTCTGCTTTTAATCTGTCAACAGCGTGTCAGCCGCTGGACTCTGCCTGCGTAGCACGTTATATGATTGGCTTGTAGCGGTCACGTCCGTATGTTTGTAGAAACTGATTTCAACCAGCATCGACGTGTTGGCGTCGCTGATCCAGGTCCAGACGGCAATGTTAAAAAATGCTTGACCGCTGAGTTAATTAGATGGAGCTTTGTGTAGCTTTATGCGATCGACTATCGATTTGTGCATCAATAGCTCTGCACGGAAAAATGGTAAATAACAGCTGTAACAACATAATATCACGGCAGCTCGGCCAACAAAACAAAGATTTAATAAAAACATCATTCGCGCTGGAATCGATACCCAAGTGGAATCGGTTCCCCTGTATTTATATATGTGTACCAGGCTTAATGTTGTACCCCCTTTGCTATGGCGTAAAGCTGCGGAAGTTACCACTGTGATGAAGGAAGTTGCGGCTAATCTACTCATATTCATTGATACTTACGATGTCTTAAAAGTTGAGCATGTTTACTTGATTTCCTAGCAAGCTCACCACAAATTCGCTCACGCACCTCTTTCCAGTAATTAAATAGTTCACAAAAGGGCATACAGACGACAAGCGTAATAAATCATTTCTATCTAGCTTGCGCTGCAGGCCCTAGTAAGATGAGAGGCGAAGCGATTTCGAAATAAGTTTCACCCTGAACGATTAAATGGATAACTTTCGATCCGCTGAGTACGTTCCTGCTAGTGGCTGAAATATATATATATATATACACCATGGAGTGGTATTTTTTTCACTTAATATTTACCATGTATACTAGATTATGTACAGCTATAGTTTTCTGCATTTCGTTGTTATTCAAGATTTAGGTTTTGTCTTGAAGGAGACTTTATTATGAACGTTCACATGAGAGGCATCGTTACTACTACTACCTGGAGGTCAGTGACGTACGGAGGATGTGCCGTGAATGATATCTCAAACTTCTGATCACACTTTTAGCCAGCCAGCACTCAGATGCTTCGGTGAGAATCTCCTCTTCAAGCAGATTTTTGTCCAGCATGATCTAGTATAAATAGGATCTAACTTGTGCAGAATTAAGAGCGAATATGACAATTATAGAGCAGATTAATTGTCACTTTAATTATTACTTGAATCACTTCCGAATTGGCATCACGAATAATGCTGACAATTCTCTTCCGTCACACTTTATTTTTTCGTATAGATATTAGCTGCTCGTGATTATATGGACTAGTAGCTACCGAGCATTCGAAGGAGTTTTTACACGAAAGATTACTACGATGAGTGATCTTCGATGCAGTGATTTACTGTCCGCCGCTCTAAGCTTGCATTAGTACAGAGCTTGTTTGTGCAGTGCTGGATTGTGAATTTAATACGTTCTTACCCTGACACCTAGGCTTAGTTCGCCTCTACAGAGAAGAGAGCGCAACTTCTATCGTAATGGCAAAGGGAGGGCCAAACCGTGAGTTTCTCCCCGCATCGCACTAAATCAGAGGCACAGTAGCTAGGTCTCTTAACTATGTACGCATTAAGGGGCAAAGGAGAGCCCGAACCGCGAAGTGCTACCTTCATCACAGCAAAACAATGGTACAGCATATAGGGCCCTCAACTACGTATGGATTGAGGAGCAAAGGAAAGCCCAAATCATAAGGGACTCTCTGCATCGAAGCAAATTAACGGCACAGCATGTAAACCCCTTAATATATGCACAACCTGCTTTTACGTGACAACCATAAAGTTGCAAATACGAACCGACCAGGCGAGAAATAAACCCGGCACAAAACAAGGAATTCTTTTTGGGGCTAACTTTGCTTTGAATCGTCTATACCCCGTGAGATAAATCAACTCTTACTGTGTAAAGCTGTGTAAGCTTAAAACTGTAATTGCTTAAAGCGATAATTTTTTTTAAACGGGATCCTTGTTTTCCATTAATGCAGCTCAACATAGAGCAATCACGAGACTCCGTTGACACTTTAAAGTGAAAATGCTTATTTTTTCCTAGGCAAATCTAGTTTTGCTGATAAAAAAAAATAGTGAATCTTGTTTTGAACTTGAGGAAAGCCCGCTACATTGGTTTCAAAAGACAAAAAGAGCTCTCTTTAGCTCGCTGTAACCAGAGGCCGAATTCGTTTTCACAAAGCCTTTATAAGCGTCCCTTTTCTTACTTACCCTAACCAACGACGTTGGTTCTTTTTGCGAAAGAATTAATGAGCACACCTTTCCGGCCAAAAGATCGGCCGAGCTGCGCTTACGTATGGTATGTTTGTACCTGACGATTTGCCGTCTGATATTGCACCTAGGGTCCTCGTTGTACTTTTTTTTAGAAGAAAAAAGCTGGTCACAAGATGGCCGTCGTAAGGCGACTCTACCATTAGAGGCAAATTGTCACTGCAGCATTCAGATGATTACAGATGCTGTGGTCCAATTCAGAGGGAGGAGAATTGAAGTATGGGGCTCAAGCCAGCACCGTTGTGGGCACAGCTGAAGAGTTGTAAAGCATTGGCCTACCTCACTGCACCCTGTTGATGTCGCAAACAATCAATTGAATGTCCGCCTATTTTTTGTTGGCGAATGGTTTGGGCGATGCGAGGGCCTGCTACATATAAGCATATTAATAATGCTTCTCACCTTTTTGATAATCATGGTGTTTTTTCGAGCACTATAAGTCCGCTTCACCAATTTACGGTACGTCGAATGCTTCTGCTTAACTCACTTGTGTATATACTTGTATTCAACCTGGGGCGCCTGTATTGTTGTGACAACAATCAAGAGAAAACTAATCAGCATTGTAGCCGATTGTACAATGTTCCTCGCGGCCTGAGTCGTATGAAGGAAATATGAATATATGGGTGTAATTATAGAGTCAGTGCTGGATCGAATCCATTTAAATACGTTCAGTCAAATAGTTTCAACTTTTAGGGCCTAATGCGTAGCACTAAAGCGAAATATCCCTAAGTGGCCTATGAAGGTGGCATCATCCTACTTTGCACTGCTGTCATACATGTCAATAAAAAACCAACAACCATTTTCAATCTATTGACATACAATGTGATACATAAAATTGACACATCATATTTTAGCGATTGCAAACTTTTTTAAGCTAGTCTAGTATTTACGTTTCGCGCTGATAATACCGTACTATGTATAGCCAGCGCGTTCTATCCCATTGCTGGCGCCTAATAACTAACCGGTTGTATTTAGGTGGGCCTGGTCGCTTCGAGTGTTTCCGGACGATTTTGCGTGTGTCTGCACACGAAGTGTCGAAATTAGGGAAGGTACAGCTGCCCCTGAAGGAAAAAACACACTGATGAGCAGCCTTGTCAATGCCAAACTGTTGAAATATTTTATGCCTTCTAGCATCCACCCACCAACGCTGTTAGAAGGCTGAAAGAAAACCTCTCGCTGTCGCCGCGTAAAAGAATCGAAAAAGGTCGACAAGGAATAGAATTTTTTGGCTACCTACAAACTTCAAAAAAGATAGTTTTGTACCGTCTAAAGTCCTCCAGAGCAGCCTAAAAGGCTTCTGCTTCGCACTAAAGTTGAATTGAACTTAATTTAGAGAGATGACACTATTTGATTGAATTTACTTGACTTTATTTTACTGCCCCGACTAAAAATATATACATAATAAAGTGGCTGGTCTATATTGAGAACAAGGCTGTATTTAAAACAAAAGCAAATATTTCAACACGACATTTTGTGTGCGCTAGAAGTGCCGTTCTTGAATATACTTACGATTTACGCCGACTTCAATTTATTAACTAACTTGACTAACTAGACATTTTCAAGTTCGTTTTTTAATGTGCGAATAATAGTAATTGTGCGTCAAGCGATATTGAAGAGATGAACTCGTTCAAATGTAACTCAGATATGCTACATACAAAAACCTTTGAGAAACATAGATTCTGAGTTGATGGCAGGCCAGCTAACCGAAGAACAGAGTGCCAAAAAAAAATCAAAAAGTTCACTAGAACGCAAGGGTCTCAAAAAAGCTGACCGTTAAAACGGCCATTCATTTCTCAGTCAAAGACGCCGGTGTATCAAAAAGTAACTTATTATATCGTTTTGTTGACTTTCGAGGCCCCTAACTCTGAACTCAATGATTAAGGATTTTCCAGTTTGCCTCTTCCTTCGAATTCTCAGGAACTGCTTGTAAACTATCAACGTAAACAATTTTGGGCAAAAAAAGTTTTTCATTTTTTTGGGGCCCGTCTAACGCGGGAAGGATGGACCATAACTAATGTTCGCTTGGACTCTGATTTAAATGATGGGTTGTCTTGTTCTACAGAGTCTAGGTTCCGTCTGGTGCTAGGAGCAGTGGATGAAGGCACGCCTGTTACTACAAGTAGCCCGTTAGTGTTTCTCAATTTGAATGCACCACCCTGTATATTTTTGGAAAGTCCAAACGACATCGCACTAATGTATGATTTTAGTATAAGTCAAATTTTCCCAAACGGTGGTCGTTTGTTCCTTTAAGAACCTTTGTTGATCCAAATTTTGTACTACCAAGACACTGTAATCTAAGCACTTTAGTGTGGTGATCCTCCAAAAAACATCTTAGACGCCCTTTTAAGACTGCTGTACCCTTCGTTTCGCTTGCACCACAGTAATGTTCATGTGCTTTAGCTAATTTGAAAGTGACTCATAACTAAACTTACTTATTATTAAAATATTGATACCTTTCTATTCCGATGGTTGTTTGTTTATCCTCTAACAATTAAAATAATGGCAGAACGATAACGAGACCGGTAGATCTTCATATCTTTTGTTGGGCTGTATTCCCCGGGGTCGACTTATTTTTGCTAAGAGTATTAGATATATTCGAAGTGTTTAAGCAGGGCGCGGAATGTTTGTGTCTTTGAGTTAGCAGTAGGGGCTTTCGTGGGCTTAAACAGATAGCTTCAATCGTCTCTGGTACTATCGTCCTGGGGGCTGTCTATCACTCGTTTTCTTCTAGCCTCCTCTGATTTCGGTCAGCAACACACCGGTTTCTTTAGCATTACCTTGCCCAGAGCTTCGACTGCCGGCCCCGAAATTGTCAAACTGTTTGCCAACTAATTGCTAATCCGATAGAGCTAAGAGAGTTGGTCCGAATAAGGTATTTACGATAACAGTCTTCAAACAGGCTTAATAAGATAGTTCTCAATAATTTTATCAAACGAATTATCATTGTCGTTGTACGAGTCGAATGTCTTAAAATTTAATTTAATTTAAATAGCAAAAGGATTTCGTCATTGATTTTATCTTATCAAGGTAACCCTTTCAATCTTGCAATATTTTTACTTTGTTAGGGCAATATGTATACATTTTTGAGCTATGTTCAAATATTTCTTTTCAAATTTAATTTACTTTCAAATCTCTCTTTGTAAAACTATTTCAAATTTTATTGATTTTCCAAATCATCCATTTATATAGTTACGGCTTCGCCATCTGGCTTTAGCCGCTAACTGTGTGGGAGCTATTTCCCTATTCTTCTGAGTTCGACTAAAACGAGAAGGATGGTCGATACAGGATTTTTAAAGGAAAGGCACTATAGTTATAGGCAGGATCGCCTAAGACAATATGTATGTATGTATGTATGGGCGAAGCATAGGGTCAAGTTTGGGTTAGCGTAAATACATTTTAAGCTAAATTTTGACTTGAATAGTCTTGGCTAAGGTGAAATACATAGCTACAATCATGATGACTACCGGTGATGTATTTCGGATTTGTTGCCAGCGTGCCATTGTTGCTCAAGTATATCGGGGGCAGCTGTTTTTAGGCCTTACCCATACTTGTATGGGTCGAACACTCGTGACTAGGTGAGAACGCGCATGTTACGATACCCTTTCGTGCTTTTTATCATTTTCTTGTTCGAGACGTCTTCTAGATAAGCCGAACGGATACATCTTAGCATCATCAGAATCGAATAATTTTTTTTCCCCACTAGGAATTTCTGGGATTGCGCTGAGAAATTAAGCGATTTCCCTCGAGCAGCCTCTACAGCTACTATGATCAGGATGGGCTTTTAGGTTGGCAGTTGAAGGTGAAGCCAAGCTACTAAAATGATAGGCTGTTTCATACATCCTATTGGTTAGCGGAAACTTTCCTAGATGACAACATATACTTTACCGGCGTTTATTGGAAAATCCCGCACAATCACGCACGTAGGCTGGAGCAAACGTCTCCCTAAATTTAACGAGACTACTGGAAAAACTCATTATATATAATCCTAACTCATAAGTCAAACTTGCCGCTGATTAGGTAGATGGCAATGCAAGTTTAACTTGGACGCTAACTAAAATAAACTAATATCAACGCGTACCCGTCGAGTTAACAGCTGGTGAAGATGAGCTGACTTTGTCTTTACTTCATAAACATTCAATCACAAGCAGATAACCAGAAATGTTTTCAGATTCATCTTTAGTGACGGTTGGATTGGACGGTTTAAAATTCTCTGTTGACCGATGATCTGTTGTGTTTCTAAAATAAACGTTTCGGGTAACTCCAAAAGTCATCCGGTGTTGGAGCATGCGACGTTCTAGGTTTCGTGCACCCAGTGAAGTGGACGCAGAGGATCTTGCGGCTGAAAATCGCAACAAAAACGTTCACGGAATCGAACAATGAAGGAAAAAGCGAACTTGCTTTCCTAGGCACGATATCGTAAAACCTGGACGCTCATTTACCACAACGAATCTCCAAAAATTCTTGTTCGCTTGAATCGCTTTGAATGAAATAGTCGCTTTGCGGCATAAATATATGATGGGTATGTCTTTGAAACAATAAGCTAGAAAACAAACGATATGTATAGCCTTGAGTACGGTTTTGTCACGTATATAAAGAATCGAGTTCACCAAACACTGACAGTTTTACCACAAACAACTCAGATGACCGTGAAAAATTTAATTTAAAATCAAACATTGAGCTCTCGAGTCAACATTTATTTATGTAAATTGCCGATCGAACCATTTGATGCTGCTGTATAGCTAACCCAAAATGTACATACATTTCAAGTTATTACGCAGTTTGATTGTCCAAGGCTCGTGCCTTTCAGAAAGGGATTTTTAACGAAAATTGCTATTTTCGCATCCTAGAGGGGCCCTCCGGTAGACCGTTATCGCGAGGTCGAAAAACCATGATCATAAGGACAGCAGGTAACTAGAGTACATTCTTGACCTCTTGAAGAAGTTCGAGAGGATTTTTAACCCTCTTAGGACCTGAAGTTTTACCTGCTCCGAGTGGCTTAGAATTCTCTTTCACCAGGACCGCCCAGAGGTCAGAATTATGTCCTGCTAGAGTGACACCATAGCAAGATGTTAACGACGCCTTTTAAGTTTCGCTCCGTTATGATGGCTAGAGTGTTTCAAACCAAAACTAAACTACTCGAACCTTTATTCTTCAAGCACAAGCCCTTAATAAGCGGATTCACCATTCTGCGTACTATTTTACCGTGTTCTAATCTCGTTGCTTGAAATTCATATTATTCATTCGCTCGCAGGACCTTGGATTGTCGGTTACCCTGTGGATAAAATTTGAAGAGACTGACACCGGTGTAATTTCCGAGTAAATTCTAGGCTGTTACAACTGGTCTCTGATGTGGCTTTTAGTTATTGAATGAGACCAACGAGACCAAAGGCATCGGACAGAGGAAATGGCACCGTAGTTTTAATCTTTGATTGTGGGTTTGAATAGTGGTGTTTAAGCCCAGAGCTTAATATACATTAGATAACTATTTTTAGCTTGACAGTAACCATTGACTGACTGACTGACTGACTAAAATACTGCGTTGTAAATACCATGGCAAGTTCGATTGTAAAAAATTAAAACTATTCGTCTCTGATAATTTCCCCATTCTAAAATGAATGCATTAAAGTAGTGACTAATTATAATATTAATTTAGAAACACGATGTCCTAACCCACAACTATGATGTTCAGAAAATGTACTAGTTATACGGCTACGTCAACGTCCATCATATCTATAAGTTATCCAATTCAGGGGACATCTTAGAAAGCGAGTCATCGAGCGAGAGTAAGTGCACATAAAGCGTGGGTGGACTCCTTGATCGTTAACATGGTAATCCTATTCATTAACTTCATATTTAGGAGTCATAGAAAGACTGTATCGAACCTTGTGAGAGGGGCCGAATGCAAAAAACGCAGTCAGGGTAGCATTATGAGCCAAGAAAAGAATTTAAAGTCTCCTATTTTATTTTTTTTTCTAAATTATCCTATTTAATACAAAATCTAATTTTGACAACGCAAGTAGCCTCCTCTTTTTTCAAAGGGCGCTTTGATCCAGTGATGCCTAAAGTTGGTTACCTGCACGGATAAGTCGAACTTCTGAAAGTAGGAAAATTAATAATTTTTATGCGAATATCTTGTTCTATATAAATGAATATATGAGCATCAACGAAAAAGCAACGAAGCCCTCATGAACGCTCAGCGATTCGTTGGACAGCCTTATTTTAAGCAAAATAAGTGTTTCCAATAGACACCTGCACTATGAAGCACAGAATAGAGATGAACAGGTAATTTATAAGATTGCGCGTTCAAAAACCGGCATAAACGAAATCGATAGTAGACGATAGAATTTCGACAAGTACACTTACATCATCGGGGGAGTATAAGAGACTGAATCTATCATGATTTCCAGTTAAACAGAGCTTTTATTCTCGGAATTTAGTAAAAAGCCTACATACCAAACGAACTTTCCCCGTTCTGGTGTTTTCCCGAGTCGAAGGTTACCTGTTGTAGGTCGCTGCTATACTTACTGTATTGTGCGTACACTTGGTGTATTGTGTGACCAACAAACGTTTCCCATACGTTTAAGCTAAATCCGATGACACGTTATCTAGTGTAGAAATAGCCAAAACATTTACCAGATTTATGCTCATACCGTTCGTTATAGCTGTGTTCCTAACTACCTCCTGCATTTATACCGCACCCCGTACTCGTGCATGATAGGGCGCTGGTAGACAAGCAAATTCGAACGCTTGGCATTTGCTTGAACAAGCCGGGAGCCACGCTATATACGCGTGCAGCAAACTGAAAAGTTATTAGTGGATTCGTTCGCAGCCTTTTTTTCATTATTGCGTTAAAGGGGATGATTTTTTGACAACTGTGTTTCCTGATAGGGCATTACCGTTGTTTGCTGACGTGGCTTTTGAAACAAACATCAGTCATATATAGCAGTAAAGAAATTCTCAGAAATAACAATAGGTTTAGTAAATTGCACATGACCGGCAAGAGGCCAATGAACTATTTTTGGATACTTAAGACGAAATGTAGGGCCAGTCTTACCCGACTAGTGTCGAACAGCAATGTGTATATAGCAAGCATATACTCTATTTCAGGCCAGATGGTACGTCATAATACGTTAGCTGCATCGTTTGAGCTGAGCTCAAATCTCAAACAGCAGGAAAAACGTTTTGTGAGCGTTGGACCACTCAGCACTCTACCTTTCGGTGTAGAATTGAGTTGTGATTTAAGTTCATAAAACTTGCCTTTGATTTATATGCTTTTATCTTAACACATGTAATGCACCAACATTTGAAAAAAAAAATCGCTATAAAGGTTCTTCGAAGTGCAAACATGTATATTTTTTACATAAAGCATTTTGGTAGGACCAATAAATGCTTGTAGGCAAGAAATAAATTCGTACCTGTTCGTTAACAATTCGCATAATCAACCTTTTTAACATGAGTAGGTCTGCTGTCAATACGTATCGGGCATACGGGCAACTTCCACCGTTGCCCCCCATAGACTGCGCAGTCTGCGTTTAGGCTATGACGATAGTGATAATCAAGCAGTTACATAATCTATGGGAAAAATAACTTGGTACCAGTAACTAGCGATAGTTACAAAACCTAGGTAACACATTCTGCAATCAAACGTAAAGAGAGCCAATAGTTTCAAAATTCGTTTTAAAATTTCATGTTTTGTTATATACATTTCCTCGCAGCATAATCTATTGATTACAAAATACTATTTGACCCATGAAAACCCGCTATATTGCATGTTTTAAAATGTATGGGATTTTGCCACTTGCGCGTAAATTCTCAAAGAAGTCTGGGTTTTCTTGTAGATTAAACTGGGAGTCCTTGTTACCTTTCACTTTCTGAACCTGAAAAAAACATTCTGGGTGCTCGATCTAAGCCACAAGAAAAGATACGTTACATTCAAGTTTCCGTAATGCTCTATAACGGCTTTTCCATTCCAGTCAAGTAGTGAAATTGAATTCCATTAAATTGTTGACTAGGCTTCCCTAACTTCCTCCAAACATCGATGATATATAACTTTGGAGAAAGGTGCTTCGTGTTAATCAGGGCATACATCATCCATGCTTTCGGCGCAGATCGGTCTCGTACGATGGCTGAAATATACGCTCGTCAGAAGGCAATGCGCCCCGAAGCCATGTACAAAAACGAAGACTGATTCGAGATAGACAGGCAAAGAATAGCTAGGCAAAATCACCGGTCTCTAGTTCCTGTCATATTTAGATTACAGTTAGTTAGAATCTATTCGGGTAGCTTAGAGTCATTTTCAATCTAGTCAGTGGTATTATTTATTATCTAGCCAGTGATTAGCTAACGATAAAAGAACCATTGTTTGCGCCACCTCACTAATTCAAGTAGCAACTAAAAAAGTGAGGATAAACTTTTGCCTTTAAGTTATTAGCACTTCAGCAAGCGCACCGTTTGCTTTTCTCTGTTTGAATCTAATCGACTTAGGTATTATTGTTGTCTGACAAACTGATATTCTTCAACGCTTTAGAATAGGCCATAGGTTCGTCTTCGGACGTAACGTTATTCGCACGCATGTAAAGCACTGCCTAACGGCCTAGAAATATATTCGAGAGAGAGAGAGAGAGAGAGGGAGAGAGAGAGAGAGAGGGAGAGAGAGAGGAAAACTCATTATTGTGTTTTTCTCTACGGTAAATCGGTATAGCGGAAGATGTACTTATCCTTCTCTCTAACCTCGGCGTAAAGGTCGATCGATTTTCAAGTCATTTGAGCGTATGTTTACGGTAATGAGCGTCCGGTTACACGCGCTCGGTAAAAGGTTGTGTCCGATAGCTTTTAAGGCTCTCCTAAAAAGACGTATACAGTGAAATTAGTCTACAACTAATTCCCTAAACAAACAACGGATCCTCTAAGCTAACAGTACGATATGGTATGGGTCAACATGGTACATGTTTCTACTAAGCTTAACAAAAGTTTCAAAGATGGCCGACTGGCATCACAAAATGAAGTTTTTTTATTACTGTTCTGAATGACTAGCGTTTGAAATGCGCAAAAAATACTGAAAGTATCTCTACGGTAACCAATCCAAAAAGAAACTGGGTTTGTGAAGTTAGTTGCATATTCAGAAAAGCGACCCTGGGGCCTCGAGTTCCAGCTCGATTAACGCAATCAGTCATCATACGGTTTCGAAACAAGTTTTTGCCGAATTTATAGCGCGCTCAGTTTCCATTCGTTCCTGTACCTATTATAGATTCGTAACGCAGATAATTACAGTACGCATTAACATACACGTTAAAGAGAAAATAAGCAAACTCCATCAGATTCACAATCAATCAAAACTAAAGGAGATAGTATTCAGGAACGCCTCAAACCACGACGGCAACATCCCGATATTATCAGTACGATCAGTTGGCAAAATATGTCTATTGTCACCTACTATGGATGCATTCCTCATAAAAACAGAAGGCAACGCATGCGGGATAGACGCCAGAGTCAGCAACGAAGTGCTATATCGAAAACGGCAATTGATAAATAGAGAGAACAAGGTGATCATTGAGATGTGCGGTTATTTGATATGCGCATGCATGCTAGCTGGTCTAATAGCTTGAAGCGTCCCCTTAACGCGTAGGTATACCGCACAAGGCTTAGGTGCACGTGTACGTAGCAAATATGCACAATGCAGTTACCTTTTTAAAGTAAAGGGCACTGTTCTCTTTTACAGTGGTTTAAATTTCTTGTGGTAGTAGTTCCACTATTGCTATCGTGGGCGTTTTTACTGCCAGATCTTCTATTTTGGTCTTTTTGTAACATATGGGCACACCATCGGATCGAACTGATGCTAAGCCCGGAGTTATCGACATTGCAGGCCTCGTTGCGGCCCGTGGTGAGGAAAAATACTGCCAATTGCCTGTGCTGTTGTTGTCCAAAGTGTTGTGGTCGTCAGCAAAGCGGCTTAGGCCCGGCTACCGTCTAGGGCCACTATTCAATTTTTACTTTCGAGTAAATCATTGTTTTCTTTGTATTGTACCGCTTTCCGTATATGGGTCTTGCATCATACCGCTTGCTGTTCATCTGTGTTTATCCAGACTGCTGGTCCAACAGCCAGACTGGACTTTATATACATTTGAATTTTGATTGAAATTGAAACGCTACTGTTCTATATAGCTCCAAGGGTGAAAAAATATTTTCAGTTCTGTTGGTTTTAAGCAAATAATAAGAAAATTACGACGAACTGCCACGGCCTATGACATTGTTATTGAGAAGGTTGCCACCCAAGGCGGACCGTCACAGGTTGCAAACGGCCTTGAATAAACACTATTATACAGGGATAACCATCTGATCGGGAATAGTTTCAACAATAAAAAAAAAAAACTGGATGTATTCACACATGCTTTTCTTTATTGCAAACTCTACACATTGAGGATTTCACATAAGTACAACATCAGTAGAATGAGATTTCGTAGCTGTTTTCATGGCGGTTATTTGCTTGACTCGGCATTTTTACTCATAGATCTTTGAAATGGCGGCAGGGATATTTTTCAGGTTTGTCCACCTTGTACCGTGAAGCGTTTTTCTTTATTGACATCATTTTGAAGTTTATTTATTATTATTAAATACGCACCCTAGAATATATCAATACTGACCGGTATAAAGAATACAGTGTTCTGGTAGCCCGAGGCCAAGGGAGTACCACAGCTTGTCCTATTAATGCTGTCGCCAATAATAGCAGAGTACCAGTCGTAATAAATAATGCTGGCCTGGACAATAAATCACATCTCGAGTGACACGGACGTTTTAAGACGGTGATGAGATCTCACGATTTTCAGGCATTATTTTGATTCGGTTAGTTGGAGCCTATACAGGACCGGGTTTCGTTATTAGGTGTTGACATATCCTGGAAATTATGAAAGAAACAAAAACCGTTTTGCTTGGAGACTTCGAAACTTTAATATATCTTATAGCTTTTCCATATGTAGGAAAATGTATAAATATAGGGCCTATCGAGAAAACAATGCAACAATCTTGACTTGATTAGCTGAATCGTATGCTCAAAAGCGCAATGACACGTGTGTATGTATCGCTATAATTATGTACGTCAGCCGTAGTAGACACCGACCGAGTGAAACGTTTTCGATAAATCATCAACCCCCATTGGAAAGATTTTTTTTATGTTTTCACTGTATTTTTCAGTTCACGAGCACATACATAATATCCAGTTCGTTAATCAGCAAAAACGGAAAATCTTTCCTGTCTCTAGAAAAGAATTAATTGTTTCCTTAGGCTTGAATGTGTCAACCTCAGGGTCGATAAGCTCTAAATGGGTTGATTTTGCTGGAGTGTTTTTTAGTTTCGTGTACCGAGCTTCCGTTCTGACGTTAAAGTTTATAGCCTTGATATTAACAAATTAAACTTACATAGACATATAAACACTAAAGTTCGACGCGCACGTTGTGTAGTCAGAGAGATTTAGCTTCAAATGGGTCAACTTAAAATCATGGGGAACGCGTCAACGTACATACCCACACGATTATTTACCCAGATTAATCGCTGCTACCTTGCTATTCATTCCACATTAGGAATTATGATTACTATTGATAATACTAGCTCCCAAGACGAGATTATATAGGTATATATGCGCTTAATCTAGCAAGAAAAAATTGCGTCGAAGACCTTCTCCTCGTCGCGTCCGTTCTAGGAAGCCCAGCGCTAACGATTTGCTCAGTATTAGTTAAGCGGTCGCGGATCGTAACACAAACGACGACGTACTGGCTGGTGCATGCGTTTATAATCAGAGATATGTCGGTAAAGATCGACCTACAAACAAGCTACGATGTAGACGGCGGATCAACTAAAATTCATGACGAAATATAAATGGTTCCGTATCAAGTGCTAATTTTATGTCCAGTACAGCCTTTAGGCATTCCATCAGACGGCTGGCTGATTGGCTGGCTCCCAGCATGAAACCACCAAGTCTGTAGGTTCTAACCCAGACCACAACGCGTCCCTAGGATTAGCAGGCAAATACGTTACCCACTGAGATATCGCTAGGCCCTGTCGAGGATAAACGGTATTATTTTTAATTTGTCATTTATTACATATTGTTGTTAAACTAATTCAAAGCGCTTGGTATTATTAAGCCAAAAGTAGAACTCCTACTACAATAGACTTTCTCTGGCTTCAGAGCTGTTGCAAATGCAGCGATATGCTAACCATGCCAGGGCACATATGGAGGTTGAGTGACTATGAGGCCGAACTTACGTACCCAACTACTTTTTTAGTAGTAATGTCTATAAAACTTCAGAGCCGGCCAACGACTAACATTTTTTTTGTAGACTCAGTAGTGAGCGTAGCTAGGCTACGCCGCGAATATAGCTGGCCTTAGTCAAATAATATTCCCGTGTCCTTCCATGATCGCGCGACCGACAGTTTCTGCAATATCCCTTTAAAGTGATGGTAGCGCAGCTGTCTGTTGTGTACAGAGTCATTTATGAGATCGAGGTGCAGGAGATGTGCATAAGCGGAGCTCGTTCGTTCACGACAAGTGAAGGCGATGCAACGGAAAATTGGTCCCTTTAGTTCCGCCTTCGACTTCCTACTGAAAGACACTAAACGAGAAAATAGGAAAGTTACAGAGTAGCAAACTGTAAGGTGCTTTAGACGACGTCCGAGGGCGAGGATCGGAGAGGTTGGCTTACAGAAGGTTAGTTGGCCCTAGGAGCGAAAAACGAGAGAGATTGAAAGAAAGAAATAGTGGCAATAACTGAACAGTCGTGCCCTGACCAAAACGGAAATAAACGCTTAAATAATAATGCGATTGCTGCTAATTCGCGAATACACTGTGATGGGTCTGTGTTCTAAACTCGGGATTAGTATCTGGTGTTTAATAATTTATTGCTCGTCACGTTTTGACGAAAGGATGTGACTATGATTGTTCCTGTAGGCTGGGGCGTTTTTGAAATGCCTTTGCTTAGTAATAATTATGTTTATTACTTTTTTTTCAATTGATTCAAATTAGGGTTTAGTAGACAGTTATAGCTCAAACCGTAGGTAGAAGCGCGATCTAGTTATATTTCATAGAAAACCTTATAAGTGGATAACTATAAAGAGGTGAACACAAATTACCTGAAGTATTTCTGGCATGTACATATATAACTAGAAGCTAACAAAAGTAATGCTTGAGCACCGTGGCAGGCCTTTCCATTTGCCACCGCAGATGAATATTAATGCTAATAAATACCTTAAAAAAATAGGTCCGAATCCGTTATTAAGTATAAACGAAATACAGCAGCTGTTCCAAGACAGCTACGTTTAAAATTGGACCGCACGGTAATGGCACAGAGTCTTGAGCCTGTTATGATCTTCAGGTTTACGTTGATTAGGTGTGAAAGTACAGGGTTTTATTCGTTTTGCTTTTTGAACTTTTTTGACTATGTTTAGCTGTTATACTTCCTATTGCATGATTCGCTTGCATCGCATGATTCATTTGGCTGACCTAATGCACGCAGCTATTATCGATGATATGGAGATAAAAAGCTGATCTGAGCCACAATTGCAGCTAGCAGTCAACAACCACTAGCGACATCAACAACGGAGGTAGTAACTTCCTGAATACTACGACCTCTGTTGGCTTCAGAGGAAGAACTTTTTTTGGTATCTTAAAGTCCTTTACTGGTCACAGACTAAACACCTTCCGGACTGAAAGCCTCCAGTGGGAGCTTTACAGGGAAGAAGAGAACTTCCATCGATTTTTGTTGTCGGCCGAAGAACGTTTATTCAGCGTTCTATCAATCAATCAATCAGTCAATGCCACAATTCTGTTCAATCCAAATTCTACGGATTGCTTGAGGGGGCAGGAAGATAGCTTGCAAGCCAGTAGGGGGTTTATCGCCCCCTCTTTAAGGCGAATAGGACTTTCAAGGCGAAAGCTAAAAGTCTAGCTTTTTAACAGGACATAGATTGTGTTTCTGCTTGTCAATTTTGCACGACACCTGAAGCGGTACGTTCCGTACAACCAAACATTACCTGCTTTAAAGCGGTGTCAATCGACCAATGCTATATTGCTGAAATACTCATGTAAACTAAACCGGGCTTAAATCAATGGAGATATAGCGATGGTTAACGCTAAAATCGCTCACGAGTATCGTATACCTATCTTAACTGGGGCCGATTAAAAAAATATTGTTTTTCTAAATAATCATAAGCCTTAAGTTCGATGACGACGTCATAGTATTTGAATATATGTAATTGTAACAAAAATATTAAACGATTGAATGGGTTCCTAATGGCAGATTTAGTGTTAAAAACTAGTCAGTAAATTAAATAAATGCTTTTTTGTACAAAACGACTGCACTCTATCTGCCATTAGCATCAATGTAATGCCGTTTAAGCTATCGTTAGATATTATAAGTAGATACTATAGGATATGTTGAGAGTATTTTTGTGAAACATCAGAATGGATAAAGTAGGAAATGTTCATTAAGCCATGAATTTCAATAATCAATGTTTTCCTTCTACTGATATTAAACAAATATTCTTAGACTATACATCATAAGCAGTGGTGTGACCAATTTCAGCATATGCGTGTGTTTGTGTATAGTAGCTGAAAAAGGACGCAAAAAATCGCCTACAAGCGAATTAAGTCAAATTTAAAAAAGCGCTTATGATCAATATCATAAAAAAAAGTACCGATATAGTCTAGACATCCATTTTGTTTGTGTACGTTTTACGGCAGTAGTGCACAATCCTTTCTGTTCGAAAACGAGAAACGACAGGCTGCGCGACGCAACAACAGAACCAAAGTTTGTCTTTGTGGATTCCACATGGACGCTGCACGTCCTGATGAACGTTTTACCAAGGTCATCCACAGCTTCAGGCTGCGCGCGCCTACGCATGTATGCGAGTAGTGCTTCGCCATGACACTCGTGCCACGGCATACTGCCACTCAATAGACGAGTTCACAGTCCTTATAAAAAAAACGAGGACTTTTCTCTGGGTCCTTCGTCGACGACTGCTTGACAGTCCGTTATTTTTCCTGATTCGAAAATAGAAGCGTTCTGCGAAATAACGGTAGAATTGGTTGGCAACAGATAACTCGGAGATTTCATCGGCTTCAAGTTTGGCTGAGCCTCTTCCTTTGTTGTTGTTTTTCGATCGAGTTCGCCTACTTTGAAAGAAATAACTACCCCACACAGAAGAAGACATGAAACCAGCATAGGCAACAGGCCGAAAAATAGCACTGGAAAGGAAAACCTTCTGGCTTCGTCTGTTTTACCAGGCGGTCGTTCTGAAGATTGTGGCCTGAAGCTAAGGACCGGTAGTTCTGACTAGGAATCGTGATTGGGCTGTCTTGTAGGAATAGGTTTGGGAAGCATAAAGCCACAGACGCCGTTCGACCATCAGGCCACTGCACATAGTGGATGGCAATAGCTAGTAACTGACCAAGCAGCTTAGCTTAAAAAACGCATCTGGCTCGCACCCATTGTCGTAACAGCAGTACAAATCACGAGCTTACTTATAATATCTCCTTTTCAGAATTAAGCTTCAATATTGGGCTGGAGGCAGTAGCCCACGGGTTTTGCTGTAATGTCAGGGCTGTGGCCATCTATGTCTCATTGGGATAGAAAAATCAGAGCTGAAGAGCGAAATCATTTCATGGTTGTGTATCTAGACTGTATTCTACATCGTAGCTGGACACTGTTACCCGAATTGAATCTACTACGGAAAATCAACCACACAGAAACTAATTGTCCTTGAATTCGACAGGCAATTATGGAAAGGCCCTTTTATCTTTCTCCCTGCCCATGTGCCTAATGCAGTATTCTGGCCGCGTTTACACATTGGATTTTAGATAAGCAATAACCGACCAGTAAATGAATCAAAGCCCAATTATTTGAAAAACAAGGACACCGGCCAAGGTGATGCATGGAAAATAGGACAGTGAAAAAAAGTGCCATAGAAAGACTCTCCAGTAATTGTAACCGACTGGCTTTTTACAATGTAAGGCCCTTAAATATGGCGTAACTGAGGATCTTGCATCCGATTCTACCAAGGATGCAGTGCTGATCGACGCTGTAGTTTTTCAAACATATCTCCTACTAATGGATCAAGTCACTTTTTGGATAGAATCTCGTTTTCGTGCTTAGAACACCTTTGGCATAAGTGGATTGTGGCAAACGCGAGCCTAAGTGTTCTCGTGTCTGAGGTCTGAAAGTCATTGCAGGACGTCATGCTATGGCCTAAGAAATGCATTTGGATTTTCGATTTGGACGACTTCTAAATGTTGCGATTGGGAAAAAAACGATGTATAAGACGAGAAAAATTATATAGAATCTTCGATATGCTGTGGCTCAACACAGTAGCCTTTGTAATGTCGAATGTCATCCATGACCCCGGACGTCGCTAAATATGGGTTATTCTATAAAAATTGCCCTATACCTAGAGACAGTAGTGACGTCTAGGAGATAGCAGAAGTTCTTGCGATATTTTCTGACCACATGAAGTTGTCTTTCTCGGGCTCGGGGGGACTGCATTGTAACGTCACGGTTTTCTATAGGTTACAGGGTGGGTCTATATAGGCCAGAATTTGCTTAACGCTACTGTTGAAAACGACTGGCAGCACGGGACCAAAATCTACCAGGAATTTGTCTATCATGTGTCGTCACTACAGCTGATTCATATTCAATAAAATATCTATTGAAGATGCCTATGTCGTTGGCTCATACATCTTCACAACGCAGGGTTTTTGGGCCAAAGATGAGGGCATACGGGCCACAAATGATTTCGTGTAGAAAAAATCAATCATTCAAAGGGAAATTGATTTTTTCCTAAAAAGTTTCTAGCTACGTCTAGGAAAGGCCATGCGACCGGATTATTAACTTACTGTCAAGTATCAAAAGTATGATTCGTCTGTCATAGATCCACATGAACTTCCACTGCAGTGTGACACCGACCTTTGATCTGCATTTTAGTCAATAAGTAAGCAGAAAAAGAACTATGGTTGGTTGCTTGTGTTTCACTGAACCGTGTTGAAGCCACTATAACTAACCTAGCTATTTATGACGGTGGTATAATTATCTATCGTGAATTATAGTTTATGGTAATATTTTATAGCAAACGATGCGTTATGCCAACAACAATGAGCAAAGCTTTCAGACGCAATTCAATGTGACAGACTATTGACAACAATTAGATGTAATACAACAAGGATGAAAATACGATGTCACGAATCAATTTGACATAATATAAACATATATGGCTATTTCTACTAAGTTGGATTATACTTTGAGGCTACTCAGTTACTTCAGTCCGCTTGCAAAATTAGCACTTTTTCAAATGTGCTTAAAATGCAACGTTTCATATAAGCCTATCTCAACTTAACCCGTATAGCTGTTTGTGTCAATCCTGGATCCAATCGAAATCAGGAAAAATATACTTTAGCGACCTCACAGAGCCCCACGTTTTTGCGTAATTCACTAACATAACCTCTTACTAAACTTCTGAATAGTCCTCATAAAGGTTTAATAGTATTTAAATTTTAAATCAACGTTGCCTTGCTAGAGAAAAGCGAAATGTCACAGGTAGCTTCTATCAGCTATAGGGCCACCTTCCCACACGTAGGGCTTTTTTTTTGATATACACTTAGATATACATACACACAAAAATTTACCGACAGATTTATTTAAGCAATATGTAAATGATTGTAATGCATATAAACTGTATAATAAATTTCTAACAGATGCTTTTCTAGGTATACTACAAGATCAATCAGAATGAGCACGGTAATCATTACTGTAGCCGTAACATATACTAACACTATGGCATTTTAATACAATATTATAAAAATTAAGTCTATTTTTGATTGAAATAATTTGCTGCTACTTTAACAAATATGAAATGAAGACTTTTCAACTCTCAGGAGACATTCAACCCACTCGAGGTGTATATATATACACATATAGAATATATATACATTACTCGATCGTAATAGATGAAAAAAGTCAAAAGCCCTTCTACTTCGTTAGTGTCATTGAACGTTTGAGTTCGATGCAGATCAGTCATGGCATAACACTTGTTATTGGCTCTCTCTAGCTTAGTCAACAGACAAAAATGTATTTCCGGCGTACGTAAAACATAGAAGCTTCCCTGGTATAGCGGTAGGAAAATAGGCCAATGAGACACACAGGACTTATATGGCCGACAAGCACACGCACACGCACCCAAATACATATGTATGCGTACACAATATGTATAAATCTATGTGGATGTACTTAGTTTCACGCAGATCTTACCGAGTCGACGGATGATTGATCGTGTAACGCTTCGGTCCGTTCGCGTCGGTGGCGTTCGTCGCACCACAATAGTCATGTGTACGCTGATGGTCTAGGTCACATAGATATTTGCTCTTAAATAGGACAGGTACTGAGAAGTATGTGTTGACAAATGCTCTGCCATATCATTAACATAGACTGCTCTATTTTTGGCGTATCGAGCCGTCGCCTCCACGCTTAATAGCCTCGGTAGAGAATATGTCCAGAAAACTTTTTGTATACATTGTACTAGGCTAAATGCGAAAGGGTCTGCATCACAGCCGAAAAAACGTCACCAATTTACGGCCAGAGCCAAGGCAAGCTTACTATAATATGTAAGGAAAGCAGGAAACCTGCGATGGGTGGTATTATCCAATGGAAGAGCAGACCACGAAGTACAACAAGTAGATAAGGTACCGCTGCTACCCACGACTGCATTCTTGTCACACTGGATACTGGCGCCGAGTTGTTGGTTAATGACATGTATGCGTACCGTGTGTATAGGCCGTTTCCTACAGGACACACAAAGGAAAAACGTAGAAGATTTTCATAGAAAACGACTTCCTTGTTGGTAAGGAAAGATTGCGCGAAACAGATTGTATTAAGGGGCGAAGCTGGACTAATGATGAACACTTCACGTGAACAGAAAAACTGATCGACCTCTCACGTTTTTCCGGCAGCACCCTCAGGAGGATCTGACAGTGAGTGACAAAAAAGGAAACGTTTAGAGATGTGCGTAGGCTTGTACTAAGTCTTTATGTATCTGTACATGTAGGGTTCTTATGTCGTCAACCATAGCCGTAATGTTAGTTTGGAAAGTAAATGGTGATGAGTCTCATACATTACACGCATTTTTAGAAACTTCTAATAGTCTATGACTAGGAACGAGGGTAGGGAACGCTGTGGACGGAGCGAGACGTGTCTTACTCCGAAAAGCCGGATTGGTCTTTGGCGTTAGTTGAAGTTTCTATACATGATTATGTAGCAGGCGTTCAAATTAGAAACGACGAATTTAACAGGGTACACTGTTCTCGATACAGTAAAGGGATGCAACAAATATGACGAGCAGGGCTGTCTATGAATCTTGCTTAAACTAGAGAATGATGTAGCGTATTTATATCGAATTCTACTCTAACAGCGTCAATGACATAACTCCCAGTAGTTGGTTTGCTGTTGACCAAAGAATGTTTTAAACTTCAATCTGAGGAACGTTGAACGTTCTAAACGAGAGTGATGTCAAAGTGCGTTTTGCCCTTGTCAGTGGGCCAGCAGTGGTCTAGAAAGGGGTGTACATCAAATAAAAACACATTCTGTTTTTGGTCTTCTGCAATTTACAATCCCGTCGACGTTAAAATTGGCGAAACGTTCACTGAGCGATCGTCCAACTGGAAACGATCAAGACTCATTACTTAAAATAAACTGCAGGGGGTATCCTTTATGATACCTCCAATACGAGCTACGAGACAGTCGAATATCAAGGTAATGGAGTTTTATGTATTTGTGTTGACGTACATAAAATCGTTCACACTCCAACGTTACGGTTATTTCTATCTAGATATCGTACGAGTTACAGCTGTAGTAAACAATGAACTACAATGAAAGGAATATTAATAATAACAACTAACTTTACTATATTTTTTCTATCCATGTGTGTTAATAGTAGATTAGAATTGTTAATCTTCCTTCACTTGCTTTACGCAGGTCACAATTTATTGCACTGAACACCTTAATCAAGTGCGAAATTTTCAGAAACGGTGTCTTTCAAAATTTTCCTAAAATCATGATGAAAATGAACAAGTTTCATTCGATTTGATGCATCATAGAATATCTAGAACCTTATACAAAGGTCACCTGTTTTCACGCCATTACTGATCTGGTTTTGTCTCCAGTGATTATGATCCGGACAAATCAAATCGTTTATTCGGATCATAACCATGTCGCATTAAAGTAAAATAAACTTCTAACAACCTTAGCACATCTAGCAAATGTCTAGAATCATGGATAAGAGACGGTGAAGCTAAACACTACCACTGAGAGAAAAAGCCACCGTTGTAAAAAAAAAAATTGTATTGTGAATTCACTAAGAACTTCTCCACCTCGTATCCTCAGAATGGGTAACCAATAAGCATTTTCAAGAAATAATCAATGAAAGACACCTATATCGTTGGTATATATATTGCCAACGGTGTATAAACAGATTCAAAAAGATATGTATCACCTAAATATATTAGCTCGCATTTGCATTAATTATATTGCGCGATCCTTACATTTGTAGCAAATTCTTTGTTGGACAGTACGTTTACATGTTCACCCGTCCCTAGATAGGCAAAAACGAAGTGTTTATGTTATCGTTTGTGAGCCATAAACTAACAGTTGGGGGTGCTGAGTCTATTCTTAGGACCTTGAGAAAGTCGCCTCTTGGGAATCTGTTGAAATTCGAGAGTCCTATACTGTGCTAGTTAGCCTTCGTTAATTTAGGACAGTGTAGTACAGGCGACCATTTACTATAGATGCAAGCCTTTATTTGTGTTTATAATCTCTCCTATAAAATAAAATTTTGTTGTTAATGCTTTGAGTCGGGTGAGTTAGTTAGCTAAAGTAAAATCTTATTGTCTCGTAAAAGAAGGTCTCGCATTTATGATAAATTATGCATTGATTTACGATGCAGCCATTTGACTAAAAATGGTGATCACATACTTTTGGATGCTACCATGTGTGGATAGATATAGTATGGACGTTTAGGCCTTAAGGGCTCGTAGGCGACTAGATACCGGTGCTCCTCTAAATATTTTGTCCTTCGATAATTTGTTCCTATGCCTATGTGTTCTCTACAGACAAAAAGTTGGCACATCAAATACGGTGTTTCGTTAGCTTTAATACTGCACGCGAGCTTTTACTTCTTTTAACCGAAGAGATCTAAACTGGCTCCCTGTAAAATTGGTGAGATCCGTAGACGCTGAAGTTGAATTAGAGATTCATCTAAGTATGTAGTACGTTGCAAATCACAATCTTTCCGTCTCAATATCCCTTGTGCGGAACAGCATTAGCCTGAGCAGCCATATTTGGATGGCCGTTGAGCTGTGCTTCAAGTGTGCGACAAAGATGCGTATTCGAATAAAAATGACCATAATTGTAAAACAGTCGCACATGTCACTTATCTGCGATCAAACAATCCGTCAATTTGTTTTTATCTAAATATGATAAATACCCTTGCAATTGTTAGTCAGCCCGTCTATCGATCCTCCAAACACAGAAATCAACATGGATCGTAAACTGTAACAACTTAATGAGGTTAAAGGGCCGCATTTTCCTCAATATTTAGTAACCACCGAAGGGTTGTTACCATCGCTTCAGTGGCCGACCAATGCAGAGGAGTTAAACCTAGTCTATACGAACCCCTGTGTATACACAACGCGTTTCTATTGCAGCAGAGGCAAAAAAACGTGAAAGCGAACATGTATTGTTCTACAGTCAGTCGAATAGACCTTGATGTAAAGGACTGCGAAACTTTTTGCGTAATATTGCATTTTTTCCGTAGGGAAGATTCGCGAAATATGCTCTACATACGAAACTATTGGCCGGCATTCTATTGAGTTTCCTGTCCGAGAAGGCTCGTTCGTTTCGGGCTGGAGAACACATATCAATCAGAACGGAAACATTTGCTCACAGAAGCCATCTTGCACGCTTGCCTAATCTATATATGTAGCCACTGCACCGATAAGCGATTGCAAGACATTTCCCCATTATACAAGGCTTTCGTCCCTTCCGTGACCGTGCCCACTGTATACTCTAGCACTTTGCGATACGCGCGGTTGTAGGACGTATGTTTCCGCTGTACTCTTGACGAAAACAGTACTTCTATTAACATCTTGATAGAACTATGGAGACAGCCATTCAAGCCTGCTATGTCAAAGTTAGCTCGAACGTTCGGCATGTCGAAGAGGTAAACTAGGAACTTCACCATTGCACGAGGCTGTTAGTTATCGCTGTTAGAACTATATAAGTTTTTTTAGACATGTTCGGTAATAATAGGCACATACGAAGAAATAGTGCTTGGTAATACAAGCGTTGCATACCTTTAGTTTAAAAAAGTGTCTTGAATAAACAAAATTTCCTAAGTAAATCTCGATATAAAATGTATTTACGGCTTAGCGTAAGCTGGTGGCATGGCTGAAAAGTTGTGTGCTTGATAGCTCGAATGAATCGCATACAGTTCGGATATAATGTGACTGAAACATTGGTCGGTATCAACAAGTTATCGGCATGCTTCCATCGCAAAACTAACTTAAGATAATATTTTCGCTATAGTCGAAAAGGACGTTAGGCGTTCCAAAACGAATGTAACCGAAAATTGTCTACATTTTTCAATTAAAGCAGTGGCCAAGCACGGGCTGGCCTTCGCAACTTGCTTGCGACCTTGGGGTTTCTTTAATGTCTTTGGTGTACCCTATGTAAATAAGTCACCAAATGGTCCTACGTAAAGGTTAAGCATACGTCCTTACAATGTAAACAGTAAAATGTTTTCTATTCTTTAATATCAAAAAGAGGTAATAAATGCCAAGTTCAATATTTAGGGTGCACAAACAATAATTTTTTTCGTTGCTACTTCTGGTTTTCCGGCAAAGTAAAGCAAAATTTTGAACTCTAGCTTTCAGATCTTCAGTCTATTTCAAAGGCTGATCCTAACCTCTATAGCAAACGTACAATGCTGCATCAATTAAGGGACATACATAAAGTACACGACTTCCTGGTTCTTATACTAAAAAAACAAGACTAGACTCTCAGAGGCGATAGCTCCTATCTTGTTCAACTCATCAACCGCTATTTTGGGCATCATGCAGCATGAGATAGAGGCGCCATATCTAATCGACAAAGAAAAACGGTAAAGCGCAAGCGTACGCAAGGAAGGGCACACAAGTCTCTACTGTTTATCGCCTCACTGAGCTGCCAGCCCGGCCATCTCTTGATGCTGCTGTTAAATTCTAACCAGCTGATTGACTCGTGGCGACGCCAGCAGACATCATATTACTCCCCCGGCTATAACGGTACGTGTACATCTTAGCTTAGACGCTGGAGGAAGCCGATGACGGTAACGGGCTCTAGTTTAGAACATTTTGAACACTTGACATTAACACGTTTTAAGTAGGTTTTCGAGCATGTATGGCCAAAAAATATTTCTGGTTACAGATCGGTGATAATGGTCAAGGTTTGATGTAACGTATTATTAGATGCTAAAACGATGCCCAGTGCCACAAAACTGCCCAATGTCACTATTGTACTGTATTGTATGTTATGTATGAACTGAACCATGTTTGTACAAGAGACAGGACTTATAATGCTATTGATGCACTATGAACTGCTTAACGCCTTAGAGAATTCGCAGCGTCATCATTGCTCAGCTGTACGGTAAAAAAAACTGCCACGTGTTTAATATAATTCTGCCGCTCTTTAACCGAGCGATTCGTTTTCGCTAAATAAAAGTAAATCCATTCGTATATATCGTCAACAATATAAAAATGAACCCCTTATAGTAATTTAGTAGCCTTATTTTTAAAAGTAACCAGATAAATATGACATTTTATATTTGTGATATGCTAAATTATTTTATGGCGTTGCCTTATTTTGTCAGACTCGTCTTCCTGTTTATATTGGTCCTTCCCGCCCTTGCCGCCTCTTTTCGCTGTTGCCTCTATGTCCCTTGTCACGTATCAGACGTAGCAGATCCAATAGAAAGGTTGACTACCCAAAGTCCTTAAGAAACTTGTCCTCGAAGCATCTTTCTGCTTGCCTCTTGGGTTTTCTCCCAGAGTGAACCAAACGTTTTTTGTTCGTATCGCTGTAGCTTCACTCTGTATGACCGACGCAGATTCGCCTGAACTGTTTGGCAAGCCTTGAGCTAAACGATCTGGACATAAGAAATACCCGAAAACAGTTCTCTTTTGTTTTTTCGATGACCGTACTTGCGGCACCGTCTTCGACTTATCTGCAGCAGCGCAATGCATTGTTGCATTTTTGTGTTCATTTTGTTAGCACGCCTTCAGCAAGGGATGCATTGCTATGTTCTTTCTAACTATTGTCCTCCTTTTTTTCCAGTCAATAAATATGTCTCACAGGTGCCAACCCAAAAGTCCTATTCAACCCGTCGAATTTTTTTCTAATAAAATAGGCGTTACGGACTCCCGTACCCCGCCGAGATTATTACGAGTTCGCGCAATATCCTCCCTAGTCACTAGAGAAGAATATTTGTTTTCATATACCTTATTCGCCACATCGTTTTTTCCTCTTTATCGATACAGAGAAACAGGCTTAATGTCCCGACATGTTTGATGATTGGTGGCATAATATGTCTCCCAATTTCTGCTCCGTTTGCTATCGATGTGTGGCTCTGTGACTGCTCACCATCATCTCTCTGGATGTACGCATGTTCTGAACCTAACTGGCTGAACATGTCGATCTTTCCATTCCATAAACTGACTAAGACGGCGGGATTCGACGCTGACATCCACTCCCCGAGGCTGCATACTGCTAAACAAGGCCATCGTTATCATTGACCTGCCCTGTATGTTCGGCTGAGACAGCTACAGTCGATTCCGATTATATATGCACGAACCTTTAGCGTCACGCTTGAAGGTCTGTTTTACCAACATTTTCCCGTTTGATTACTCTGTTATCAGTGTACCGCAGAGGGCTGGCCACGTTATCCATAATCAACGGGAAACGATGAGACACACGAAATGGGCCTTGGCTAAGATCTCATTTAAGCAATTACCGTGCACAACTTGAACTGCCTAGGACTTCTGCTCTATCATTATTTCGCCGCCGTGGCTGGTTATTTCTTCTTGTTATAATGGGGCCGCTACACCGGTTCAATTTTTGAGAACAAGACCAGCTCGTACGTACATCGAGCAGATTCTACATAGGAGCCGTTTAACGTGCACGTACTTTATCATGCACGTTGAACGTGCATGATGATGTACGCTTTTTAATAAAATCTATTGAATTCTTCAATGGATAGATTATAGATAGTTGTTGATTTATTAAATTGCATTAAATACCAGAACACATTTAAATAACAGATGCCTAGCTTTAAGCGGTCTCAAAAGCAAATTATTACTTGATACTCCAATGACTATCTATTTTAGCGGTAAAAAAATTGATACATCAACTGATATATTATTCTGGTTAGATGATCTGCAAGAAGCTAACTAAAAGCACAAAAAACGATTTTTCTTGAAGCAATCTCTGAGTTCATGCGCTAGATACTTTTCTACACTTTTGCTACATTTTAGTGACAAGAAGTTTCGCAGAACCACTATACGTGATTGGTCGAAATTAAAGTTTGACGTGGAATGTCTTACATAAAGCAGTGAGAAGTACTCAGTAGCTGTCATGATTCGGCGTTTCGTAAATAGAGCCACTTATGTGAGAGGTTAAAACACGTTCAGGCAAAGCGAAAACAATGTTTGAATATGAAATATTTATCGAAGACGAACAGTGAGGGTGATCTTCATTGCGTGACCGGCATCATAGTTGCCTTAGGTACGTATTACGTGGCCATACCGTAAATACAAACGTTACTGATAGATACTTTCCGGCTGCGTTATGAACCACCGACTGTAGTCACTTGTCCAATGAAAAGCACACAATTTAGTATAAGCGGTTGTTTTTTTGAAACAAACCAAACGCAGCGTAATGCACTCCAACAAAAGGGATTTAAATGTAGGGCAACAAATGAACTTCTACCATACATAGTCATCAATGTAAATACGAAATAGTGTTATGGAATAACGTAATATGTACATCTATATTTTTTATGGATGAACGTCGTACCCTATACCTGAAGCCATACGGCAATTCCTTGCTCAAAGACTTCTCAGACTTGCCGAACAAGGACACGCCAACTATCGAAACGAAGTGCGCTAGGGCAGGTTAACCATTTTGTATTTTCTCACAAAACAGAGCGTGTATAGATGTGTTATTCTAATTTGCACCCAGTAGAGTCGCCAAACTCTACAATAGATTGTTACTAAGGGTATAATAATCAAAATATACGTGAGTCACTTAAAAGATTTCACGCGTCTCTAAAGTTCCTTTCATCGCTTGTTGCAGAAAATACCTTTTGCCATTCGCCTATCACACTGAAGTTTCTTCAAATTTGCAAACTCTACGAGCTTCCTAAATCAACATCTGCGTGGTCGAGTGTTGCGGCTGAGTCATGAAATGGCTCTACAAGAATTGTTACTTTCGGGAACTGTACAAGCGTTTTTAAAACTGCCCGCTTTACAACTTGTTCAAATAGGTTGCAATAAGGTCGAAGGAAACGAAGTGTAGGCGGAGAAACCGAATTAGTCGATCCAGATGAAACGCATACGTTCTCTTGTCTTTTTGTGAGGAGTGAGATCTGTTGAGTTTCTGTTCTATGCGATTGAAAATGCCTCTCCGCTGCACACTGATCGTTACAAGTTTCAAATCTGAGTTAAAAGGTTGGAGCAAGATGGAGAAGTAATCTGTTGCGGCTGCAGTTTATCAGGATCAGTAAGCCACATTATCGGAATCTCGGAGCGTTACTTGCGGCCATGTGAAAACATGGGAAATAAACATGGGAGGCCGTATAAAGCAGTTCCGTTAGCTCACAGGGTATAGAGGTACTATGCATTATTGTAAATCAAATTCGCCTGGGTCTTCATACGCCCCGGAGCAAGAACGCTTTTTTAAGAAGACAATGTTTAAGATAAGCTGTAGAGATCGAGACGAAAGACAGCCTTCGCTTTTATTGAGCTATTGGCTGTTCTCTACGAGTGCCCTTCTTGACGACTGAATGAGCATTTTTCGCTTGCTCTTATTTACAATTGTTAGGTCGCTCGGTAGAATTACAGTAGAATTACAGCTCGGTAGAACGGACGAGCATAGAATTTGCTGATATCTGAAATACATATTGGACTGCTGCTAGATATTATGGACCTGCAAGATAGGTCCTCCAAATTAATGCCAAACAATTGACCGTCGCATTATCTAAGGTTCTTCTCAGTTGTATTTTTCCACTTCTTTAAGCTAATTTTGTAGCCAGAACAGAGACTAGTACTAAAAAGTAAATCATAAATGCTTTTGAAGAAGTGATTCTACTACTACAGCATGGTAATTATTACATATTGCATAGCATATCAATTAATTATAAACTTCCAGTTATTATTAGAATTATCCCTTTGGTAACCGAGAAGTTGGTTCCAAGCTTTCAAGTATTAGAATTATTTTAAAAGGACAAGTATGGCTAAAGTGTGATAGAAAACACTGTGACGGGTGTTTGGGAAGTCAAGCAGTGCTTGATGCTTTTTTATCCACTCTATTCGTCCTTCCCTACTATCTTCGTTCTCTAAGCATGTATCGAAATAACAATGTGTATTTTTTAATAAAAGACGAAAAGTTCCGGAAAAGCTTTTCAGTTAAGCAACAGTTTAAGACTTGAGCGACCTGGAATTCAGCAAAAATGCGTGAGGAAATGATACAGAAAATATGAACTCGTTCGTTCGTGTGTCACGAACCTGTTAACTTGTAGTCCTCTTAGCGTCGGGAAGGAGAAGACACAGGTAAAGCGAAAGAGTAACCTAAAGCTCATAGAGATGCTGGCATGAATGATAATAGAGAGGATATGAACTTGTCTATGAAACATGATCAGTACGACCTGTGATCTAAGCTTAATAAAGCCCCCTGAAAAGGAAAATGGTAACTTCCGAGAGAGTAAAAATGCCAGCTGGAATCAGAGTGAAAAAAAACGACAGACGTAACTTGAGGCACGGCTAGAGAAAATTTAAGCTATTAATACTTGCTCATTTCTCGTACGACGGCTGAAACCCAATGTTGTTGGAATCTTTCAGCAGTATTACATACAAGCTCCAGGTGTTAACTGGATCTAAATAAAATTACATGTGGTACTATATACCTCTATATGAACAGACCGATCTGACTTTGCTGTCCAATAAAGCAAACATACTACAGCCGTTTGTCTTGTGTCCGCATAGCAAAAGATGTTTTACATAGGGTAACCGGAGTACAAACCAGAAGTGAATAGAATAATGAAATAAGCCTTTGGTATCGCGGTGAATATAGATAGAATCATTGACAAATCATTTTATATTCAGTTCGGAGTGGAAGCGCGGTAAAAGGCAACTGCCTGAGTGAGATGTTTCTATCTATGAAAAATTTGCAAGTATGCCACGCATGTTGTATTACACGACGAACTTACTCTCTGGCGAAAGCACAGAGTCATTTCTAAGTTTATCAGTTTTCATTTGTTCATGCAAACAAAAATATTACGCGCCAAATTCAAACGATAGCGCCATAGCAATACTCAAAATGACAGTTGGGAATTGTCCATAGTTTCAAACGCTTATTTTTGATGTCAACCTAGAAACTTAGCTTCAATGAGATTCAAAACGCCAATGAATTGCAGAAAAAATTCTCGCTAATTTTAACAATACGACAATGAAACGATCAATGCTTGAACTTCTGCTATATTACCCCTTTGACCATTTAATTCGTTAACTGGCTCTTTTTCTGTATTCGACAACTTCTTTATAGGCAATAACTAATTTTCTAGTATACATATACGAAACAGTACGCACTTTTATCGGCCCTTATAGTCTGCTATTTCTCGCTGTGGCAGACGGAAAATTAAATACGAAAGCATTGAATAGAACGACAAGGTAAAAAAGCATATTCAACCCAAACAGGTTCTGATGTCCGCTGTCATCTACGAACGTTAGTTATAAAGTGGACCTCGGGTTCAAATTTATTGTATCTGGAACGTCTACCCGTAATTCTCTTACTAATCCTCTTACGCCGGGTGACTGTCTGCCCCCTTTTCTCGTTCGCGGCACTCGATAGGCAGCCGACATTATTTACTCCATGTCTGCCTTTTGCTCGCCTAAGCATATCACTCTCTGATCGAAGTTCCTGATTAAGAACGTTTTTTGTGACGATTAGGGCGTCCACCGGTCCGATAATAATGAAAAGCGTAGAATGCTTCGCTCGGTTATTACCTGAAGTGAACCTACGCTTACAGTGTTGAAGTGTTGCCCACGTATAAGCGTACACAGAGAAACAACGCGAATGAAAAGGTATCGATAACGACATACGCGGCCAGCAAATGTAGCAGGGATCGGACTCTCACAGTGGCGAAGTCACGAAGGAGAACCTGAAAAAAAAAGCTGGTTAGGCTCGAAGAGAACTAGACGAAACCCCAAATTATACCGTTGAAGGTTGTGTTAGAGAAAGTGAAAGCCTCTGTGTATGAGTCCTGTGTGAATAAATTTGGGAAGATGAGTGCTGGCAGCGCGTACATTGCTGGATGGGTGCAAAAGTTGGAGTTACGCCAGTGCTGTTGTAAGACATAAGTTATAGAGGCGAATGCTGGTGCAGACTAAAGCACAAGTGGCAGCAGGCACCGAGCTACGATACATTTACCATTCATCGCGCATACTGGTGGCTGTGTATATTTCTGCAGCTTATGTATAAACCCTTATGTGTAACCTATCTACCAAAGAGAATAGATTGCAATTACATCATATTTTGGTACTATCCCATCTATTGTAAGAACATATTTCAACTTTTATGCTCGATACACCGCCGCGAAGCTTCAGATAGCTGGCCTTTTCCGGTGTATAACGCTTTTAACCTCAGACCACCTGTTATTCTTAAATTTAGCTGGCGTATACGTAGCTACTACACCATCACAGAAGTATCTTCATTTATTCTTTATATATATATATATATATATATATATATAAAGATGTTTATGGTACTACAAAGACAGAAAATTTTTAAGCAGAACTGGACTGAATGATCGGCTTGATCTGCTGGGTTCGTCCTGGAGGACCTAATCTGCAAAGTGACGCGCGTGTCAAATAAAGTCGTACTATGCACTCGACTTTTGAGGAGCAATGACAAAAATGAGCTCTTCCTAGTGCGTCGCAATGCTTCAGTCAAAGCTTCGCCCAACAACACTGACCAGGCGACCGTAGCTTGAAGGAACGGCGGCATATTTTTTGACTAAATGTACTCTAAAGGCAACGAAAGTTCAGCTGCCCACCGAAAGCAGCATTTTAAACGTTTCTAAAACAATGCTAAACTTTCTGATAAAATCAACTTATTTTATCATTTAGCAAATCAGCTAGTATAGTCATATTTATGCAAGTTACCCTTCTGCGTCGGAATCATTTCAATAAGCGAAAGAGTTTATCGACGCAGAGCCTTTCAGGCGTTCCAGCAGCGATTCTCGTATGTTGACTCCGCAATATCGTCAGGCCATTCATCGCTAGATAATACAGCAGGCCCAATAAAGGTGCCCACCATACAGGCTTACAACGTAAGTCGTTTGCAGAGTTCGCTTGCATACGGGAGATGAATGCATTAAGAGAAATTATCGGTTACCTAGGATAAGGCGCCATGATTAATTTCGAGAAAAAAAAAAGGCTTACGATATAAAGTTGAAGTGAGCTATGATACGAGGTAGTTGAACCATTGATACATCGGTTCAACTGTACAACGAGTAAAGACAAATGTTTAAGGAATGCAGCAATCCTGTCCGATCCCCAAAAATCGAGCGAGCTCTCAAGTTTTCGATAAGATGGTCGAACTAACTTGATTCAAGATTGGCAACTATAGCGCAAAATACTCTGCTTACAATCAAGGCACGAAAATTTTTCAATAATAAAAAAAACGTAGTATTATAGATTGAACCGTATGTATTCCGGTACATCGTATGTTCGTCAGATTCGAAAGAATCGTCATATTAGCTAATGTCGACAAATGCTAAGACTCGTATTGCTAATAGTATTAGATACGATTATTTCTTTGATTAAAGCGTATATCAACTCAGAGATGAAAGTGTGTGGTATGGTAAAAACAACGCTTTTTTCCACATAGCTGCACTACAAAGGATAGGTATAAACCTAGAAATGCTATAATATGAAATAATTCAGGTTGCAATTATCAGCAGCCCACCCTGAAGCAGGTTCTACATTTTCTTTTTTTATTTTCAATCAATTGAGCTATTTTAGGAGAGCTAACAGGCTAGATACCCTGGGCCAAATTGAAGCTCGGACTGGAATATCAGCTGACAACTTTCGACTTCCTGATGATCTTTGGCAAACGCGTAAACACCTTAGACGCTGACAAATCATTACGGGCGTTGCAAACGGGAACCGTCGATTCTAAAGGCTCAACTTACTTCGTTACAACGTAGCTGCCTTCTAACCGAGCTGGAGCGCGCCCTGGACATGGTAGTTCATACTTGGCGCCTTCGATACAAGTAAAGTCTATTAGTTTAAACATCGACTCTGCAAAGTCGATTCGATCGAGGGGGTTGATATCATGACAGCCGACATGGACGACAAACTCGAGACCTGCTTCCATGGCTAAAAGTGGAAGAGTTTTTCCCTCATTATAGTTATAGACGTGGCAGAGACACGAAAAGGCCATCCGATACCGGCCTGGAAAGCGGTATGCTTAGCCATATTGTTTAATTTGCCCTTTAAGGCAGTGTGTTGGCGCGAAGTTTGCCAACATTATAGCTGAAGGCAGCCAACGTAAAAACATTAATCTCGGTGGACTTAAGTGATCGTTGAAAAATTTCTAATTTCATACAGTACAGTGTTACTGCAGATCCTATCCGTATAGATTAGCAGTTAACCATTGAGATATTTTACTGTAGAATCTGTTTGAATGCATTACAGTTCTGCACTGCGAGAATCGAAAAGTAAAGGAATTAATTCTAAAAGAAAATTATGGGGCTGCCCCTACATATTACCAATACGGTATTTCAAAGTCTCCTATTTTCTCGAGGGATAAGCATCTTAATGATACTAATAAGCGCGTTTCCTAGGCATATCTTTGATGGCAGATGACATCCAGCCGTTTTTAGAGGAGAGACTCAGTCAAAATAAAACGATAACAGAACGATCAAGGCTTGTAGGCCTACATGAAGTTGTGGTCCCACTCCGGTCTTTCCTGTAGCGAGCCTATACCACGCATGTAACGTGATGCTCCAACAACTTCCACTAATTGTCAGCTGTATACCCTAAGACCAAGAAGGATGCAATGCTGAAGCATATCAGTGTAAAACTCGCTAATTGACCTTTGAGACAAACGGGAGAAGTCACAATATACGAGAAAACACCACCACGCTTTTTTCTGTACCCCGATACTAAAGGGAAAATTTGTGTTGTGGAACAAAATTTTCTGAACGAAGAAGTATCAGACTTTATTGAGGACACCTTCAGTCACAATTAAGCTCGTCTAACAGAGGTGGCTAGCAAAAAGATCAGAGAATGGTAGGCGGCTTTTCATCAGTTGATGCTGGTTTACTGTTCGGTAAACATCAGCTCTTATGAGTGCACGCAGCTACTTGTCTTACATCTATAAATCCGAGCTTTATTCGGTATATCATTGCAAGCAAGATAAATAGTGTAACGAGTAGTTCTGTAGTTTGGGTCTATTCAAATGGAACCTATTAGTAAAAGTTGAGGAAAAACTATAAAAAATTTCATCCATATTAAAAGGATTGAAATTTTTGGCTACAAAGGCTGCCTCTGAATGAACGAAACGTGACAACACTCACAATCGTTCCGTTATTCTTTTTGACGGTTTTGTTAAGATAGAAGACCAAATTGCCAATAAATAGATTAGGACGACAACACTATTTTCTGATTTTATAAGTCAGAATTGTTTTAATCGAAGCCAAAGTGAAGTAATTAATCTAACGACTAGAAAACTATTTTATGAAATATTCTCAAAAAAGACATTAACGCCAAATTCAAGATGAAGTGCGGCACTCCCTATGCGTTTTACCGTACTCGTCAATGCCTGGCGAAGCTCTTTGGAACTTTATGTAGTTGTGTAAGTATGTTATGCTAAAAACAGTACACTTCATTTAGTACCGATCTAGCTAAATATTTCTTCCAGTACCGAGTAGTGGCACAGTTTCCAGGTTACCCTTTTGAAATGTGTTTAGCTCGGAGGATGAAAATCCAATTCTATATAGATTTCAGTTGAGGCTTCATCTTGCTCATTGTTGCAATCAGTTACGAAGCTATGCTGTAGAGGGCGCTGGTGCTCCAAAATAAATAAGCGACTTATTTGCCTGCCGGTACCCAGGCCGTAAGTATGAATTGCTAAGCTAACGAAATCGAGGTCGTAATAGGACAACGACTGCGGAACAATGCGGGCCTGACGCTTATAGTAAATTCCAGAAAAACTGCTGTTTTTATGGCAATCAATTTTGAGGAAACAGAACAGGTGAAAGACACATCGAATAAAGTTTACCCTTATTCATGTCAGTGTTTCCATGTCGCCTGGCAGCAACCGTTGCAAAATTCTGAAAAGATCGCGAAGATTAGCTGGAACTCCAAATCTAGTTTGGAGTTAATTGACGTGGGTTACTCATGACTTTTACTCGGCAGAAGTTAACTGTAACCTGGAAAGCAGCAAGTAGTTTGCTCAGTGTGTTTCGATACAGATAAGAGTAGTGCTTCTGAGCTGTAAGGAACTTGCGCGCCCAGTAGGATCAATTCCCAAAAGTGAGAAAAAGGACTTTTCATCCTTCTCTATACACATAACGCGAACCTGAAATCCGACAGAAGCAGCAAAACCAGCGATACTTTGTAACGGACGTAAGCCACAAAGACTAACAAAATCCGATGCGGTTACAAACACAGCCATAGACATTCACCTATCAATAGGCCTTCGC
Organism: Varroa destructor; assembly: GCF_002443255.2. Taxonomy (NCBI): domain Eukaryota; kingdom Metazoa; phylum Arthropoda; class Arachnida; order Mesostigmata; family Varroidae; genus Varroa; species Varroa destructor. The sequence goes on along the minus strand of NW_019211458.1, from coordinate 21,971,793 downwards.
AAATACCTGCCCATACAATTGATGAAATCAGTGAGATCTAATGGCTCCAGGACCAGCAGGATCAATTGGTCCAGTAAAAGCATCTTGTAACGATGTACCATTACCCGACCAGAGCGGTTAAACTACGGTAACTGACATTCATGCCTCGAACGGCCTTACCTAAGGCAGCTGCCGATCACCCCCTCATCCTTTGAAGATCACAGTTTTCAATCGTTAGTCGGCCCGTACCAATCAGTCGTGCCGTCTTCTCAGAACTAGGCATCAGTATATTGATTTGTTACTATCCACCGATTAAACTGAGAGTACTGAAGCAGTGAATGCCCGCCAGAGCATCGTCGGGGAATGGCAGCGGATCTGTCTGGGTCTCGTTATATATGATCCGCCTTTCAGTTGTAGCAACGTATCGCATATGCCAGTGAATTGATTGAGAATAACCCTTCATTAAGTTGTGTTATATGAAACTGGAATGAATGGGTTTATCAGACTGCCCGAAACGACGGACATAGCGGCCATCTAGGAACTTGATAAGGCAACCATGCTATTTTCCTATCAACTGCGCGCTTTTTACTTCAAGGGAACCAACACCATCAGAAGGAAGACTTGCGTCTTTATGACCGATACTAACCTCAGAAATCATATGAAACACGGCATATTTATTCAATGCACTTTACTCTAATAAGATGATCTTTTAGCTTCGCAAGCACGCCCTTAACGTTCATGATCACAAAACTCCACGGGGATGCATATGTACCCCTGAGGAGACAGCCCTGGGAGTTGAAAAGCAGTGCTTGGACGCGTCATTTGGACGGTGCCGTTTCAATATTAAACACTTCGTTTTTAACCTCTATTATGAACCTTGACAGCGACAAAATAGAGCGGTGGGCATTATACACCTATATAGGTTCCGAAGGTCAAGCCCGTCCACCAAATATGGTAAGACCGCGTTCAAGCCCGTCCTTAATTGAGTGGCGCAAGCATCGCCGCAGAACAGAGTTTAATCTCGACTGCAAACGAGTAGCGGGCGACCCATTTGTAGAACTGAACCTTGAACGGAGTCGAGATTTTGGTGCTGTACTTCACAATGCGCCAATCCTACTCAGCTGAAACGTTTGTTGAATCAGTAACTACGTAATCTATCCGAAGGCCATTCTCAGGAAATGGTGATACCATTCGTTAGATGCCGCGGATTTTAAATGAGGCAAGTTAAGCGAAATGATAGCCTCAGGGTAACGCGTTCAGGAAAACGGACCGTGGCCAGAGCTTCAAGCGTCGTATCAGCTTTAGCCATGTGCTCACGGTCTCGAACTCGTCTATGATTATGTTTGCATCAGATAGCCGTTTAGGTACTAATTCGCCCTGAAAATTATAGTATTGTTGATATGCAGTAAATACATGTTTTAATAACAAAGTCTCCGGTATCCTGTAAGGTTGATTCTTGTTATTTTGATAGAAACATATTTATTGGAATTGTTTTGCCTTAGTTAATGTGTACGTATAAGAATCTAATGTAGATTTTTTTAGCCAGTGCTAAACTCGGATAATTCCCGAATCAATTTTATATGAAAAAAATGTATTAAAAATAATTGAATAAAAAACCGCACGTATTCTAAAGACTTTAATAAAATAAATCAAATTTTTTACTTTGTTTAGATCGGTATGGTATAGATAGTTGCCCCTTACGTAGACTTTTCTTTTAACTGAGTTGATGACGATAACATCTAAACTACTGAATAAGACTTGAACAAATGCCTTTAGCCCGATCGCCAGATACGCATCATTGAACAGTTAGTTCTAGGGTGATCAACGAGTAATTAATATGTAAGTGTCGGCCGAAATTCCCAAAGAAGACCTTTTCAAGTTGGGCTCATCGTGATTGAAATCGTATGACAATGCTCATAGACACAGAGTATATAAAATGAATGACTCTATAATTGGTTAGTATAGCTGCGTTATTGATTACTATGTACATAAACAGATTCTAAGCCCCTCAAATCAATAAAGACGAATGTATTATCATCACTAGCGATATTTTCAATGGCCAACATATACAATGCCCGCAACAACGAAAAAACAAGTGTTAACACACGTGTTCGGGCTTTGCGATATTAGCAGAGTAATAGAAAAAATAGGAGCAAAATATTTACAAAACCATGCACTGTGAAAACAGAACTAAAAATAGTGCTCAAATTAAGCGTGATTAAAGAAAAGGCAATAGAAAAACTTAGTATCACAGTATCCTAACTAGTTATAGCTTACCTGGTCATTCTACGAGATAAATCGCGAGGAGGCATAGTCAAGTGTCCTCAAAAGAACTCAAGCTTTTTAGCGCTGCTGGATTGAAGAAAACCCAATATCCTGTAGTTTATTAAAGCAGGAGTCCTGTCAAAAAGGAACCGGTGACGGATTTTTGTATACTGCTTCTGTTAAAAGTGTTTGGAATTATTACAAAATTCCTCAGCGATCATTTTCGTATATGCCTCTGTGGTCTCGTCTCTGCTATACGGTTTCTTCTCGACTGTGATTAAGGATGTCTTCTAGGTTTTATGCGCTTGCAAGTTTTGCCGCAAGCGCTTGCTAACAATAATTAACTAACTACCTGACCTAACGCCGCGGATGCCATATAAGTTTTGGGATAAGGGAGGACTAGGCAACGCGGTAGTTAGAAGGGCAACTGTGTGTGAAGTGCGTAAAAGCATATCATTTTATACCTGAGATTATAATACCGGACAAGACCAAGTGACCAAAAAATCATATGAAGATTATGCCGAGTAATGATGTTTGACTTTTCCGCTTGCAGACTGAATCGTTAAAGAGGACGTGGTGGCATTCAGGAAACAAATTTCATTCTTCTGCCAATTTCGTCTTAAGCTTTAGTATTAAGAACGTGCGCTATCTGGGTGTGTTCATTGCTCTACCTAATTCGAATACTCTTTTTTATTTGATTTGGCAAAGCTTTATTCAATAGAAGGATGATGCGTTTTCCTGCCCTTGACATTAGAAAGTCACCTCTTAAGTATCCGTACAGCATCATAAAATAAAAGGTCGTAGTCCTAAAAAAAAATCGGTCGTAGTCCTGTGCTAGTCAGAGTTCCTAAAGGACGATTACACTCGAACATTTTCTTTACAATCATCAAGCCCTTGGCTATGAGCAGCTTTCCTGGTTTTCTTCCTAATGAATTTGTTCTTTGTGCACCAGATGACGCATGTTTAGACAAGTGATTAACCTATAGTGTCATCTTTGAGCCTTGGCTAGGAGCTGCAATTCTTCTTGTTTATAGAATACGTTCCAGATATAAAATTCAGGTCCGCGTGCACGTTCTTGTTTAATATTAGGCCAATACCAATCAAGTTCAAGGCAAACTGAATAACACGGTTCAATGTAATGTTTTTTTGCCTTAATTTTACATAATTAAGATCTGCAATTGATGTTAGTGCTCTTGCGTACTCATTATTTTTATAATAAGATATAGGCCTTTCTAGTGTCTCTTTGCGGCGCGTTAAGAACTAGCTTTAACGGATAGGTAACCTTAGACAGTAGAATTTGATGCCTCAAATGTACACAGAAATAAAAATAAGCCATTTTCAATAGGGGTAATGTATTTCCTTGCTTCTAGATTAGGCCTGGGATATGGCTTTTCCATGTCTCCCCTGAAGAATGTCCCCTGCTGAACCTATCTATGTACGTCTTTAGTCTTCGCATTTGTCAATTCCGTCAACGTCAGTCTGGACATACAGTAATCTTCCAGTGACTGAATCAGCAATACTAAAAAGTAAACGATATTTCAAAGACTGTGAGTGCATGCGGAGTCTTAGCATGTCTACAAGGCGGGTGATCGATACTTGCTATAATAGATCTCGGCGCTTCATTTGGCGGTACGGTTGGGTATCTAAGCCGCGCGATATGTGGTAGCGATATTATTGCCGTGGGCTTCTCTTTCGTTTCTTCTAAGAACATGCACGGTTCGTGACATCTTAATGAACAAATTTAGCATGCAGTGGGTGATCATACTTAAATAATTATCGCTTCATCGTGGTGATTAAGAATCGAAGTGACAGTCTAGTATATCATAATTTGGCACTTCGTAGAGATTTTTCTCCATCGAGCGCCATAAGGAATTGGCTAGTCGTTTCTGGTGCCCATTGATCTGCCAACGATTTCACTGTCGGTAAGGGCCTCGACTTTCGGAAACAGTGCTCTGTGCCTATTTACTTCGCGTGACCGGTTCAGAAATTTTGATTCAATACGTTTACATATTCTACATTTGGCTTTATGTTCTTGCTTTACAAATATTATTAGTAACCGGCTTGAAGTTTGTTGCTTTTGAAACGTTCTATTTCATATTTAGTATTATATTATGGCTTCGTGCATTTTATGCGTAAAATTTTCAAGTTCGACTTCCACGAACGAATAAAACAAGCCGAATCAGGAATTATTTAGAAACCAGAATTGCAACAGACTCCCATTAGTTTGCAGTGGATCTTCGACATAATTGGCGATAATAGTAATAGTATCATTGCTATTATTATTATTATTATAGCATATGTTTTCGTCAAAGAAAAATAACCAATTTCGAAATACGCGTACGTCAGGCATTTGTATAAGAAAAGGGGCAACATCAAGCTCCTGCTTGATGAACGGTTACCTACTGAAGAAGATTAATTCCGCAAGACTACCATTTGGCCTTATTTAAGGAAAACAGGACACATAATTTAGATTGTTAGGTATCCATCTCATGTTGGTCCACGAGTAATACAATATAAATCGTAAAGCCATTAGTGTGTGGCTAAAGACAAATAGATGGATAGAGAAACAACGCAGATTTGGCCTAAGCAATTTTTTTCTTGTTGCAATTTTTTTTCTTTTGTCTTTAGAACTGAGGCCGCCACTTTTCTGCAAAGGGATAGTCTACTCCCCGCGTAGGAACTGGGAATGTCGACCACTACGGGCAATGTTTTGGGAAAACTTTTTTGCCAGAGATTAGTGCTGGTAGTAACAAATGATATACTGAAACTGCTTAAAACCTCACGTAGCGCTCTTTTTTTTCCAGAATTCCTAGGCCACTTGGTAGTGACCCTACATGATAATCCAGTCCAGTGTTCAAGGGTTTCTTTTAAAAGTATTTGTCCTTGATGCTATGAATTTGAAAGGGGAAAAGTTTAAACCTGAAGACCTAAAGTTTCTCGTGGATGGAATAGATTAAAATCGATATAGGTGTAAAATTCAGAAGCACATTTGTTCTATATGTATTCCAAAATAAATGAGTAAGATAGCGGTATTCTAATAGTACAACGGTGTTTAACAGTATTTCTAATGTTTGTCTTGAGGTCCATAACAGATGCGATTCGTGGAGTTCAATACTTTGTAAAATCGCAAGATTTTAATTTTGGATGAAATTCGCCTACTTACGCATGCTCGGGAGGAACCTTAAGGGTGCAACGGAAGCGCCACAGCATAGATCCGAAAGATCGTAACCACATTGCTTAAGGAAGATTCTATGGTAAATCCCGGACCTTGCGTCCCATAGCTTGCATGTCGGGTCAAAATTTTGAACTCATTACACCGTGACCATTGGGGCAATACATACCATAGTACCTCGGAAATTACTCATGCTTTACATTGGTTTTTCCTTAACAAACAATTAGCAACAAACAAGCAATTAGAATCACGGCTGTATCCGCATTTTTTAGAGACGGGCCAGTACAACTTTGTCCAGGGGACGGCGTCTAAAACCATCTACCCTGTTTTGTAATAATCACCCGCCTAAAGGTCTCGATAATAATGAAGCCGAAAGTGATCAGCTTCACCTGTGCACACATACCGTGTTTTAGTCCGGATACCCGCTCATAAGTTTTCGCAAGAATCCCGCTGGAATCGACCGTAAAGTGGAAATTTGTTTCGCAAACGATGGTAATGTCATAATATAATTTCTCACTTGCATCACAAGTGCAATGAAGGTGGGTAGTGGATAATACCTACAAATATACAAATAGATGGATCCGTACGAGAGATGCCATCAATGCCGAATGGACACACACAGCTTTTGGCATATAATTCATTTGCTGTAATCTCCTGCGATACTCCTTTTACTAGTCTCCTTAATAGCAGCCACGGCTAGACTAAAATATACTACCGTCAGATGGAAGGAGCTATTTTATTGTATTGGCGTTGAAGAATTCAGTTCCTATAATAAACAAGACGCTAGGGCTAGGCACACTTCTCTTTGAGCAAACGACTGAAACAAGGTGAGGCAGGTAGAGAAAAAAAATTAACGTTTATATTGTCTAGCCAGCGTCGTTTAGGGGTAAACGCTTAGCGTCCATTGCAATGGCAGGTGGACGTCGATGAACGTTTCCGCGAGTTTTAACGTCTATCAGGTAGTTTATATTATCGTTATATTAAGGACTGCTGGGCAGCAATATAATGATTTAGTATTGCAGATTTGTACAAGAATGTCTCTATTAATAGAGAAGATCCGTAATTTCCTAACTTTTTACCAGTCGTTGGGTGAGTGACAGCCTCACATCTTGAAGTTGTACATTTAATTACAAGCTTTTTCTTCTCACTCTTCTAACCAACAACTTTAACATTTGAATTAACAATACGCAGATCGATCTACTTCAATGCTTTTTTAGCTTGTTCATGCCATGAACCTTCGAACTTAGGTTACCAGACTACGCTTCATGTTCACATTTGCTCTCGTAACGTTCTTAGAAAACGTTTACGAAACTCTACCAGAGTGTGGGTACGCCAGTGATGGTGCAGTCCAATTTCAAGGACTGACGTCAGAATTTAAGTTTATGCCCCAGTTTTCCGCGGAATTGTGGGCCTTCTGGTTGGTACTCGGATGAGCTTTTTAATTCCCTTCCACCTCGAAGCATTAGCTTTTGTTGAGAATCTTTTTTTACCACAAACTGGAGGTATATTTGTTTTTATAGATCACACTATTCCATGTAATTCGGTTTTTTTGCAGTACTCTTATACTGACCAAAGGCACTGTCACCCACTCAATGTGGTTTGTCTTTTAAAAAATCGAGCAGAACGTTCGACACCAATGCAAGTATTGAGATCAACGCATGCAAAATTATTTCCCGCGCTATTTTAAGATATGCTACATAATCGGATCGTGAAGGTCTACAAAGCGTTTTTATAGTTCCTATAGTGATATTGCAAAATTCTGCATATAGGCGGCAGAAAGGTATGCCAGCATCAATGAACTAGCGTGCTTTACTAATAGAAGAGGCTTATTTACCCTGCCTGATACGATATTGATAGGTACCGCACAAAGATATATGTATTGCATGCACAAGCAAATGGTAAAGCGGTAGAAATGATTGGGAGCCGTACGCGTCGCTTAAAGCTGTGTCATGAATAAATTCGTGTTAACTCCTTTGTGGATTGTCTGATGACAAGGACCAAAACGGTAGAGAGCCGACCCAGGCACTTGAAGCGGGCTGCTAGTGGCGTAGAACCAATACGAATATCCCAATCAATTTAGTTATTTCATTAGTTAGTATGATTTCATTAAACTGCCACCTATTTAACAAGGTGCTGTTTTGCGTATAATATCTTCTATCCAAATCAGCTCCGATTAAGCTTTTGATATATTCCGCTGTTTTCTTTTAGATACTATACTTAAATTATTCCTTACGGCAATCCGGGAAATAAAAAAAATTGATATAATTATAAAATAACCCAAAAAAACTTCATAAATTGGAATGATCTTAGTGCTCCACCCTCTCTTGGGGGTCTAGCATAATCCAAATGCCATATAATAGATTTTCACTGCAAAGGCATTGCTTTGATGTTAATGTTATGACCGTATGTTAAACTCCCTATATCCCCGACTCACTCGCAAGTATAGGCCAGTCAATTTAAACAAGATGTTAGTAATGATTTTGCGCTTTTTGTTTTAGTCGCCTTTTCCCCTTCTGTCTGTCTGTTCGTTTGAAACTTGTTCGAGATAGCTGCGTATTGCGTTCCTTACCATGCTAAACTCCAACAAGCCTTCAGCCACGCTGACACGTAGCAGTTTCCCGCCTACTTTTAGCTGGCACTGACACCAACCCAAACAATAATATTGATTACAGGGTCACTGTTTTATAGTAAGATCTAGTCTATCTCGATCGGTACCGTACCAAGCAGCTGAAGCAGTACCGGCGAGATTATAGAAACTATCTAAACGGGTAGCATGCGTACCTTATTTCACCGTTAACCGTTCTTCCATATCACAGATAACCTCTAAAAGCAGTGATTTGCTAAGACCAGGGCGTTGTGTCAGTTTAATCTATTCTACTACAGTGCGCATTTCGAACATGGAGATATATTTTCAATGGTCATTTTCCATACATCATGTGCAATTGTGAACGCATTGGAAATAATCCCTTGATGGACCATCGTATCCACGCGAAGATTTTGTATGTTTGCCCTAGCAGGCCAACCATCGCATCGCTGTAGTGTAAACGCAAGCAGATACAGCGCCAACACGCAAATAATGCGATTTGTTGGAAGACAATCTTAGATTCTTCTCTTTTGCGGGAACTACACATTTCTGAGTACTTTCATTATCTCTAATTATCTTACCTATGGTAAAATGCATTCCAACAGCACTAAGCATAGCACATATACAGCATTGAATAGTAGCGGAAGTAGGACTGTCGGCTATGGATAGACTCTGTTTCTTCCTTCACTAGTACGGAAAATTGCAGTAGTTTTCTGCAAAAGTAGATCTGTCTTGTATATTCTGTTTCAAAAGTAAGACACGGACGTACCGGTAGCTGTCAAAACGCTACTTTTAAACAACGAATAATATATCTCATATGCGAGTCAACTGGGCAAGCCTGACTGTGTAGTATCAGCATGCATCAAGGCTGCGTAAGCAAGCGCCTATTTGTTTTTTCTCGTTAATTTCACAATTTGCTGGCTTTTGACGTTTTATTTTGACGTTTGACAGTAAAATACTTGTACGCTCTATGTCGTCGTTAGAAAAAAGATATTCTAAAACAATGTAAGCTTTTCCAACAGATGGAGACATCGCTGGTCTCAATATGATACAAATGCTGAATAGGTTCGAGCTTAAAAATCGTCAAACTTACTTTGATCTTCAAGGAATCGTAGAGCGGCAAAGATGCCATCTTACACCGAACCATTCCAAGCGTCCGCGTAGGTTAAAGCTCGCGGAGGCCGTCGAAACGTGATTCCCTTTAACTAAACTATTTACTTGATGTGATTTGTCAGTTATACGAACACCTACAGAATGTTCCTCCAGCCTGTTTCGTACCAGTCACAATGGTGATCTACGTTCATTTGGCTTGGGACGGAGGAACGGTGGTCGTATCCACAACTTACTCATGTGAGCTTAATGCTACTAAGAACTTTTTATATCCAGTTGGCCTAAAAAACCACTACCCCATTGAAGCTCAACAATAAAACACCTCGGCTTATTACAACTCACCTGTAACAATTCATTTTGATTATACTAAATTGCATTATTTTATTGGTATCTAAAGCACAAACACTGGCTAAGGATATATTTCCGCTCAAAAATCTAGTCTAGGAATGAAGCGTGCTTCGAAACAAATGACTCAAGTAGTACCTGAACATGTAGCTCAATCTGAGACATTTCTCACCAAATATCCACGAGTATTTCAGTTTTTAAGTAACTAAATCTTCAAGAATATAGATATATTATATATATATATATATAATATATGGTGATCTATAATCACCATGACTGAAATAATTCTGCTCCACTTGTTCAATGAATCATCGATATGCGTTCGTGTTTCTATGAATTCTTCATAAACTAGGATCATGTCCTACTCATTGTTTACCGTCGTTTTCGATAACCAATGATAGATATTTCCAGAGATCCAATTTACCACATACTACAGTAGTAAGTTATTCACACGAATCGTTGTATTTATATGTTATTGATGGCGTTCGAAATAGTGACTCCTTGGCCATTTTCAACCAGAAACTTGGTCGGATGGTAGCCGTATCGATTACAAATCCAGCAGACATCTGTATGAATAAATTTATATAGGAAAATTAATGTGTCGTCCTACTTGATCGTCTGCATGTGCCTTTCAAAGTGCACCGATTAAAAAATTTGATATTGAAATATGTATCGGAAGGTTTCCAGGCGTCGAACTCTGCATGAGGAAATGTTCATATTCAACAGCCTTGTATTAGGATAAAGCAATCCAAGTCCTAGACATCGACCAGATTTCACTCACTGGTTCATCATCAACTGTCACAAAATACACCAAGTGAAACAACCATAAGTCTCTCTCAAATCTAAACATTAGTTAACAGCTAACTGTTTTTAAGAAAATATTTTTTTTTCATTATATACACTATTGTGACTGTTGAAGTCTTGATAAAACTGTGCATTACACCTTACTGATTTCTAAAGACTGATTGTCCTTATCTAAAATTTGTTCTCGCTTCTTTCTGGTGTTATTAAACCATGCTATTTCAACGAAGCAGACCTTTTTCTAACGGCTGCAAATTTTGCTATCGATGCACCCTATGAAATGCTTTTAGAATTTAGTTATCTACTCAAAAGCAGATTTTCAAAGCAGATTAAATAACAAAACAAATGTTAGTATATGTTCGATGAAGCCAGTGATCTGGGAGTTCCGCAGAATATGATTTTCTATATCTCTAGATGCATAGCAATACCTACCGCTAGATAGAGCCGTCAAGCGAAGACATGCCTGTAGCAACGCGATTTGTGTATCATCAAGCGTTTAGACCGTATCTTGCACACCTATAAAGAGTTTATTGACTTTCTTTCATTTAAAAACTCACATCCTCATTGCTCATCTTGAGCCATCTAAACAGCGGCACCGAGACTTGTCCTAAGACGTTTAACAGAGAGTCTGCTAGGAAAACGTCTGCGTATGAAGCTACTCTCGTGCATCGTTGATAGCATTATAATACTATATTGTACCATCGTATCCTAAATTACCACGGATAATTTGATGAAATAAGAGGAAGTCTCAGAGGATCCACAGAGGACATTCAAAATCGTATTAGGAAATGAAAATTGTTGAATTTTCCAGCGTCGGTTATTACCCTTAGCTGTGCTACATTAAAAACTGGCGCTGAATTGCTTCGCTGATATTATTGTTTTGTCTTCTCGAAAAAGGTGCGGACTACTTATGAGACCAGTGACGAGCGCATATATGAAGACGAAAAAAAAAAACGCGAGTCCGTCACTGTGCATCTGTCTGTAACATGTGTTAATAAAGCAAAACTACAGTCTGTATGTCAAGCTATGTGCCGAATCTGTGTGGAAAATAGACGCTTAAATTTCCGACACAAAAGTAAATCAGATTTTTTGGTCTGCAGATTCTATTATATACATATATTGTGTAACCTCTGCAGGAACAATGTGATTGCCTAAATAAATTACATGCAGCTGCATGGGATATCTTCTTTGCACCAGAGCTTCCCCTGCTCAATTTCTAACCTGTTACCCTCTTGTCACAGAAAATACCTGGAAGTACCTAAAAATGAGTATATCCTAAACATGAATTGATCAGGGAATTAGACAAATCTATCCATTATTAGGTCAAAAAGTATCGATGAGCCAAGCCAAACTGAAAATTATCCTCCAAAACTGGCACATTATTTTCAAAGCTGTGAATTGAGATTGTGCTAAAGGCTCTTACAGAAAAATTCGAACTCTACACACTGTGCCTGTGGCTGGAAGCTATGACACCGAAAATTTTTTTTCGCTTCTGTTTGTTCTGTTAGTCAATAATGCATATTGTATAGGCAAAGAGAAAGATTTTAGATAGAATTTGAAAAGAAAAGCCTCAAAATTGAAAAAAAAAACGAGCGTACTTATTTGTGATCAGCCCTCATACGTACAGTCGACTGGTGGGTATTGTGTTGTTCAGATCTTCTGTATATCTCTCTATCGCGCCTGTCTGTTTTATGGTTTTTCCTGGGCGTTCCACTCAACCTTTTGTCGTTTTTTGTAAAATTACTTCCTATCAGCGGGCACTTGATAAGTCTATTTCGTCATATTCAGACCTTTTGTGCCTAACGGATCTGAGCTCTATCCATCTATATCATAAAAATCCATCTTGCAACCAATGGGTCTGTATGTCTTGGAAATTTGTGGAGCAACCTATTAAATTGCTCTATCTAACGATAGGACTGGAGCCTGCTCGACATTCTGCCAGTCAAATATTCAAGACAGACAAATAAACGATAATATGGGAGTAGTACATTCAATTGTGAAGACAAAGTGGTAACGTACTTGCCAACCAAACGCGGGGTAATTCAGGTTCGAGATCGGATGTAGGCACATTTTATGTTGTGTCAGAGGCCAGCTTTCTGAAGCCATGCTTAATGGTAGTAGAAGACATTTATTTATCAGATGATTTTATGATTACGGTCGAGTGCTAGAAAGGTAATTCCGGGAATTTTCCAGGTAGTATGCGATCGGAAAAGGAAGTTACTGTTTTGAGCTCTCACATCAATTAAGTTCGTTACTACTATTTCAGAGGAACAGCCCTGCTTTAGTGTTAATTACTGCATCCTTAAGATTTGCTTGGTTTTATTAAAAAGCGTAGAGCACTCTGCATTATCTATGCTGCCCTGATTGATTTCCATTCGGCATGTGGCATATCTTCAAGGGCTGTTGCAATTTCTAAATTAGCCTGTGCCGCAACGTTGTCAAACATAGTCAATCTGTTTTCGTATACAAATCAGGAAAACCAGTTTCTTGCTTAACTCAATTGCGCCCCTCAGTCACACCATATGAGTGTCCCAAAGACAATTTACTGTACATCCGTTTCGTCTTTCGTATTCTTTATCTTGATGTTAGGGTTCCTCATGAAAGGGTTAAAAGTTTCACGTTCAAATGTACGCGCCTGACCCGCTATTATTTAATAACAGTCACCATTTTAAACTTAACACATTTTGGCTATTTCTAAGGCTTCCGTTTATAGATTGTGTTTCACAGGCATTCTACAGATACGTCTGTACAGCTATACAGTTTCGCAAGAAAAGCCCACTCGCTACCTCGCTGTCATTATCGCTAGGCTGTAAAGCAGCTAAGTATGACACTCCCCTCACGTGCTTAGGGACGACATTCGCTCTCATCGACCGATCCTAATGGAGAGCTGCTACTAGCCCTAAAAAGTCGGCTAGATTTTTTTGCGATTAGAAGGCTGCATTTTGTGTATCCTTGGAAATGTCTCTAAATCTGAAAATACGGCGTCGCCTTGACTACATAAAGCCTGTTTATTTAGAAAGTATTTTTGGACTCCATATTTTATCCAGCTTCTCTCCCAACCGTACGGGCACGCCTATTCGCTGAGGAGTAGAAACAACAATTCTGTTTATCGGGGACAGGGCCTTACGGTCAAGCGTTTTACTAGTCGAAGATAATAAGAAATGCTGCCTGAAAAAGAAGTAGAGGGACGAACGGCCCTGCAAAATGGCTGGTCGCCACGGCCGAAGAGACAGTAATTGCGGTTAAGCAATGCGAACAAGAGCCCGATATCGTACAATGTCTTCGCCGATTATGAACCCGCAATGTTCAGTCCCTTATTGGACCTTAATTACATTGTGCCAACATACTTTTTTCTGATGATTTGCAACAACCACCCACCGTTTCAATTGCTCTCAATTTGGCTGTCATGTCCTACAACGCGTGGTACTCGATTGTTATTTGCTTCCAAAAAAGTGGAACTCACCTTTTCTTTCCCGCTTGTCAACCTAATTCCGGAATCAACACTGCTACATTCGAATCATGGGCATGGGCACGGGTCCATGAATCTAATTCCAAGTAAAATCAGAATGTTATAAAATTCAATAAAGATACTAAAATATGATTAGTATTCTTTCATTTCGTTTTTTATAACGGGGTTCACTGTAACACAAAATCCTTGTGTAGATTCTTCGATGCTGCATTCAGCTACGGCTATTGCCTTCGAGTATGAATATGTGACGACCCGATGCTTCGAATATCTCTATATAATCCATATGAATCAATGTAAAATCTTTTAATTAACCGTACATCTTTTTTACGCATATAGCGTGATGCGTATGAGGAAATATAGATCTAAGATCCGATCTTATGATGGAATGGGCTCTAACCGACATCGTGAGTTTTAAGAAAGTCAACAGGGAACGAACGTTTTTGGCTTTTTCAAGCTAGAATAGAGCTAATTGGCGATATGTTCTTAATTCTGCTTCGGGTCGTGCCCAAATTATACATCAAATTTCCGGTTGCTTCATAAGCGAACACAACGAATAGTGTCAGCTTAAGACAAACGAAATACGACATTCTCTACCTTAATCACCGACGATTGATTTTCGTTAACAGGGCAGTCTGTACCCGTCAAAGCCTCTCTATATATCTCGAAATTTACGTTTGGCATCGCCGTTCGCCGGGCAATCCCAAGCCGGCCTGTGCCCAGCGTCGAACCACAACGTGTCCTAACGACTAGAGGGTAGACGCAGTTAGCCGCTAAAACATTATCAGGACTAGCCGCTATAAGTAATTATGCCATAGGGAAGATACACCAGCTACGAATGGGTGCTTTTGCTGATGTGCTGTACACCGTGCATTTCGGGGAAATGCCTTGACGTATAGCTAGAAACGGCGCTATTTTTGTAACCATGAAAGTTTCTAATGTCTTTGTTCTCTCAGTCATAGTCGTAGTCAGACAAACCATTACCTATCACGTCGAATTACGAACCGCATGCTCCTGAATGCGTTCACGACCATTTCGTGCAATTACGAGTTGAATCAATGTGCACTGCCGCGTTAATTTGAATATCTAACGACAAAGTGAACTTTAATTATATCAGAAATGATCGTATCGGTATAAAATTATAATAACATTTTTTTTTTAATTTCTAATACTAACACGGCAAAGTTGAGTCCTAGTTGAGTCAGCCAGATATATGCGGACCGATCATGAAAAGCTTTTATGTCTTTGTATTGTCTGTGTTGCTGATCTAATCCATATCTAGGCTGAATCATTCCGCAGGCTATCTTATGGCAGATTTCGGTTCGGTAAACTTGTCTTTCAAGAGAAATACATCCGTAAAAGCAGCGAGATATCGCAGCCTATGAGACGCCCTCTATAAGACTATAGACCCAACCACTCTAATATACGTACGCCTAAAACGTATTTACGAGACAACTACCGCACTTTCTTTTTCAGTTCTGTACATTTTCGAACTTTATAATAGATAAAGTTTTTAGACGCAAATTCCAAAATTGTTCTTTTCCCAGTTCCGTGTGTTTCTCAGTTAAAGCTACCAAATGTCTGTTGGCTTGGGGCTTATAAGGCAAGGCAGACCAGAAGCACGCTGTCCGCTGCCGAAAGGGAAAGTCTTCGTCTATTGGCCACACCCGTTGACGTCACTAGAATTCTCGACTCATTTAGACTAAACTTTAGGACTTCGAGATTATTCCGACGACTACTGTTGTTGTTGTCGTCATTACGGTTGGTGGTGAGACGCCAGCGACGCCATCTTGTCTCATATAGAGTGGCAGCAGAAAGTATGATTGTTCCTTATTCATTCTTCGAGGGGGGGGGGGGTAGGTAAAAATTGTATATATTTGTCTAATAATTTAGTAATATTGTAGTAATTGTGTAATAATAGAGAATTTCTTGATGTACTATAAATAGTACTAATCTTCGCATTATATTGTTAGATCGTATTTTATAGTAAGTCAGTGTAAATCATGTTTAGAATTATGCTTATAATCATTTCATAGTCCGACCGAAAGTTACTGTCTGTAAATAATTTACTTTCTATCGGAATGAAGTTTCGACGTGTTAAAAATCAAACGACCCTTACAAGACTCCTACGTGCTCCTAGCTCAAGGACTTTATATTTGATAAACGAGTTTGCATAACCGTCCGATCACTTGCGAAACCTTCAATCAATACCGTACGGGAGTGACCAAACCCCAGCTGTCAACGTTCTTGCACCGAGTGTTAAAAAGTCTCGTGTTACGGTGGATTTTTACCAACCACACCGAGCTGTCTACTTTAATTCCCTGCAGCGATTTCCAAGTTGAGATACCCGAATCGTGCCCGTGCCGTGAACTCGCTAGACTTCCTAAAGTGAAAGCCTATCACAAGCCAGTAGTTGTCATGGTAGTGAAAAGGGCTGGCGGTAAAACCTGCCAACCGAGGTGATCCACACCGTTGGCAAAGCTGCGTTGGCGTAATCCGAAGGTAAACAGATTCTCTAAGGGACCCTTTTGAACGGGGATACTTGTTGCTAGAGTGACTTAGTAACCCTGTGGTGCGCGGATGACCTTGTAGCTCGGCTAAAGGATACCTCACTTTTCTACGACCATAATCTAATCAGGCAAACTCCCTCAGATCCCTAAACCCGCAGAATTGTGACCGAACCTTCGCGACAGCCAAGCCACTCACGGTTGAGGCACAGTAGTATTCGAGTGATTCGATTCATTCCGCGGGTGAAACGGCAATCATCACCCGCCGACGTAGACAAGTTGATTGCCTCTATACTACAACGACGAAACAGACCAGTATCGTATTTAACCTATAAGATGAAAACGACGGCAGAATCGAGCTTGAAAAGGTCGTCAAAGCTTAGTTAGTTACGGAGAAATCGCGTTTCTAGCACTAAAGGGTTTCGTAGATAAGTGGTCGTGTATTCTATCATTGCGGGTGATGGTACCATCGAGCGTGCTTTTTCAATCTGGGTGTAGGGGGTCTCATTCGGAACTAACGCAGGCGACGCGAGTGGTCTGTCATCAAACGCCAATAAATATGCAGCAAAGAACAAAAGTCATGTAGTGAAACTTTACCTACTTGTGTCGACATGCAAAACAGCGCAACTAGGTTTTGCCTATTTAGGAGACGCACTTGGGCGCCAGGAAAGATCCTCAAGAGGAGGAGCCACGGGACCACAATCATTACAGATAAACGGTTACGAGCTGACTGACTAGAAAATTAACTTAGCTGGGTGGCGTTGTGACTAACCTCCATAACGTGCCCTGCAAAGAAACGTGCCATCGAGCAAGATGGCATATCATCTTCAAGCAACAGAGGCGTTTTCCAGTTTGTGAATGTGCATAGTGTGATCAGTGACGGAGCGTATTCATTTCGCGATCATTATGCATCCATGTATTTTGTTTTAAAAAAGTCGGCTTGACGTTGCTATTACTGGAAGTCCGTCCATGAGCGCCCTGCTTATGACGGCGGCAACTTCAACTATACATCAGCATTAATCATGTCGGCGTCAGTTTCCACTGTTTGTAACGACAAATGTATACCACTCAATGTGTTCCTTTATAACGAACATAACATTCAGATTCGTTATGATGTCGGTTAGTTTCCCAGCTTGCGCGTCTCCGGCAGCGAAAGGCTTAGAATGAAGTCCTTACAGGATTTGCATGAGTTGTTTTCGTTTCAACAGCAGCCTTGATAGCGATAGGAACATCTAGATCTGTATCGTGCCTATTTTGACGACACTAGCGTCAAGTCAATAATGTGTTCGTGGCTCTCGAACAACTTTTGATGATACCGTTTACAGATAGAGGTCGGTACTGAGGTTGTCTTGAGGCTTATCTTCCCTGAGGTCCAGGCAGCACGACTAAACAACCCTTTTAGTTCAGCCTGTTGCTTTGCGGTTGTATCTAGGACCGCATAAGATAAGAAGCGTTCTTGGTTAGTGGAAGCGATCGGCATCGAGAATTCATCATACGGATTCCATGGGACCGTAATGCACCTACAATGACTCGCCTGGTTAAGCCACTCATTCTGCGTCACCACCGCACGAATACGTACTTCGGAGTGCTGAGGTTTTTGCTGCCGGAGGCACGCAAGCTGGGGATCCGGGAGATAGCTGGCGTCATAACGAGCGTGAGTATGTCCGTTATAAAGGAACACACTGACTGGTATACGCTTCTAGCCACACGTAACGTATTCCGTTGTGATTAACGTCGTTTAATCTGCGATTCGTCGTTGCTTGAAAGTCACGTCGGGTCATTAAGGTCATAACAAATACATTGCGAGGAAAACATTCCGTAGTGCACTTAATACGCGTGGAATATTACTTTCTTTTACCACACGCTGAGACGATCCAGTACTTGGATTTGTTAGTTCCGGTGAGGTAAACATCATGGGAGACGCTCGGTACACTTTCAAAACCTAGGCTTCGAGATAATAACTAATGTCACCTGTATACCCCACGACACGTTGAGTTAGCAAACAACAACAGACTCGCACTCGCTTCATATGTTTGGTGAAACATCTGAGAGCGCACGCGGTTAACGTTTATCTCCAGATTGCAAATATAGGAGGCATTACGTTGCCACGTTTGTAACTCATGACCGCATTGTTATTTGCGAGACTCCGCGTTTGGCGATCAAGGCTAAGCAGATTTTCACACACTACACAGGTTCGACTGTCACCCATTACTGGGGCATATTGGAGCGACCTACCCGCTATAAAGTTTTAGCTTGTAACCGTGTTTCACAGTCAGTGCCTTTCGTCAGCGAATGAATGGTTCTACGACCTGTTTACTTACAAAATCAGAAAATAATCGACAGTAAGCATCAAGGGGTAGTCATGCCCAGGCGTGCATTAATTGGGCAAGCAGTCAAGACAGGGCTACTAGAATCGTGGGCAACGTTCTAACATTTGCGCTCAGATCATGTCGGAAATTAATGCCAAACTAAGCCGTATTATGCGCACTATCTGTTTTATTATTAACAGGTTGGTTGGGTACTCCTGGCGTAAGTATTTCGCTGACAAAATACCTGCAGTCAAAATTGGAGGGTGACAGTTTAGTCGAGATCACTTCTTCCTTCACTCAGGTCCTTGATAGCGATGAGCTACTACGAGCCCAGATATGGCTCACGAATAAGTCGCATTTTAGCCTTAATGAGCAACATTTGTGGTTGTATATACTCGCATCTACAGAGGAATGATGTAACAGAACGATCTTCACTGGCACAATTATGCGCAAGAAGAGAGAACTGTAGCGTTAGGTAAAAAATAAAAAACAAACAATTGTCCTCCTTCTTTGCTTCAAAAAACTGTAAGAACAGATTTCAGGTTCCAAAAGAAATAAAGAAATGCGGACATTATAGTGATGTACATAATTGTTTTCGTCAATCCCACGCTCAGGATCATCAGGTGGGCTAATATAAAAGAATTCTTATGGTCTGGTCGTACGTAAATGCATTCATCCATACTCCGAGAAATCACTAGGGTTGTTCTGCATTTACTGCTAGGCTAACCAGGTCCAACTTCGCTACCTCCAAGTGTGGCAGGTCATCCGGTTCTCTGGCACTGATTTTAGCTTGCTTCATGTCAGCCGTTTACTTAGGATTGGCCCATAGATACGGGCTCCTACTGAAGGCTTATTAGTATTGTGAAGGGTGCGCCCGGGAACATGCTTACGCGTGGCCTCGTTGGTTATGAAGTGCTACGGAGAATTTTTCGGGTTCGCCACCGTTATCAGTGATTGTTCACGCACTTTACCGCTAGCAACGTCAGCATAGCGTCAAACAAGGCCGGCGCTCAGCTGGGTTACTATGTTTCATGGCCTGTACCCCACTGGGACGAGAATCATTAAGCCAGCGTCCACTGCACAGCTGCATCAGATATTATAACACAGTAGTTACTTTCAATGTTTGTCCGTACTCAAGGATCGCGAGTACATGCTAGAACTGCTGGATGGGGGTGGATGTTAAGAGGAGGTAAAGGTCGGTCGCGACTGCGGACCACGACAATCAGCTTCGTTTATGATAGAATCTCAATCAAATTTTAGATCAGCACGAAAAAAGAAATTGCGATTATAGGCAAATGTGACGCCGCGTAGCTTAATTCTGCCCTCTCAAAATTTTAATAATAGGGCTCTCGGCTAAGATTTGACCATGTAGTCTTTCCAGTTCTACTCAATTACTCGCCAAAAGTTCAACAAAAACCAAAACATTTGAATAGATTGTCGGTTTAAGCAAGCGTTAAATGCTAATTCCCTGAAGACTTTTGCTGTTGGCTAGTTTTCCCATTTTTTTTGCAGAAATAGCATTTGTCTGTAACTTTATTCTCATGGAAGCGTCACGGAATTTTTGCCTTAAGCAAGTACTGAAAACTGGATTATTATACAGTAAATATCTTTGAGCTCAGACAGTTTTTATCGGCATCCATCTATTAAATTAGCTTTTTTCTGTGACCTTATTCTTATAGAAGCATCTGCGCCGTTCACGGCAAGCCGAGAGCTTCTAGACGTGTACATCTATCTTAAGCCCTTATTTTTTAAGTATCTTCCCTGTAACCTGTGCACTGCGTCAGTATTGTTTTCATTAATGCTTCGCAATACATACAATTCCGCATACTTTTTTAATTATCACCGTATTATAAAAACAGTACACATATATATTATTTCTTCGATTACTTTAAGTCAATAACGTATTAATTAGCTACTGTTTCAACTACAATTATAGAGAGGCCTTACGTTATAGAGAGAAAATCCGAATTCTAATTGGTAGAGGCCAGAATCCGCCCATTTTAGAACGTGAAGTCGTTATCGAGCGAGAAATTATGTGCCGCGTGCACCTTTGTACTTTTATCAGTGGGGAATCAAAGACGTTTGTATGTGGGCAAACGTAACTGTTCTACCCGTATTGAGAAAAGTGTCACCCATTCTGTGGTGATGGTCCGCGTAAATTTTTCATAAGGAATCTGTCAAGAGTTGAGATTCCTTCATGGCTTGTTATACCTGAGAACAATACAAATTAACAATATCAGTATATAAGATATAACAATAAGAGTAATGTTGGCATTTTCTCGATCAGGCTCATCCTGCACTATCAGACAACGTGCCTGGTGTGGTGGAAATTAGAATAGAGATTTAAATTTTATGCAGGGACCTGGTTGACATCAAGAGCGACTCGCATCCAAGCTAAGAGTATTTCATTTGAAGGTGAACGCTGTAGGAGGGCCTTGTCAGCGTTAACTTCGTTCGGCTGTTACTCGTCGGGTGTATAAGCAAAGCCCTTCCAACTGAGTAAGTCATATCGATTCCTTGAAGCTTCAATGTAACAATAATTGAATAAACAAAGCAATGGCTATTAGATCAATTATCGCCCAGGCTCTGCTTATGGTCTCAGCTAGAACAACTTCGGCATGGACGGTAAGCAACCTAATCAACTAATTAAACCTCTAATATTTCCATATCTCCAAAACAACTGCTTATCTATATGGCTATATTGAACACCATAAGAAGTCCAATATTACGAGAATATGGTCTAGGCATCCATTATAATTTCAAGCCCGGGTTGTAAATCATTTAACACCCTCCTGTGTTACAACAGTACGACAGTATTTTCTGACTGGAGAGTGAATCATACCATACCCTTCCGGCTCTTGCAGACAGAATTTTGTCTGACGTTTTCGATTTGCCTGTAACCTTGGTATATCAGGAACGGATGGGCCAGAAATATTCACAGATAACTAATTCTGTTAGTAAAGGTAACTCAGTAAACGGCGTCCTGAAAGATAGCCGTCTGAGGTAACACTGAAACAGTTCCGCACAACTGACAACATTTATTCGGCAACAGCAATAAAAGTTTCCAGGTTCAGTCAACCGTTTTCGTGTCTCACCGACCTTCATACCCAGAGTTACTTTATCATCCTTCAAACATAACTTGTAACCAGTATAATCTACAGCTTAATTAGAATTACTCTGGTGCTTCGGATTATTCCGCTATTCTATCAGCGTAGCAATATTCCTTTTCTAAATTGAATGTTCTTGTAACTCGTTGTTTTTGTATCATGTTGTTAAAAGTCACGTATTCGGATCCTTACATCTGCGTAGAAAACTTTTCGTAATCATCTTATAGGAAGCTATCTATTTACATAATAAAAACGATGGCTGTGATTTCAAATAGTAGATACGTAAGTCACTTTAAGAAGGATAAATGACTCTTACAAAATAATACATGCTAGAAGGTACTGTTCATGCCAGACCGATACTAGCGACCGCGCACACCTGATGAGTTACATAGCATGGGTGAGAAAAGATTCCAGAGTCGCAAAGTGTAAGGCAATCCAAGCCGAAGTGTTGTTGACGACCAAGCACTTTCATATTTGCGAACAAATGACCAAGATACATTTTTCAAATCAACCTTTTCTTTTACTATCGAGGTTGAGGGCAAATGCATTATGTACTTTACATGTACTTTATCGTGTTTGTCTGGTGTTGTGCGACTCTCATGCACTAAACCCAGCACCCATCGAAAACTTGAGCTATGTTTCTGGAAATAGTTTAATCTTACTTCGAAACCTCCAATGTCAACCTAAGTGTATTGTACTCCACCTGTGAAAAGTTGGCTTCGGGCGTGACATGTGGCGCCACTATGGCGTCGTTCATCGTTTTTGTCGAGTGTCGAGTTTACCGCTTGACGGTTCGCTGAGTTCGGAATTGTTTTGTGTTTGGCATATGAGCACGCTATGTATACTATGTGTGTACTATATGTACAAAAATTGTTTTCGGCTAAGAAAATCTGTGTGTAGTTGGAACGGCTGTGTACTGGTGTATGTGCGTGTGAGTAACTGTCTGTGTGCATGTGGGCATGAGCCAAAGGAACAGAAAAACGATGTTCACTCGTTAATGAATTTAGGGATGTTCGTGAATACGAAAAGAGTTGTTTCTTAGTCAAATGTTTGGAATGCCTTATAGCTTCTGACTCTGGAATCTCTTCGAAGTTCACTACAACAGGAGCTTGGTGAGGTGCACTGATTCGGGATTGTGGCTACGCAGCCCTCCTACTGTGAATTATTCTTCCACTACTCTTTGCTTTTCCAAGTGGAAAATTTCCGTAAAAATATTTTACGAGAACTTCCAGATTCAGCCACACGACCAACCTGACCTATGGTATCCACCTAGCTAGCACTGGGTCACTTCTACCAGCGCTGGTACCGCCTAAGGCGAAAACGAAGCTGGTATCATAGACCAACTTTATGTAAGTCTTACGGTGGAAAAAATATGAGGCGTTCGAGAAATTCGTCCGGAGTTTCTCGCAACTCATGATCTAGTAATTGGTCGCGGAAATAGCAAGCAAACGGTTCAATCGCCTCTTCGTTCGAAAGCAGAATGGCGGTGACTCTCATCATTGTTGTCACCCACTGAATTAATTGAGGAAGACGAAGAAAATTCGTTTATTTTTTTGGAATTTGCCCACGAACTTCGTTGACATTCGAATGAACGGAACGCCCGAACTGCCTCTAAGTGTTTCTATAGGCGTGTTGACGGCTATGGCTGTTAAAGATTGAGTACCGAGACTTCGCGATGGTAATTTCGTGTCCGTTATCTCGTCACCAAAATACAAGGCATCAATGATGGTCAAAGGTATCCAGTGGAGAAACGCATACAGCATAGTTACAACGAATCTTCGCTTCTCCTATTTGTTACAACAGCCTGGCAATTAACTAGTGCTTACTAAAGTTAGGCTGTTACAACTGTTACCTTCTAGATTCTGTCTGTTAGCCTGATCAGGGCTGACAAAAATATTCTTTCTTTTGCAGACCTTTTACTTAGTAACGTTGAAATGTGAGACTGTCATAACACAGAGGTTTCAAGGAAAAGTTCCGTATCATTACATACCACCTGTTGAAAGGCTCAGTTGTGTTCCTACATTAACGAGAATTTTCACAGACAGGAAAGGACAGCTATTCGGCTTACATACAAAGGCACACTTTGCCTGACGAAAGACGGTTCAGGATAGGTGCCTACACCAAGTTGGTTATTAAAGAATGTATTTATGCAATTCCTTACCTCTTAAATAAATGCTATAAAAAAAGTTCCACGTCCTAAGCTAAGTGTCTACATTTGGCTTTCAACGTCCGTTTAAGATAGAATTGGCTAACGTCGTTCATAGGGTACATGGATTTTCCTAGTGATATCATTCACTGTGAAACTCGTACTTTCAAACGGATTACAATACCTTGCGTGTTAATGTTAACATAACAAGCCTCGTGCGGACATCGACTTCGTTGCCATACCTGACGAGCTGCGCCGACTGACCGTTACGCACCTTGCGCTAGATCCAACATTGTGTTTTTATGCGCCGTACGGATGATTGTTTGAAGCAGCAAATAATTTTTGGTTTCGAAAAAACAGTTATTGTATTGGGCTACGTTCATATCGCGATGCTGACATAAACTGAAGTTCATAGCAAAAACATCAATGAGAGCAAATAGTGTGTGGTTGATATTGCCGGCTCCAATAAAGTAAAAAAAGCTATGTCTATTGTAAAAATAGAAAAAGAGATATACATGTCTGTTATAAAGTTGCGACTGCTCATCCCACACAGATATTAATCGCGTGTTTAGGGGCTGTAGAAAATTTTAATTGGAAACTCCGCCTAAAATTTCTACTCGTATCTACGCAAAAACTGACGTTTATCATGAGCGAACCCGCTCTGGATTCGGAGCTTTTTCGAACTGCAAAAACGCGTCTAGAATCGATGTGGCAAAAAGGTTGAAACGAATCCGAATTTCATACACAAGTTAATAAAAAAAAAAGAAAAACTTCATAAAATGGTCGATACAGTACGGGAATTGTCGAATCTAGGTGGCCTGGCGATGGCACTATCAAAAACAACCCGCACGATGCTGCGTTTCGTGTTAGAAACTTTCGAAACTTCTCGACTCGGATAACAAGAACGTTCAAGATGCCGTATATGTGGCTTAAGTAACTGTTTAGTACATGTTTAGCAAGGTATGTGTATTCGACCCACACTAAGTAGATATCATTCTGCTCGCGGATGACCACAGATATTTAGGCCTAGATGAACATAGAGTGCTCGCTCTTGTTAGCTATCTCAATATAGCAGATGTAGTAAAATTACTTGAGTTCGCCGAAATGCATCAGTACTGCTCGCCACGCTGACTTTTAGCACGAACGCTCAGATGGCTGAGGGGATTTTCTTTGGCGTGCTCAAAGATCTGCTTACGCACATCACAAACGTCAGTGTTTTTTGAGCGTACTAAGAACGTTGGCCTTGTGCAGCGACAAAGACCGCAACACATTGATCACAAAAGGTATCTTCGAGGCTCTTTGGAAATGGTTTGCTCATTCGGTTGGCAATTACATTTATCAGTCGAGATGACGGCTCGCCTTCAGAAGCCAGGATTTCAGCTAGTCTCCTTTTGCTGTCAGGAGCCGCTGTCATAGTGGAGTTGTCCCAGTTGGACGACGTGTACATGGCAATATATTGAATTTGATAAGAAGCTTGTTAATGATTTGATTTATTGCTCTGATTCGAATAGCTAGTAAACAATATCTGTGAGAAATAGGACAAGGCCAAGAAGGGCAACAGCTACAGCATCAGATGAACGACCTTATACGACCTATAATTAATATGGTATACACCATAAGCAACCCTCCGGAAACCATTGGCCTTGAGAACGGCGAGACTGCTTCCACAAATTCTATGATCAGTTTGTGTTGACTGGACTTTAATGTTACAGTGTAACGGCTTGTTCGTCTTGGTATGGCTTCATTCATTTTGCTGGCTTGAGCACGCCAATAGCACTAAACAATCGAATCACTCTCCCGAGATTACTGGCTGGATATAGTCTATCGGTTTACTGAAGCTTGCCATCGGTGAACTCCAAAGTGACAACTTGTCGGTTAGACGAATTGCGGCCAATATTGTATTTTTCATTTTCGTGATCGGCGGCATCAACACGAACGTTTTGGTCAACATCCACCAACAATTTCCCAGTCTCCTTTTCGACAGTTTTTATGGCCAAGACCCTTTTGTATCCGAGGACGTGTTCAGAACGTTGCTGCTTATTGCAAAGATCACTAGAGCTCCTTCAAACCTATTCATACATTCGTTAAAATTCTTTAAGGTAGGGTAAAGGATTTGAACATTTTAACGCAAAGGCACGAAAGTGCCGATGTACGCCATCTGGCTCGTGAGTTACGACAAGAGCTAACGTATTGAGCGACTAGCCAAACATGTGGCAGCCGCTTCGGCAATAAAGCCCTATTTAGATGCAGATGGACATTTGCTCCAAATCAATGCGCACAAGCGGGAAGTTTCGAAAGGAAGAGTATCTTGAACAGCAAACGGTAAGCTGATCGTATATAGTGTACTTAGTTGAACTTACTTTACAAATGAATTGTATGAACTCTAACAGACGATCCACTGAGCGCGGACAGCGGATACGATCAAAGAATATGGATAATAATAATAGTATAAAAATATGACAAATCTTTTACGGGTTAGGAATTTGCTTTTAAGGCTGCGTGGATGGACTCCACGAAGCCAAGATGAAGAACGGACAAAGTGTGTATGGACAAAATCCCAGGATTTGCCCAAATCCCAAAATTGAAGATAACCAGAATTGTTTTCATGTATTTTTTTTTCGGAAATTATCATAAACGGAAAAAGACATGAGGAGAATGCATATAATGCAGATGACAAATCTACTCCAACAATGATGTAGACAAATGAAGTCGTAAGTTCAAGCTTAACTTAGCTAATGTGTGAGACTCTATTCAAAGAGCAGCAACTCAGCAAATTTTAGACAATGTGAATACACATTCGCCTCACAACTTTGTTAAGAACATTTCGACGCGTCAGTGACCTGAATGCACACATGGCAAGCCAAGACGACAGATAAAACTCGTCTTAAGTTTTGAGAAACAAAAAAGGAAAGGTAGGAAGGAAATCGATAATTAGGCTGTGGGTATCTCTAAAATAAAACAAGCGAAATAAGTCAAAAGCAAACGGAATAAAAAGGCCAGTCTAACTGAACACTTTTTCTTTTACGTGGCGACAA
Source organism: Varroa destructor (assembly GCF_002443255.2). Taxonomy (NCBI): domain Eukaryota; kingdom Metazoa; phylum Arthropoda; class Arachnida; order Mesostigmata; family Varroidae; genus Varroa; species Varroa destructor. The sequence continues at coordinate 21,944,967 of NW_019211458.1, read as the reverse complement.
CTATCGAGTAGGGGTCCTTAATACTGTGTAACAAGAGCAAAAAAACGATGTAGAAAATACGACTTGCTCTAACAGTACGTATACATTACAAAATATTTTTTCGCATGAACATGTTTTTATAAAAAAATGTTCAATAATTATTAGAAAACCTATATTAAACGAGCTAAGGCGCTAGATCTCTTAGCTAAATCGCATAGGAACCTCAAAACATAATTACCAAACTATTTTGTGTATGCAGTACATGCTCCATTAGGCTCATGATAATCTGAAGTGATACATAGTTTATTACGGAACGTGTTAAGGTTTTCGTAAGTGGGTATTAAGGGTGTTAAGGTATTAAGGTTCGCTAATTCTGTCGGAATAAGGAGAGTAGCTAAACAGTCATTAGTAATGCGAAACAATTAGCCGTAATGTAACATGACTGGTTACTGTTGCTCTTATCTTCATTTACGGGAGAGTTCCGCACAGATCTGTTTACCATACAGCTAAATATTCACTTTCAGAATACTTTTGCTCATAGATTTCAGCGGAACCTATGCGCCGTGTCCTAGCTGCGGCACGCCGATCGGAGCAGTTCAGTGCTATCCATTCATGGTTTAAGATAGCCCCATAATTTTACGCGTCTATTTCCACGAATATGGCTTTCCAGATCGCGAGACATTTGCTAAAGTAAGAAACATACGATAGGTCGAAGCGTCATTTTAGGCCCTTAGTTAACAGGGGCATTTTAAAGAGGAGGTAGGGTAGCCGATGTTGAGCCAAGCGGTAAAGTTCGAGAAGACGCTTAAGATAGGTAAATGTGAGCCGATTTAGCTGCTGTAAGTTTGCAAGAAGGATATGCTCCCATATGATACTCACATAGTAGACAGCTACTGGGACTATAGTTAAAGCTATTAAATAGTTAGAGGAGACTATCTGAAGATAAGATTTTTTACGGTCGATATCGTTTCGGATTGAGTTCCTGTGTGACAAGAAACTTCTACTGTCGAAAGGAAGCGGTAGCCCACGACGAACGATAGGGCAATGTGTTCATATAAACGAGGAGCAATCCCGCGATAAAGATTGTGTGTTGGAAAAGTTTTCCAATTTTTTTGAGCTTATCGATGCCATCTTCATCAGATTCACAGGCCGAGCTTTGCCGAAATTACATGAAAACTAGCTAGAGCTTGCTGGACATGCAGAATTACGCATACAAAGCCCCTGGATTCTTCGATTAGCTGACAGCTTTTTCAACTTAGTCGAAAGACTGTAAGCAAGTAGAGTTATTTCCTTGCGCAAAATCTATGATCTGCCACGTCGATTGTTATCTGGTTTGCCTGAAGGATGGTTTTAGAATGTTCGGATTTTTTAGCGGAATCGCCCTTTTGCACGAAGTACCAGAACGACGCTTTTCGGCAGCAAATTAAAGGCTGTTTTGAAGTCTGCGGCTACAGTGAATACAAGCTACGCTTGCTTAGCCAGCGGTTTATATTCGCTGTTTAATATCGGTCACCATGGCCTTATACACCGTCAACGAATCTAGTCTTTCAGGGCTTTTCTATCAAGACGATATGGTTTGTTCAACCGTAGGCAGTTGTAATTACCAAAAAGTTGGTACTACAAAATATAGGCTAGTTTCTATATGTAATTTCCATAACGATGGAATTAGGTGTAGGCAACACCTCCCCAGCAAGCTGCTTTAGAATTTCCAAACTCAAACGTCGCAAAAGGAAATTTCTTCGGGAGAAAGTATAAGTTGCAGCTTAAGGATGGTAGCAGTGGGAACATAAGCTTTCTCTTTCAGGTTAAAGGATTCCCAAACCGGAAGTCAACGTTGTTTACGTATACATCTGCCGCGAGAACGTCGATGACAAAGTTTTCGCTATGACCTACGTAGATCAACATGAATAAAAGAACAAAGGTTCAGTAGACGAAATTCTACATACTTTCGCGAGTCTTCAGTGTATAATTTAGGCCAACCTATGCAGGCCTGCGTTAAAATCTTTCTGATAGGTTCTTGGCGACTGGTTTGGCTGGAAATCTCATCTTTCGCCTCCTCTTTGACATTCGGAATTTCTAATTTTGGGTAAGTTTTCACCCTTCTAACAACGTTTTACGCGATCTTCTTAACGATTTCACCCTTATCATTGTAGAAGCAGTTCTCAACAAAGGCTCGGTGCCTGACGTGAAAGGAGAAAAAGAAGGGTAGATTCTCTCGCAACACGTTTCGAGTCAAAGTGTCGTTGGCTGCCTTAAAATCAACAGGAAATAGTCAGGTTTAATTCGTATCTAAGGCCTCGACCGTCAATAGTATGATCATTTTTTGAACTGCTACCCTTCACACTGCTGTAATAGTTGTTTCAGCACGGATTGCAGCAGTCCTAAGATGTTCTCACCAATTGCTCGCACAATTCGTAGTGGACGCCTAGGGTTCCTCTGGGCTGCTTTGTTAGTCAGCTACATCCACCTGACTTTCGTCTTAATAACTAGTTGTTACACCTCTAATGCTATTTCCCGTTTTAGTTTCAAGATATGATTGACGAGAAACTAGTGTCCCACCATCTTGCAAATTGGTATCCAATTAATATATGCGATGTTTGAAGAGCCACTGCACGCACAGTACAGTAACATGCTGATACTGTTGCTTCTCTCTCATTGACTATACAGCACAATGAATGAAGTTTTTTTTTTACTAGCTTATCATACTGTAGATACATATCACAACACTTACATTACTTCGCGCAAGACAAGACTTGCGCACGGAACTGCTATCACTAATGTGTGTATATATATATATGTATATTCCTCCAATGTAATCACTAAAATGTACAGGATTTGCTGTGAGGTATAGCTTCGTATGCTCAAAATCGAAACACAAAGAAATTATTAATACCAAATATAGTACGACCGAAGCAAAATACATTGGGACGTCTACTTTGCTTCCAAAAAATTACATTTACCCAATATTTAATATCGATTCCATACACACCATGTATCATGATTTACTAGATCATATACAGATATCTATCTCCATGTTACGAATTTTACGTCCGGTATCGCCATTCGGCATTCCATCAGACAGATTATACAGGCACCTGCAGACAGCCTGCCTACCCTTAACCCCAAAAATTGTTCCAAACATCATGGCATTAAGTAAAGAAAAAAATTTGCGAAAAAAAGTAACCGTTATTTTACAATATTGTAGGCGGTGAGCATCGTTCAACACGATGACGGAAGCTAAGGAGAGGGGGAAAGTTAGAGAGGGTACGGCGTAGAAGGAGAATGGGCGCGCAAATTCAAAAATTGCACCGTGTCGCCTCTAGCGCCACGGTTGGTGACTGTATCAGGGTTGATGTAGTCCGGTGCTTGCTTGTCACTGTAACTGCCTGCTGCTTCTTCTAGCGCCACAGCCGCTACGACGGCGGCCTAACCGACTGACGAACGGCAGCTAGAACAGCATCTATCGGGGAGAAGCAGACAGATATCTGAAGGTTGAACAGCGGTAGCCAAAGCAACAGTTGTAGATCCACCGGCTGGATTGCCTACTTGTGCTCTGACACGGAGTAGCATTGACTCTTGTCGTTGATAAGACGAGTGAATTGAGCTAAAATAAAAAGGAAAGATAGTTTCAGTTTTACGAAATCTGTCCACGATCTTCGTTAGCATTTGAACGAACGAAACACTACGCTGTGGATACCTGTATGTGAGTGTATTCGTGGCTGTTAACGACGAAGAAAGCGAAAGCCTAGCGGCTATTGACCATTATTCGGTGTGAATGTTTGTGTCATCAAAGTGGAAGGTGCCAACGGAACTCTAACGGTAGGCTTTGTAGGTAAAAAGGGGATTTAAATTTTTTTATTTCGGTTTTGTATGCAGAGCAACCTTTGGCTTAAAATATGCGCCAGATTTTCAATCGCTACTGGATAACTGCCGGAGGAGTGAAGCGGGGTCGAAGTACAACACAGTAACAACAGAACTTTGTAAGGTTTCTTAGAAAAAAGTTTGCTTGGTAGGATTATCTTGTTACGTATATTTGCTAGATAATACTTTTGAGAAAATTCTCATCGTTTTTTTTAAACGTCGCTTGTCACGTGACTAGTGTTGTTTGCTGTTGTTGAACCGTTTGCGAACAATTGCGTATTATAATGCGAAGTACAAATTCATTAAATCTTTTTGACTACAATATACTTACCCCAAAGAATTGTGCTGGCAGTTGGTTTGCGAATAAATTAAGTAAGAATAGTTGGATGAAAGACGCGCACATGGGGCTAATGATATGATATACTAATTGTTACGAATATATAATAATGTTTCAGCTTTTGGGTATGGCAGTGGCATTAAGCACCGCTTCAGACGGCTGACGCTTTCGAAACGAAGTGGTCTACGCCCGGTTTCGAACTCAGACCACCACGTGTTTCCAAATTTAGTACGGATATATAATAAAAGCCATGATTTCTGCATCCGAAGCGATTTCATATGACACACCAATTAACAATTATAAGCACATTTACAAACGTAGAAAAAGTTTAAAAATTTAAGTTGGGGAGTGCTCAGTTCAGAATGCGTATACTCGAAAAGATAACACAAGTCATATGCAAGCTGTATCACATATGCATATAGGCAAAAAAGCATATTCGTAATAAAAGTAACCTTAACAAGACGATCGTGACTCAAACGCCCTCAACTTAAACGAGACTCAACTCTATTCAGTACCAACTGAATAGATATGTGCTTGCTTACTTAAAATGTCGTTGCCCATGGGGTTCAGTTGCGCGATGCTGCTGCCGTCGATTTCGATGTTTTTGCGCTTGCCGCTAATAGAAGATCCGCAGCCCCGAATAGAGGCCGTTTTAGCCCTGCTCGCCTCTGTGCATCTTTCTCGGTCTTCTACTGATCGGCAGCGGAGGAGTAAAGCGATATTCGAGGAAGAACTGAAATAGCAGTGGTTTATCGTTGCTGTGTTATAGCATAGCTATCGTTTTAACCTAACCGACTGACGGACTGCGGCTAGAATGAGTTGTCAGCATCTTTCCATCCGGAAAGGCTCCGCTCGTTCCACTCTCCGCCACGGTTAAAAGGAACCGCATTGGAGTTAACGCAACCAGCCACTGCCACCACTAATAGGAGGTGTTCTGCAGTGGTTCGTGTTTATCTATTGACCTAGCGTTGTCTCGTTTCTGCTGCTAACATTAGTCACTGCGAATTTATTCCGCATGTGTTTGTTCGCCTATGTGCAATAACCGGATCGCAGCTATTGCAACGCTTAAGGATGGTGTCGACTACGATAGCTGACACAAATACATGCTAGGTATTGAAGCAACAAAGGGAGAAGATGATTACATGTGTAACTTAATTATGGTATTAAAAACGACTATTAGCTACAATGCAAGATAGCTCTAGTACTGCAACTAGCTTGATCAAATGCAGAAGCAGCGAAGTGTTGCTGAGCGATTTCGCTTTAACGCTAAGTTGAACTTTAAAAGAAACTGTCCGCAACTTTGAGGGAAATAGACATTTTGGTCAATAGATTTTTCATTGGGGCATGAAATTTATAATCCAATACACATACCTCATTATTTATAATCAAGGGTAACATTGTGTTACATCAAAGGTGAAATATGAATAGCTACTACATTATTGATGTAATCAAGATCATAATACTAAAACACATACGTATTTGTCATTCACCAGCACCAATTTCGATGATAATGTACATCACTAAAAAAAACCTGTCACAGATGGAGTTTCGTTCATAATTGTATTGTTTCCGGAATAATTTTCATCGACGCTTAAGGCGAACTACTGTTCCGTCTTTTGGTCCGCTTCAGCTGTTTTGCTCTAAAAAACAAGTCAGTGTTAGCAGCGTCCTAATTAAATTGCAGAATTCATATAAATCAAATAAAAATAAAAAGATCTGATTTTCCTCTTGCAAATTATTAACGTTGCCACTCAGCTTTAAAGCCAAAATGAGACCATGCTTTTAAGAAGTGAAGTTGCCTTAACCGATGGTATAGCTAGACACCTTTAAGATCCAACCGGTGACTGCACCAGTATTAAAAGTCTTATGTACGGTCTTCATGTTTTGCCTCATTTTATGTATCCGAAAACTATACTCAATATGAATTAATAATTTTTTATCGTTTCAAATTTTTGTTTATGGTTTTTAACGAAGTATGATTTTCATTTGGTGCTTCACAGCACTTTATCATTCGACAGTTAAACAATTTACGATGTAATGCAAAAATTAATTAGTACCCGTATCTGAATCCCATGAATAGAGAAGCGTCCATGCGGTTGTAGGTTCAGTAACTATAAAAGAAAATAAAAATGTTTTTGTAGAAATTTAACTGAATTTGTTCATAATGTGACTTCCCATTGTTCTTTGGTCAGGCAGCCATATAATGTCTACGTGGCATATTCAAAGTACCAACCTAATGTCTTCTATGAGATGGAAGGACAGAGTCGCCACTCGAGCTTCAGGGTTAGTAACGTCTATACTTATACATTTACATTCAGCTATACAGCAACCCGCACACTTGTCAAGATCTTCAGTTTGTCATGCCTGAAACAGTTCAGTGGAAGATGAGACATGTCCTGGTTGGGACCTTTCCATGGGTTTGCAAAAGTCGTCCAACCAGTGTCATAATTATAACCACATATTCGTAAACATCAAAGCGCTCTCACTCAAAAATAAAAACATTCTGCGGACGTAATTATGTATTTAACTTACATTGAAGCTTTTGTCTTATAGACTTAGAAAAATCCTATATGAACATATACCAGCAAAACAAAAAACCGTTAACGCCTACTTTTCCGTGTTGAAACACTAAGAAGGCTACCTAAAAATACACACTGATGTTCCATCATCGCGTATCGCGTCGCCTGGTAAGTGAATCATCGATTGAGAGAGAGCCTTCTGGGATAAATTTTGATTGTGGAATGTGTGGATAAATCTCCGAAAATGTATTATTATTTCCCCGTTTCTGGTAATGCCATTGCAGAGCTCTGATACAAACCTGGTCACTATATATAGATAAAGATTAGAACGCTCTCAGTCTTCATCTTAAGGTCAACTTTTCAATAGAAATGTGCTATAACCTCAAACGGTTGGAGCACCTCTTTCGGCAATCTCTTACACCGTCGATGTTAAGTAGTTACCACGTAAATAGTGTTACCGCTGGCTAGACAAAAAAATCAGTAAATAATCAAGCTCCGGATTAACAGCTCAATTCAATAAAAGGAGTTTCGATATCGCAACGCAATACATATAGCATTATAAAAAGAGACGATACAAGATATACGGTCTTGCACTTGTCAATTTGTTAATAATGTAAATTATATTTTTCTTATACTTTATAACAATTCTGCCTGTCTGGATAGCTTTGGCCAAATCCTATTTGAATTTTGTTTCCTTTATAGACAGTCTATGTGAATATGTTGGTTTTAGACCTCGTGACCAGAAATAGCTATTTGATGTTATTGGCAATGTGGTATAGACACGTGTGATCAAATAGTGTGTCACAACGCACTGCTTTAGTTCCAAGATCTTAGATATATTTTGTGTCCCATTGTTACCCAATTGATATCGACCCTGAATAATATTTGTCAAATGACAATTCCTGTTACTTGAGATATGTGTTTTGTTTTTTCTTGTGTTTGTAATGTAAAAGTAAAAAAAATAGTGCCCACTTTCTTGAGATGCTATTTGAAGAGCTGTATATACCGTATAGATAAATCCAAAGTAACTGGACGTCAATGAACATCTTTTCAAGAACCCTTACTTACGAAAAAAATATTGCTGCTTGTTGAAATTAAGATTTGGCAGTAATCGTAGGTGTATTACATAAAAATTTGAATACTAATATATATATATACATGACCAGAACGGCTAATACCACCCCTTGTTATAAAGAGGTTCTAAAACACATTTGTGGAGCAATAGCCGCCACTCAAGATCAATCTAATCAATAACTATTTAGTAAATAACTCATTCGTGAGGATTATAAACACAGACCCGACGGTGGCTCATCTCGTTTAGAATATGTTCTATACCTGCAGAAAAATGCTATTTCATAGCATTTAAAACTAAGGTTACTCAAGAAATCGCTCGCGTATGTAAGCCCGGTTTTTTCAGATTGCATTACACGAAATTGAAGCAGCAATGATGAACGAAATCTTCTAGGACTCTTGCTGAGCGCAGATTTTAACGGCATCCCAATTAAGCCAAAAGTAATTTGCTCAACGTAGAAACAAAAAAACGTATTTCGTAAATTTCATGCCTTTTTAAAGGCGTAAAACAACACCATGGCGCATCAAACAATATCGCCTGACTTTCTGTGTTTCGTCTGCTATATTCTAAGACAAACTGTTCAAGCTTTCGTGCCAAGCTAATTTCAACGCTTCTATGACTACAAATGATCGGAGCATGTTGATTCTATCCCAATTTGCTAGACGTTCGCCCGCTTGTTTGAGTCATCTCATTCACCCAGGTCTACCATTATTCACTAGTCTCGTAGAACTCAGAGCACTTGTAGCAGCAGCTTCATCGGCGGACGCATGGTTAAAACATGGAAAACGATATTTGCGAAACCTCGTCTCTGAATTTGAACTGTAAATGGGCGGTCTAGAGATAGAAGAAGACTAGGAAAAAAGAAGTTGTACCAAAGATGAAACGCTTGATAAAATCGTTATTGCCTTGTGGCTGATCTTTGGTGCCAGCCATCAACAATTACCACTGCCCATCGTGGGAATACTCGCCTTTTTGTGCTCCACTAGCTCTAGTGTCGATAGTATGTACGTTTGCTAACGTTTGTGCATTCGACCAAGCAACGCTGTGGCGGTGGCTGTTGTTCCTTGGTGGAGCAATGACGCGAAATCGTGGGTCAAACGAATCAATATAACCTCGGAGTTGATACGATACAAGCCATGAGTAGTGGTAGGCCGCTTCGTAGAAGGGCCAACACCCGATATGAAAAGGAAAGTTGGGGAACAGCAAGCTCGAAACCAAGAGAACAAGTCGGGTCACACAAACCAACACTATACACGGTCAAAGAAATATTGAAGTATTCACCTATGCATACTAAAACAGAGCCACGCGCGAATATCGCATTGACTAACTGATTCTTAAAATCAAACGATTTCAGTCTAAATAAGTATATTAAGCTTTTAGGTTTCTGCTAGCTATAAAAATAGCGGGTCTATTTGTGCCTCTGTTCCGTTCAGCAAAATATTATTGGAATACGTAACTGTTAACAAATACCTATGATCGATTATTGCTCAACAGATGACGATTCAACAAGAGATCGGCTTCGCGAAGCATTTGCCCTCGCAGCTACATCGTAAAGCAGCAAAGAAAGGGTTTGATTTTAATTTGATGGTTGTTGGAGAGTCAGGCCTTGGGAAGAGCACGCTGATTAACTCGCTTTTCATGACAGATCTCTACGATGGCAGGTAAAACAAAATACAATGTCTATCTTGTTATTATTACAAGTTCCATATTCGACTCAAATAGGAATACTATAGGTACACGAACCTGTCTGAGACTGCTAGTAAAATTCAACACAAGTAGGACTCAATGTCAAAAAGCACTACAAGATTTTTATTTGTAAATGCCCTTCCAAGCCCTTTCATGCTTGTATATCCCCTTTTTTTTAATACTTCCTATAACAATAAAATAGTCGATAACTTACCGTATCTTAACATGTCTTGTTGTGCCACATTTCCGGAACTAAAAACACCTCAGTCAAACCTCTACTATTATAATTTTAATCTCTATTATAGACGTATCCCTGATGCTGTCGACATGGGTCATGGCAATACAGTCAAAGTGGAAGCAAATACGGTGGAAATCGATGAACATGGAGTGAAAGTTCGGCTGACTGTTATCGACACGCCTGGCTTTGGAGACCGCCTAAATAATGATCATTCGTTCGAGCCCATCATGCGATACATCGACGAGCAGTACAACAGGTGAGAACTGAGAAAAAGCTTATGATTATATGTGTTTATCTATATGCTCACGTTTGCGTTATTTGAATGACAACTTTGAGTGAATGACAACTTAACATACTATAACTGTACACATGATATGAAGAACAGCAAATATGAAACAATGGGTCTTTATTGCAATTACGGCACTTTACTAGTGAAGAAAAACTAAAAATATTGATTCTTATGTAATATCGTGCAAGATCAAGGCATAATACCATATTGTGGAAGCTTCAAAACTTTGATTTAATAATCACAACTTTTACCCAACGGCCTAATTTTACTAATGAGTTATGTAACAGCGGTATCAGTTTAAAATGTATAGCGATTCATAGCAGTATAAATTTTGTTGCTGGCGATGCTTTCGTTGTTTTGATTAGCTACCTGTGCAAGGAGAGCGGAATTCACCGAAAGAACATCATCGACAACCGAGTACATTGCGTCCTATATTTTGTATCATCCCTCGGCCGCGGCCTCAAACCTCTTGACATTGAGTTTATGAAAGCTCTGCAGCATAAGGTATGATGATAAAGAACTTTAAGGACAAGGCGCGATTTCCAACAATCAATACGAACATTTCTCTCTCATCTATGTCAGTTGCTTTTGTAAGGCAGAAATTATTTGCGCGTTCTTAACAATAATATCTGTATATTCGGTTAGTACTCTACAAACTTGAGGGCTCACGATATGCTGTATACTTTAATTGACAATTTCGTTAAAAAATGTCAGGGGTCGTCAAAAAAAAACAGGTGTCAAGGGTTATTTAAACTTCTGTGCCGTTTCTAACCTCCATAAGAGTAGCAACAAGGTAATCCTGAGAAGAAATAAGGGAATAATTGTTACAATCGCAAAACATGTATGTACGTGCTTGAAGAATGCATGAATAAGCTTGCAAGAGCAAATTTTCTCAACATGAACTTTTGAAAACTTGATTACTCATAAAACCCGATAATTTAGCCTTAAAAGCGTTAGCGCTTTCCATAGTAGCGACAACTTCGATAACAATAATAAATTATTGTCGTTTATCTTTACTTTCCTTAGGTAAACATTATTCCGCTGATAGCAAAAGCAGATTCACTGACTGCGAAAGAATGCGAGGCTTTGAAAGATATTGTCCGCCAGCAGGTGATAGAGCATAGCATTCAGTGAGTATAAAAGATTTCATCAGTTTATACACGCGTATTTATGATATGCAGCTCCTTAGACGACTGAACCTCTTATTCCAAATAGAGATCGTTCATTTAGGCCTCAGTATCGACGTATATAAAACTACTACACTTGCGGGATCAAATTAAAAAAAAAAACATGAATATTTTTAAGGGAATGAGCGCAAGGGCGTATATTAAAACAAACGATCGATTTCTATATTGTGGATTTGCTTAGATCCTATCTTTTCGAATTCATAGGCAAACCCTAGTGATATTGATATGTAAAACAGTTGTCAGGCCATTGAAGAAACACAGAACCTTCCCATTTGAACTCTGCTGATGCACTGACTCTGCGTTCTAGGATCTACGATCTGATGCCATTGGATGATGACCCATCGCTCGAGGATCCCGAATACGTAAACGAGATCAATCAGCTACGTGAAAGTTTTCCCTTGGCTGTTTGCGCCTCGCTGGATATCCAAGAGGTGAATGGGAAAAAGGTTCGGGCCCGTAGATACGCTTGGGGCTGCGTCGAGATCGACAACGAGGTCCATTGCGATTTTCAAAAGCTCAAAACGATCATAATAAATCATCTCGAAGACATGATTGAAAGGACGGAAACGGTAAATTAAGTTTCATTAATTGAAAATGATATTACTTCAGTTAATTGGAAGAATTGAAAGCGTGAAGCCAATGGCTTTTATCAAAATGAGTATGAAAGTTTGCAACGACACCGATAACGGATAATGTATGCGACGCACAGCATCTTTTTGAAAATCGCTAACACAGCGTATATTGTTCAAATTTAACAGTTACGGCGGACTTTCAGCAAAGGTCTAGTTCTTTAACGGAAGGACATTCCATTCGTGCTAGATATGGTTGTACACGGCACCCGTACTATATGCTCATCGTACATGTTTTGCTTTCCACACTTTCCCCAACCGTTTCACAGGTACATTACGAAAACTATCGCGTCCAATGCCTTATGAATAAAGGCCTCAAGCAGCCAGACAAGGAGATCCTCGTATTGCCGTCAGATGACGCTTTACAGAAGGAAAAGGAACTGCAGGACAAGGATAGGCAGTTACGCGAGATGCAACGCCAAATTGAGGCTATGCGTTTTGAAATGGCAAAACAAGCTTCGAGAAATAACCTCGATTCATCGTCGAATGTCACTGCTTCAAGCGGTGAAGAGAAGGACTAACGAGGGATCACCTCTTGTGCGTGAACTCGGAAAAGCCGTTTTATTCATCAAATTGAAAATGGAAACTGTTGATATGTTAGAATCCTGATGGCCTTTGCGAATGAATCATGCTTCGAATTCCAGTTAAGAGCTATTGGATATAACAGGTCATATTCATTTGCCCGTCGCTTTTGCCCTCAACCGGCATAGCACAAAGCCTGGGGCGGCCTTTTCGGAAAAAAACAATGGGTTATCACGGGAGTTAAAGAGACTATTTAACAAATGGCAACATCGCCATAAACGTAAGAAAATTCTAAACGGATCAACATATATTTACCATTATTCTCTTTGCCGGCGATTTCGTGATTCTTCTCTTGCGAATGTTCTAACTGCACGTTTCGCTCCAGACGTTTTTGAATGTTAAGCGTACTGAAAAGTCGTTGAAGTTTTCAAATATAGTAAGCTTGATATTGAGCCCCCTGAGTATGTCCTGAAAATGTTAACACACGCGAGACGATGTGTAGATCAGTATGGTTAACTTGCGTAGATATATGACTATAAAAGCCTTCGACACTCATGAAAGTGAATTTCATTTTTACAATTTAATCAAAGGCTGATTAAAGTGTACTAGTTAAAATTTGCAGACGAAATCGTTTTTGTTCTGAGTTTTATCTAGTTCATTTTCGAAAAAAAATTATTTTTCAAGCGAAGTTTTTTTAGGTCACCAAGAATTGTTGAAGTTTCGTTAGAAAAAGCTGAGGTTCCTAGACGCCACCCGGATATCTGACGACCTACCGTATATCTTATAATGCCCTTTTATGCAACATAAGAACTATGCTAAACTGTGCTGACGACAGACAGGCCATTCATGGGAAGACGCACCAATTTCGCCTGCCCCTGACGAAACGGCCAACAAAATATTTCTCTTCGATGCATTAAGCAAATGAGTGCTGGGTTTGTCTAAACTTAATAAAAAAAAATTAGGCGTATCCTAAATATGGTTTATTCACTCTCGATGAATTATTTAAACAAGTCAGTGCACAATGAAAATTACATGCGCTCTCAAGATTCAGTTTGAGTCACCGACCAGATGAAAGAGCGACATTGAACAGGAGAGAAAGCGACTTTATTATCACGCCCGAGTCGAGGCACAGCTATTAAGAGCCAATAATGTGTTTGTTCGACAATGACGCATGATGTCATCGGCATTTTTTAATTACGGCCTAGAGCGAGGAAAGCAGGACTAAGCGATGGATTCCATATTCTCTAAACTTGTGTCCGTTTAATTTCGCTTGTTATCCTACCTTAGAGAAACTAATAGGTGGCATAGCGTCCTCTCTTTTTGACCCTCTTAAACAGGGTATCGACAACACGATTAAATATACCAATCACAATCTATATTCCCCTATTTATAGTTTCCAAACTTTTCAGGTGTCATTAATTCCTAAATAATAAAAGGGAATAAAACGATGTACCGAAATATCGTAGCTTTATCTCGTATGGTTTAAAAGTTACAAACTTTTTCGACCGCTAGATAGCACCGGGCAATTTAATACAATTATTCTATTAACGATGCATATATGGAATTGTTGTACACCATATGATGTAGATTTTTATCATACGGAATACGTTTGCAGCATTCTAAGCTTAGTTAAATAAGGCGTGTTCAAAGCACAAAAGAATAGGTCGAAACCTCTGGGCACAGGTATATACTCACTATGTTTACACACGAAGTCGAAACCCTACACCATAATCGTTGATGCTATCTAAATCAATAAGTGTACAACATTTTGAATTCGTGCTTGGAACCAGAAAGATAGAATATCAAAGAACATTATATCAAGAATATGCTGTTATTTCCATTTGGTGTAGAGTCAGTTCCTATTTGGCCTGGCTTTTTATTTAGCCTCCACTAATAAGGTGACATGAAGAAATGCATATTCGGTTTCGTTATTGATTCGGTGCAAGGGCAAAGAAATAGTCGTTAAAGTATTAATATATTTACTTATTTACAAGAGTTTATTTAAGGCTAAAATAGTTACTCGGCACTGAATTACGCAAATTATATAGCCTGCGTAATCACTACGACTAAGACCAATTAGGTGGACTGCATTGCACTGGCAGCGTTTAAAACTTTCGGCTCGACATGAAGATGCCGGAGAATGCGGGGTGACCGAAAATCATATTCATATAACCCTGGAACCTCTTTGCACAGGCCGGCATATGCATCACAAATTTTTGAATAATCTTCAACACTAATAAGGACTGGAGGGCATGTTGGGTCAACGTCAGACCTCTGAAGCAATTCTTGTGCCAGCTCATTCTGGAGGTTTTCCGGTATGAGATTTTTTATCAGAATCTTAAGAGTTTTGCGCTTTTGGTTGAATAAACATCGAAGCACTTTTTCAACTAAGTCAAATGGCTGTCGGAATATTGGTTGAACCCGTGGTACAAATCGCACAATGTTGACATCCACCTCGGGCGGCGGCACAAACGCTCCCCCTCGGATCGTGAAGCAGTTTTTTACATAGCAATAGCCTTGAGCAATAACTGAAAGCCGACATCTCTCCGGATTCACGTCGCGAGAGGTAATTCGCTCCGCAACCTCCTTTTGAAACGAAAGGGTCATTCGGACACGACCATACTGCCAAGCACTACTCTTCCTTGATATCTGGAAGACATACGACAACAGTAAAACGAAAATGCGTAATTCAATTGATATAAAAATAGAGGTAAATAACGGATCCCAGCAGAGCGCGAATGCAGTGTCGCTTATTGTACAACACATTTCAGTAAATTAAATTATTAAATAATTGTAAAATAAAAGTAAAATGATTTCCTGTAAATTGCTCCAGATATAACAACACGCAAAGTATATGTTACATATGACTGACGAAAAGCGAGTGAGATCAGTGGAGCTTATATTGGTAAAAAAAAAAGACATTTTTATTAATTATGCTTCATTCAGATACTTTTTAGGATTATTTTAGGCTAAATACAGTTCAATACAAAAGGCTATCATATTCTACGCGCTTTCTTATTTATAACTTAATAAATACTACACCATATGAAGCCATTTTATGATGAGGATTGTTGATATAGAAAACGGCAAGTTGCCGATTAGGTGAATATTAGGTGGGATTCCTTCCCACGGTTTGGCCTTCTCTGCTGGAATAAGATCCTCAAGCTTGCTATTTAGGACGTCACCGTGAACGATCTGTAAGCCGATATAAAATTAAAACGTGGAGAAGCAACAAAATAGTGTCACCTGTGTAACACCGAATGGTTAATAATCGAATGACTGATACATATTTCCATCTGTGTTAGTCAGTCAAAAACATCTTTTATTTCCAAAAAAATTAACAATCCTTGACTTTTAGTTGTTCTACTTAATATGAAAATTTACCACTTACAAACTTCATCTAAAGAGTTTAGTGTTCTAAACATCCTATGGATGTTTATAAATGGTTAGTGTATTGTGCAAAAATAGTTTGCCGATTATAACTGAAGTGATAACTCTTATATTTGAGTCCAGTTTTTCAAACCGAACCGATGAATTGTGGAAGCCTTCTTTTTATAAAAGTGCGTTATATTAACAGATATATAAGTTTGAAAAGGAACGGAATATTTGACGTCTTTATTCTATAGGGATTTTAAGTAGCACAAGAAGAAACGGGATAACCAACTTGCTTTCTATCTACACCTTAACTGATTAAAGAAAAAAATTTCGGTTTCCTTAGACGTTTAGGCTTTTGCGTCCAGCATCGTTGAACTACACCTCCATGAATGTTATTTCTACTCAGCTTTTACACACCTTTAGCTTGTTGTTGGTAGCATTAGCAAGCAGCTCTAAAGCGGCCATAAACCTTTTATCTTTCTCAATGACGACAACAGATTCAGCACCCTGTTCAAAGATAGGCCGAGTCAGACACCCTGGTCCGGGGCCGACCTCGATGACATGAGCGCCTTTCAGGCTGCCTGTAAGCAAAACATAGTAAACAAATCTATAAGCTAATAGCACCTACTTGTGTACTGAATTTATAAGACTGACCCTAGATAATATTACATATACAATTCCAGTAAGCTCTTTCCGTATTATAGAGACTGTGCTTATGAACAATAACGAACATACTGTGTATTATCGTTCACTCAGCTGGTGAGCATGTCGTATATTTCTTTAATCAAACTGGTCCTCACTCGGACACCGAATCTTTTTTCTATCGTAATAGTTTTTAATCACATATACCTGAAGACCTGACGAATTTTGAGCAAATCTTGGGATCAAGTAGAAAGTTCTGTGAGAGCTGTTTTGTTGCTCTAAGCCGATAAAATCGAAGAAGATCAGCGGGTGTCGGAAGAGGCGGAAGACGATATAATGGCTTTTTACTTAAACGGGATGCCACCGACATCTTTGAGTAGTTGCCTTAGATTTCGGGCCGTACTCATATAGTGCCTGTAGTTTATATGGGCTCTAGTACAACATTTACAGGAAAGGCTTTAATTATGCATGTCTATGAACTCTAAAAACATTCCGACCAATTGAAAAATTCAAACGTAACTGTTAATTAGCATTTCTACTATTATAATCATCAATGTACACATTGCTTTCGAAAATAGATATGAAATTACAATAATAATAATATATATATAATCAAATATTAGGTTTTATTGTCATTATGAACTTTTGTATAACTAATTACAACGAAATGTTGTTTATAAGTCTTCTTCCTACATTCTAGTGACTTTGACTAATATAATACGGTCGATGATGTTTCATAGTTGAATAAAGCATTTATGACTATTATGCCTTGTTTTCCTCCTATAAAGTGTATCCCATTCATAGTGTAAATGGTTGCCTTATAACTTGAGAACCTCAACCCTATGCACTAGTTTCTTTCAACGTCTATTCTTTCTTTTATTTTAAATGAGTCAATTGATTTATTAATCGTTCTTTAATTTCCAAACACGACAATTTATACGTAATAATTATGTTGTTTATAAACGTCGATTTACTACACTGATTGAGCGATAGAGTGTCATCGTTATATGATGTACCAGCAAACGTGACTTCATTCCTCAAAGCATGTTCTGCCTTTTAATAATGGCAGCCTTACTTTTTGATGCAGCTTTTACACACGGCCACGAATATAGAGAAATTGAACGAATAACGTACTTCCTTTACTCTTTTTTCAAACAAAAAATCTTCGATTGCTTTCGCGCACGGCTTTACTGCATGGTTCGCACTTTCGGGAACTGTTATGGTGCTATTGCTCCGTTCGATGCTGTGCAGGTGCTTGTTTACATCTGTAAGCTCTGGTGTCGTCTGCCACTCAGATAATTTCGAACGCATCGGCATGGTGTGAATACCCTTTTCAATAGTATGACCTCCTAAATTGCTTCAATTGTTCTCACAAGATGTCACTGAATTGTTGTCAGGTTAAGCAGCGGAAGCGTTGATTAAGATATTAAGAAAAATTCCACGGTCCTGCAGTTAAAAACAGCTGTTGCTTTCATTTGCACTTGAAGCGAAAGACTGCAAATTACAATAAAAATCTGAAGTCGAACGTAGTGAATGTAGTAACCGTTGTTCTTTTCTTAGTGATAACTTTAAGGTGAACGTCAGCAAGTGCCTTTGCTCGCCATGAGTGATCTAAATATAATTGTTTATGAAAATGGCTGCAAAACACCAGACCATGAGGTGTTAGCGTGTATAAGAAAAGCATTTAAACTCGGCTTCAATACGTTGGCTCTCAATGTAATAATTGGCGAAAGTGAATTATCTACAAAACAACCCTTGCCAAAACCAATCAAGTTCGACATTCCTGAATTCTGCCTTAAGGAAGCTCGCTCACAGGGTAGAACGCTAAAAGTATGAAAAAAAAAACACGAAACGTTTATTCACATTATCATATGGTCTTTATATACACATATCATTACATGAGTCACTACAAAAATCGACGTTACTTAATATTAAAACGAACTGCTTCTGGGAAACAAAATGACGGTAATAAGATTTGTACCCTTTCGCACTTTTTTCATTTAGCTATTGACACGCCTGTCTGGAAAGGTGTCTGATAACCAACAGGCACATAAACTTCAACATAATCCTATCTCCTGTGAATACGACTTGCTCGCAGCTTTTCCAACAACACACGGACTACTTAACTCGATTATCGATCAGGTAGGTTTTATCGCTGTTACCGGTTTCCTGCTTTGCATTATTTCCAAAAAAAGAGCAACTAACAAATTTGCTTGTGGCATCATTTACGTTAAATAATTTATGTTTAAAAGTAGCTCTTGAAATGCGTACTTTTTGTTGACACGAGTACGTCATTGTAGAAGCATCGGAAAAATCGGTTATTTATAAATAATTACAATAGATTAAAAACAATCATATAATACTAATACTTATTTTTCATTGACCACAAAATAGTCTTTAACGCGCCAAAAGGGCCAGACCATAAAGGACGGAAGTAGGAAAAATACGATTAGTTCTTGTACGAATTTCCATTTCTCTTATCGACGCTTCAGGGTGGTGTGGACATACTTTTTTATCCTCTGACCGAGACGTATGCGTTCCCCAAGAATAGCTGTATATCGTACGCCATACAGAAAGGAATCTTTTACGAGTTGGCGTATTCGCCGCTGCTGGGTCCAAAGCGCGCGGTTGCCCTGCGGAGTATGCGGCGTTTAATGCATCATGAAAGGACAGGTTTTATATTTTCTTCCGGGACTTCCAGTCCTGAGTTTCTCCGAGGTGGGTGCGAACTTTAATTTTCAGGCATCAATGTCAATAAAAACTACTGTGCTCATCACTTATGAGAAAGCTCACTTCATTGGTGTCAATTATACATTGTATCATAGGAATAGTATAAAAAAAAGAGGTATTGAAGTTCATAGCATGTGCCACTAACGCGACATTTTAAAAACTATGCCGTCCAAAATGCGTTTACACATATTTACCTTCTAAAATACTTTTAAATAGCTTATGCAATGGTCCTGATTGTAGGATCTTGTCTTGGATTTTTTGTCTCTTCACCCCCATTTACCCTAGTGGTCTGCTTAAGAATCTACTTTTCATACAGACATAGAACATTGGAGCACTCATGAACGTCACACCGATGTTGTTACAAAAAACGAAATCGCAGACGTGTAAGGTGTATGTTAGAGATCAAGGAGTCGTTACGATTGAAATCAAATTGGTGTTAGGATCGAGCCGCCTAGTGCAATCCTTGATGGCGACTCCAAATGTAAAACTCAAAGCATTTATTTAGATAGTTCAGAGCGAGTTAATGAGATCATTTTGTTTATAGCATTCCACTGAATGTACATATTGCAGACAAATATACATGGCCGCAAATGGTAAACTATTGATTTGTTATTGCTTTTAGCGTAAAAAAAGAGTCAAAACACATTCTTTCTTGTCCAAATCCTTTGACAGGCCCATTAGACGTAAGCTTTTTGGGCCACCTGCTGGAGCTCGAAGCGGACTATGCTCGTCGTTTAGTCTGGGATGCGCCGTCTAACGTATTAGTTCATGCGGAGACACGCCGAAGAAAGGATCGTGGTGCAGTTATGGCGCAGTTTCTTGACAAGGTACCGCCTGGCGAACGGTGGCTAATCGAAGCTTGCCAGGTTAAGCCTAAAGTACAGCCAACTCAGCAGAAACAGCAACAAAAGGGGCAAAAACAGGCAGCGGAAACTCAAAAACAAGAAGTCGATGATGACGGTACCGATGTCAGAGAAACACCAGCGTACAAACGGCAACGCACAGAGTAGAAGCTAATTCATATAATAAATATATAAACACTAGTAGATAAACGCAGAAAATAAGACGTGATAAATTCAACGGTCCATTGAAGTAATCTGCTGTAGGAAAGTCGCAAGCAGCTGTAATTTTATTCAAGTTTAACAAACTATGTATACATGTGGAGTAGAATACAATACCAGAAAGTTAAATAAATTTTTCCTAAAAGCTTTTTATTGATAAAAATGACCTTGTTACATACAATTACGAAGAGTACTGTTTGTTGCCTAGATGTACGAACAATAAAAGCAATCATGCGTAGTTTTCAAAGCGACGTTATCGCTAATTGTTAGCCGGTTTCATGCCCCACAAATGGTATGAGCAATGATATACTGACAGTCAGATGATCTCTAATGAAACGAAGATTTACCTTTAATTAAACTGTTTCGGTGCGGCAATCTAATTAACCTGGTAGACCCTTCGCCCTAGAAGACGCTAGGAGAATTATTGGCGAATCTAATTGATCCTTTTGACGGCTGTCAATGCAGAGATGCTTAGTTACTTTCTGACACTTATATAACATGCAATTATATATATTAATAATAAGCGTTAATAATAATAATAATAAATATGTTAATAATAAGCGTATTTTCATAGCAAATCTTTATTCATTGATCTTATTTTATAAGCTTGAAATAAACAGTTGCGTTTGCGATTGATTAAGGTGGACAGTTGGGATTAGAGTTTACTGCAAGTGTGCGCCATCTACCAAAAATAATTAATCGATGCTCAGGGATCTCGCATACCTGTTATCTAAATACGCCATTATAAATCCTCTAAATTCCATTAAGTCAAAAAAATCCTATAAGGAAAAATGGTAACCACTTAAGTATTAGAACGAGTAGCGATGCAAGGGCAAAGGAAAGTAGGAATTTATTCTACTGCAATTAGACGCGATTAAAGCGCCTCATTAGCGTAGCAAGTAGGTTGCAGTGAGGGTTGATGGGCATGATGAATATCTGCAATAAATCTTTCTTAAAAGTCATTATTTGAGTTTCTATGGGAACAGCACATTGACTACAAGATAATTTCATGTTCAATTTCGATAATATGATCACAAACGCAACATGTTGCACAACACTCCTATAAGACAAAAAAGGTTTATTTTGTTACATCAATTTTCATGTCAAATGTCACATCAACTGACATGAATATCGTTCTACTAGAAATTTCGTTCCAACGGATTAGTTAACTCAAAAACGCTTGTATAAATGGCTGCCTTCAAACTCAGTGTGATCGAGAAGTAAGTGAATAATTAGTGTATTAATATTAACAGTTATATATATATATATATATAATTAATAGTTTCGACAACCTGACCACCAAAAATTTTACAGCACCATCACAGATACCGTTACACACAGTCGTTTAGCTAATTAATGGTAAATTAGAATGAGTTTGAATAAATCCCAATTCTGCAATATTCTTAATTATTATTGTAAGCTATGCAAAAGAAATTCCTTGGCATCTACCCAGCCTTTTTCAAATATTAGGTAATTATAAAAGACCCACCAGTCTTAGAGACTTCATATTTTCGACATTTTCTTAATATGTTTATTGGATACACATAGATTGGTATATAAAAATACTAGAAAGATACTGAAAGAAAAATAGAAAGATAGAAAGAAAAATACTGTAAGGTTCGAATGAATTTGCTCTCTGAGACTTATTGATGCAGCTGTTATAAGTTTGATCTCCGTCGATAACTATACGACGGGCCCATCGACCTAAGAACTGAAATTTCCTGATTTTGTTACAACATGCATGCTATAATCAAGTCGCGATATTAATGATACTGATAGCGCATGGCTTAATTAGTTATTCGGTATATTTATTTTTATTTATTTCATTGGTGATATAGGCCAAGTGAAATGTTTTACAACTGGAGCTTCTTTACCGTTTCGTACCATTCTTCGAACCTATTGTACTGTTTGGCGAAGAACTCCCCATATTTGCGGGCTAACTTCGTGTCGGCAATGTGGATCATATCCTTGTCAATAAAAAAATCCATGTCAGATCCAGTCTGAAACTCACCGTCGAGTGAACCACCGCCGGTGCAGACTACGTTGCTCATCAAGTGCTTAAAGCACATGAGCTGTCGATGCGAGTGCTTAAGCAGATCTTGCTCCGAACAAGCTTTACCCTCCTCGATAAGTGACAGAGGAGGCGAGACAAACTTTGTCAATTTTTCTACCGGCATAGTTGTATACAGCTTAAGGAAACTACGCATGTTGGGTATGTTCATCTGAGCAACAACTTCACCACGAAACGCTCTCCACTGTTGCTGTTGCGGTTGTGCGCTTAGCGCCTCGATCTCTTCGTGCTTCATGTTCTGGATGTCGTACGTAAACGGACTGACCGGACTCAGAAAACGTGGGCATCCGGCGCAGAATTGGCGCTCGAACGTGTCCAGGTCACCCTGCGACATTTTCATCATGTTCTCGCTATGCTTCAGCTTGAGCTGTTGCAGGACAGACTCGTCCATACGCTGCGGGTGGAGCACCATGCAGATTGAGAGCAGCGCGTACATTTTCTCCATCTGATTGTTCATCTGACGCAGTTGATAGTTACGGGATGATTGGAACGACGTCTTGGTACGGCCGATGTATACGAGAACGTCACTGAACGTGCGGATAGCGTCCTCGTATCGGCGCATCATCATGTACGCAAAGCCGACATAGTAGTAGGTCGACACCTGACACGCCGGAACGCGAGAAAGACCTTTACGGTTAAGTTCGAGGTGCTGAAGCACTTTGATTGCTTGATAATAGTCGCCAAGCTGTGAGTGCAGACGAAGCAGAGCGATAAGCGAGAAATAGCCAAGCATCTTATAGAGCGGACGAGAGCCGTACTCACCAGCAACCTCATCCGGATTTCCGCCCTTTGAGAAGACCTCTAGCTGCTGATTAATATTTGACTTCTGCACCAGCGAGTGCAGAACATTTAGGACAGAGTGTACGTTCCACATCTTTGGATGGGCCTGGCATAACGCCATGTCATCGTCCGACATCTTGTGAATGTTATAAAGGAACGTGGAGAAAGACTGAAACTGATACACAAAATCGTCCATGATTTCCCACAGCCATTGATTAGGTAGATCGAGAGACACCGGACCTTGTGACGATAGAATGTAGTTGAACAGGTTCACGTAGTTGTAGTAACTACTAAATCGGTCGTCCAGCGTAACCTCATTTGAGGTAGTGGCCGTCGCATAGATCTGTCGATAGTAGAGTTCTTTGTAAATAATAATTAGAAGCTCGTCGTCTGTGAGGATTTCGACAATTTCAGGTGCGTTTGGTGGGGGCAACTTGTTGTCATATTGGTCCATCAAGTTAACGAGAGACCTCTCATAAATATTTTGCATCTCGGCGAGATTGCCCTCGCGGATAGCTTGACCGAGGTATAGCAGGTTTAAGTGCATAGCCTCGCTCATTACATACTTATGAGGCTCGAGCTGGTATAACCCATCATCATCGTCATAGTACTCTTCGTCGTATTGATCGTTATCCATCTGGAATTGCAAAAGAAAATGCGAATATGTTTGTTTTACCGAACGCTACTTTACTCGCAGCCTCAATATTATGCTTTCATTATTATGATTAACAAGTGCCGATAACAGCACTCCTCACACACACACTTCTGATGGGTACTTTATGGAAACCTATGATCAATTGAACTACCTAGGATTCATTTTCAGCGCAATATATATATATATATATATGTATGTTCCGCACTCGGTCATATCTGGAGTGTATTTGGTAATATGATCACAACAATGAACGTTCTACCGTTTGCTTCCGTTTGTTAGGTGTTCATTATGTTTTAGAGGCTTAGCAAATGTGTGTGTGCAGAAAACATCAAGCCTTTGTTTAACGTATGGCTGTAGTGAGAAAGAATGAACCATAGCCACAAAGACAATGGATAGAGAACGATGAAGCTTAGAGATGAATACTACGCCAGCTTAAGATTAATTAATAATAACTAACCTTGACATACGAGTAAAAGTCACTAAAATACGAAAGCCTATGTTGAAACTGTCGGTTTTTTAGCCGTCACTACACAACAGTAGCACACTACACGTTCGCCGAACTTCGACCACAATGTGCCCCTAGCGCTATTCACATGTCCATTGACCTTTTTTTTTCATAATTAAACCGTGCCGGCACTCTGTGTCCCAGAAAAACAAAGCACCGTTGACACAATTAACAGCTATATTTATTCTTCGATTGAACTAGTCGAATACTTCTTAAATCAAAGATGTAACGAAGTATATTGGACATGTCATTAGCCGTTTGTCAATACAGCTTTAATGGGCCAATGTGTAATTCATAAGACCAGTGCGCCCTCAGTGCGAAATGTCGTTCGGAGGCCGATATGCCGATGGTAAGAATGTACAAATGGAATCAGGCGACGAAGATTTGACGGACGACATCGAAACAGTTCAGGTCACATTAGCCGGAGTATCGTGCGAATTCTGCGACAAGGTACCTTTGCAATAATTTTATGTGCGACGGTGCCCAGAATGGCAACAATCACAGCAATTGCTATAGACGCCTCGTGGGCGGCGGGCTTTTCAAATTTTCATAGACAGGCTCATTTTAGGCCAATATTAAGGCATAGATTAGATTTCCTTGTATTCCGCTTTATTACCAATTTAAGTCAAATATGCTAAACAATCACGGCTCAGCTATTACGCACCGCACGCGCCATGAAGGCATCTTTTTCTATAGCAATTTCGCGACATTTTTTAGAACTGTCACAGTAAATATTCTATGACACAAAACAAGTGCATTTATGACAAAAGTGATTATCGATGTAGTCCCGTAACAACAGCGATATAAAGGAAAATGTTTCCTTTATTTTCACCGTTTTTTCACAGATATTGTTAGAACACTTCGAAAATTATTCGATAGAATATTAAGATTAGAGGAATATCTACTTGATTCGAAATTATTATTATAAAATCTTATATTTGCAGCATTGCAGAGGTTTATATATGGGGCTAAGTTAGCTTTATGATGTTACGTTCAACTTTATTACTATAGATGTACACCTTAAAAATTTGCACGTCGTGCACTTTTTGTGGCTACAATGTATGTGGTTGTGCGTCATACCTTAGCAGCTAAACCTTCGCAAAAAGTAAATAAAATCAGAGATGAGCAAACTTTTATAACAACAAAGATAAACTTTTATTAACATTTGGGCATTTACACTATAAAACAACGATAAAATGTGTCACAGATCGTTAGAGCTGATCGAATATATCGGGTTAAATGATCAGTAATATAACTGACTCACTGTAAACACGATAGTCATAAGAATCTTCGAGACAAAACGCACAGCATATGACAGCATACATATAAGTACTATTTTCGCTACGACATTTTAAGGAAGAATTTATTACTTTTTGCAGCTTTCACTATGCTTCTTTAGCACTGGAAAAGTCATGTAACTGCAGGTTACTTGCGCATACCTTACAGCTAACTGAGTTAAAACTACCCCTTAAAATATATACAGAATTAAATAGGCCTAAGACAACCACTCTAAGGGACACCAATGGGGAGTGTTCACAGCAACTAACGCTGCCTTTGGCTCGCACCTAAAATGGACACTCGTATAGATGGTTTGGTATTTAACTTATGGGATTTATATAAGTTTTAATTTGGATGCAAATTGCACAAAATTTCGCTGTCAAAACTCTTAGGCAGAGTGAGGTCAAAAGCTTGTTTTCGTTTATACGAGTACATTAGTGTTGGGCCATATTACCTGTGTAGTCGTTGATTTTCCTTTAATAAAACCGTAGGCCCTGAGAACAATTAACAGAAAAAAAATAAGAGCATTATCATATTCAAACATTTATAGTATTTTCCGCATCAGGCAAACAATGTGCATCGTGTGGCTTTCACCAAAATTGTTCATTTTATTACAAACGGGATAAGAAAAACAATATAAATAAAAGCAGAACCTTAAATATTTGTTGAGTAGTTTGAGTACACACAGGGCAGGAAAATTAGTGTAAAGTAAAGAAACATCTGTAGTTTGGTGGCTCTAAATGAACGAAATCGATTCTGTTAATAGTTTTATGTTTAAATCCATAGATATTAAAAACACGAGCGATTACTCACTGGAATTAATTAAAAACCTATTAGTCTACACATACCACCATATTTGATTTATATGATATTTTTGGCTCTGACTTTTCCCGAGGCATATAATTACGCAGCTCTTTAATACGATTACAAAGCGGAATAAAAACAAGCATGTGGTAAAGTAAAACTATTCGAAACGTTTGATAGCGATAAAAAAAATTAATACTTAAAACTTTACTACTTTGTTTATGCCACATTTGGATTGCTACTTGATTAACGCCTAAGGTATCAAAAATGGAATGTCGGTCCTACCCTTCATTTTAGGTTGTCCAAACGAAGAATGGCCTTATTAAACATAAAAAACGATTTCATCCCGAAGAGCGCATGCGTGCATTCAAGTTCAACTGTAGCGAAGGTTGTGATGTAGCATTCTCCAGTCTCAGTTTTTTAAGGGAGCACTACAACGATCACCACGGACTTGAAGCCAATGTGTAAGCTAAAATTGTCTCGAAAAATGTTCTATCTCTATTTATGAAAACATGGAAGCTAGCGTTATCTTTCCTTTCATTGCATGAATGAATATGTTATATTTCGCACGAATTGTACAAATCCACATAAGAATATACTGACTTTAAGACAATGTTGAACAATGTTGAATGAAATTAGTTAAAATGCAATTTAAGCATGGTAAACTGTTATTCCGCTGCTATTAGAAAGTTCGTGTCAGATGCAACGTGTGTCGGGGCGTGATGTGCAAATAATAACACGTCCTTTGGGATTCAATGACAAGAACTTAATGTTTCCGATTGTTATATTATAGTTACAATCCGTGTTATCATTGTCTGCGGTGGTTTATACATACTCTTCCACCTTGTTGCTGACAACGATTTTGTAGGGTAAAAGCACAATTCCAATCTTGGGATGAATTTTATATATACAAGGAGAACGAGGAGCAAGAAACGCACTCGAAACTTGTTGTCAAGGACAGGCGTTCTGCAGGTCAAAGGGGCCGCATTCGGATTACCTACTGTTGTCACAGGTATTCCAATAATTGGCAGTAATCCTTTTATTGTACATGCGTATGTTGCAATACTAGACTTGAGTAACCCTCTACTCGCAGCAGCCTTCAGCATTAAACGTGTATATTTAATTATTAAAGCTTTGATGATCTGCCTGAACATCTGGATTTTATATAACGGCAGTTTGAAGCATTTCCAGTACTTTGATTGAAAAAATACAAATTCAATTGTCTCTACTGTAAAGTTTAGATATGGAAGCCACTGTGGTGTTCTTTTATTCTATATTCCGTAGACCGAATGCGGTTCGTCTAGAATGTGCAAAAATGTATCCGACTGAAACCACTGTCGAGTCGTATTAATATTTCCAGGTCTGGCGAAGAAATCGCGACGAACAAACGCCGTCGTACGCGGTCACGTTCTGGCCTAAGGGAAGGTGTTATTTGTACAGCTGCCATGAAAGTCTACGTTCTTCCCGATGGAAAGGTCGACATGACGTATTTCCCAGAACACTGGGGCCACACTGGTGATATTCGATTGTTTCTTAGCAAGGAGCAACGGCAAGAGATCGCTCGACGACTTAACAGTGGAAACGATCCCGACGAAATTGTTCAGGAGTGCTCACGTAGTGATAATCCCCGTTTACGCGCTGTCGACCGACATACGGTGTATAGAGTAAGCAGTTACACAAATCACGTAACATACTATCTTTGTCTTATGTATGAGTCGAGTTTGTATCGAGAGTGCTCCTTATCATGGTAACATGTGCATGAAATTTGCATAATTGTATGTATTACCTGGCACTCATTCACCCAGAAAGAGGTAGCACCTGGATGCATTACAGGGGACGCCAAATTCAGGGAGTAGCTACTTCAAGTCTGCTAACGCGTATATATACATAAAGTATCGCAATCAAGAAGTATATATTTGTCAGATGAATTTGGAAAGCACAATAAAGTATCAATTAAAAAGGTTCTCTAATTCAAAATAATTTATTCGAATGAAAATCACAGGAAAAAAGAAGAAAGGATAGACTTCTTGGATGGTCACTTACAACGTAACTAGCTTTTTGTTCAGGTTGCTCGTGATTTCGGAATACCGTGGGTGTGGGGCAGGCAAGGCCAGAGATTATCTCAGGAGCAGCGTAAAACTCGGATCATCTCAGCAATAAGAACATGTCAATCGAAGGTTGAACCTGATCAGGAAATTGGTATTATTGCAGAGGAAGGAGTCGTGCGAGGCGAGCAGGCAACGGAAGAAGATTTGGCGGTGCAAGAGTATCTAAACTTTTATGTCTATACAATTTATATGCAATATTTTTTTTAAGTGAAACCAAATGACCTGTGTCAACTGATCAATCTTAGTGGCAATCGTAATTGTAACGATATCTATTGTTGTCTTCCCTGTCTCATTAAATTGTACTTAAGTTAGCATGCGTCTTATTGTGATGATACGATTTTATACTACTCCCGGAACGGCATGCATATCTAGCTGTAGGCATAAAATCAATTATTTAAAGCTTATCCTTTTGTCTACGTTGGTGGATAGAGTGGACAATGACGAAGCTGTGCAGCTTCAGCAACGCGCTTTGGAGTGTTTGTCAAGATTAAGCTCCAAACTACTAGCAGGCACTATCAACCTTGCTGAAGATGACGTAACCACTTTGGAAAATATCGAAGAAAGACTAGAGCAACGGGAGCAAGTCAGGGAGATTAGCGAGGATTTGCCGCAAGAGGGAACCACTTGTATCTTAATTTTGGACGCGCAAAACAGCGTATGTAACCTATTTTCACCATTGCAT
This sequence comes from Varroa destructor, assembly GCF_002443255.2. Taxonomy (NCBI): domain Eukaryota; kingdom Metazoa; phylum Arthropoda; class Arachnida; order Mesostigmata; family Varroidae; genus Varroa; species Varroa destructor. The sequence goes on along the minus strand of NW_019211458.1, from coordinate 21,915,957 downwards.
TTTCATCTATGAGAGATTATGGTCGTACCAATTCTAGCTAATAGATGCAACATAAATAGCGAAGGCAAACATGAAGCTATATATACGAAGCTGTCACAGACAGAAGCAGTACAGACCAGGTTGTCTAGCGCTATCATCCAAGTTAAAAACGCATACTACCGATCGTTGTTATGTTCCGTAAAAACTGTTACCATTTTTAGTTATTAGAATTAGTCTTCGCTTCCACATCACTGTCGAGCTGCCGTTCATAACATTTTAGATTGCGCGATCAGAGTCAGTCAGAATCAAACTTTGCAAGAACTTACCTTTTCGATCGCGTAGAGAGTTTAAGCCAAAAAACCGAATGTACCGAATGTGTACATAGAAATGCTACTTTATGTATGAATAGTGATATTTATAATCGAATCGATAGATTATAAGTCAGGATATTGTAAAGAGACTTAGTACACTAATTAGGTAGTACCTAATGGCAGTACACTACTTAGGTAGTAGCTAATGGCTACTGTTTCTTGCTACATCCATTCTTATTTTTATTTTACAGCAAGGTATTGAGTTACCTGTTGTGGGCACAGAGCCACCGAAAGATCTGAATGTATCGATTATTAGCTGCGACCCACCGGTGTCAAGAAACACATTTGTTAGGAGTCATCAGAATTAATCAGATTTTCGACATAATTAGAAATGACCAATCATAAACTGAATATGTTGTAAGGATTTTATGAAAAACAACTTGTTATCTGTATACGATCGTGGTCCTAACAGAGTTCCCAATATATTGTTGGGTCAATTGTTTGTGATTAGGCAAGTGCTTGCTCATATATAATAGCTTAATAACGACAATTGAACACTAGGATTTCGGCATAATGTATATATAAAGTATATATGAATAAATCTAATATAGGTCTTACACGCCGAAAACTTTATTTCTTACGATATCAATTCGTAAGTAGTACCATCCTCGCTAGCCAGCCCGATATAGTTCAAATGAGATTGTACAGCGAACAGCAGCTCATCATATTTTTATGATTTATGATAATTATTTTATTAAGATACATCTATTAGTTTTGCAGTCAAATGCAGAAGGAATACTATACTACCTTTGAATGCCCTCAGTACAATGACCATTTATCTGTTAAGTTTGAAAAAAACAATCCGAAAAGTACGCAAAATTATGTCGCATTTATTCAATATACTTTTTTAAATTATATTCTGCACATCAAACGAAATCACTTTGCTCCGCAAACATCTTCACATTTTGGTTAAACCGGGCGAACAAATTCCTCATTACATCTGTATTTTTATATTATTAATTAGCACGTGTTATATTGTGATCATTTTAAATATTATTGGCTGCAGGAAACACACGCACATAGTATTCTATCTGATTACAGCTCTACTTGAACAACAAGTCGTGGTCTACGTGAATTAGATACGCGCTTAGTGTATTATATTCGGGGTTTTTTTACTTTAAGTTTCACGGTGTTTGGGCAGACTCGCCTCGTCATCATATCTTGCGCTTATGTATATTCTAAGAGACGTTATGAGCTCAATTAGCTGGGCGTTTTGTGATCGAGAATAAGTTTTTCGGGAAAAAAATTGGCACCCGGCAGTACATCGTTTGCAAGATCAATTGCAGCCTAGCAAATAATATAGCGGGCAACTTTTTCTGAGTGAAATACACATTCTGTTGCATTACGTTCATCCATTGGAAATCCGCCATTGACCTGCACTTTAACCTGTTACTGCCGCCTTTTTGACGACCACAAAACAAGAACCCACTTATCGTTCGTGACTCGCCAGCAAACTATATTATTACTATTATTTGTTAAGTCGTTTTATGCGAATACGATGTCTCCCGAAAAACTTACGACGCCATAGGGCCGCGCAAAACCTTTCAGCTGGGTAGACATCTTGACCCGTTTTAAGAGTTCCCAAAACCGAATATCGAGCGTAGTCATTTCCGTTCGAATCTGTGTTGTACCAGATATGTGTAAGCCATCTGCAACAAAGACAAATAATTAGTAAGAGAAGAATGGAACCATCGTCATTTGATCTTTAAGTATTTGCGGTGATTTCGGTGCAAGAAAGATTTCATAAAGCACAAAAATACGATCGAATATTAGAAAAATACGCGAAGTACTGCTTACCCGTGACGAGACAGCTAACGAGATTTTGTAAACAGCACATGGTGTTGTTAGAAACTGCGTACGAATCCATGGTCGCCTCTGGCTCGCTTTCGTTAGCCTTGTGACTTTTGTCGTTGACGAGGTGCGGGGTTGTATCTCCTCTCAGAACGCTCCGTAGCTCCTTCTGGTGCTCGAGGAGAAGACCAGAATACGCAGGAACGGAGAGAACAGGCGTTAGAGCCGTAGCTGCGCAGCCTGGCCGGGTCGTCAGAACCCGCTGTGGATTAAGTCCAATTCGAACAGTGGTTCCGGTGCAGTTGATATTGTCGGTACGTGAGGTTGGGGCGGTGGTAGTTCTTGGAGTAACGGTAGGCGGTTTGGCTACGAGTGATATTAAATGAACGACTGCTACGGAGGCGGCAACAGTGAGCAAACACGCACAATAACCAACCAATGAGACAGTGGCAACCTGTAGAAATAAAATGAATAAATATTGTATTTTGTGTAATGCATTGATAGAGGTGTTTTTTTTTTAATTAATTTTTGTATGTAGAGTGTATATAGACAGACAATTATAAAACTAGAAAGTACAAAAAAACGGATGACCTTTGCTGCCTACTTCAGTTCAGCCGCGGCACGGCAATTGTGACCTATACCTTCAGAACGTAGTCACAAAGAATGTTGTAGATGGCGGCAAGAGTGCGCGGATTGCTGGCAAGAACTTGCAATTCGGTGTACGTGGCATTACTGATTTGTGATGGGAAAGTAGTCGAAGTTGGCATATAGTGTTGGCGCTTGGCGAGTTCCCGAAGGGCGATTCTCTGTTCAATATCCTTTAACACCGTACCGTATTCCGCTGGACGAACCTTTATCGATCATGAACCAATAATCATCATTTAAACAAAAATCATAGTAAAATATCAAACTGGATGGCGAAAATACTTATATTTTGTTGGGCTTATAGATCAATTGTAACATGTTGAATGAAAACCTAAATCGATCAGAGAAACCTAGACCTTTGCTACATTTCCTCTTACATCCCACGTGTATATCTGCCTCGTAGATGGCACGCTCTTAATCCATATGCAATCATAACAGAAAGTCATCGTAATAGAAAACCCTAAGCTTACTCACAAATAGATTCCAGTTGATCGCTCCTAGAAAGCGCCTTTCTTCGCGGTTGAGTGCGGAAACCTCGAGATCAGCGGCTTTGGCCCATGCGTCATTATAAACCTCGTCTTCAACGCCGTCATCATAGAGAAACTTCGAGGCGACCATCATCGAGACGAGAAAAAGGTCGCAAGAGTTCGTTTTAGCAAGGTATTGTGGATTGTACGTGCGAAGTCTGTCTGCATACACCATTGCTAAGACAACGGACGCCGGAGTAACGCATGCATTCCTGCGAAATTATATAATTAGGAAATCATTCTTAGCAGGAAAATCAATTCTGGGTTGTTTCGTGTCGAATATTGTTTCATGCTCTCCGATAATAGTCAGATTTTTTTAGGAATTCAGTTATTGACGCAAGTATAATAAGCCCAATAACTTAAATAATCAGTGCAAATAAATGGCAAAATTTGTTATCTTTTCTTTGTATAAAATCTGAACGGAAACCGTAATATTTATAGATACGATGTAGGGGAAAACTTTACCAAGTCGTGAAAAAATATGGAGTTAAACAGCAATCAATACGAAACATGCAAATGAAATGCAATCTATATTGTCGAACACTACACCCATCTAAATTCTTGACAATTTGCTCTATTTTTTAAAACAGGGTTTCCCATCGCTGACTACCTACTGTCCTTTTTACGATAGACCTCTGCGCCGCTATTTTGAACTGGTTTAAATACCTAATAAGATAATTGGCTTAATATCAGGTTAATGTGCAACTTCGAGGGATGAGAAGGGATCACACGCTACCACCATACCGCCACGGGGACCCTCTACTCGTAACACAACGTTCTAGCCCATGTCGTCTGTCTTCCAATAGTCAATCGCGTCGCTATATCTCGTAAACTGTCTTACCTCATAACCCGTGATGCGTAGTCCATATCAAGATACCGTAGCTCATCCGGTGGAGGAAGAGATCTCACGAAAAATTCGAGGGCAAGTGAGGTAAGTGCCAACGATGGCCGCTCAGAGTACCAAGGAAGTTCACCGTAGTAAAAGGTCTTACGAAACCGTTCTGCTTGGTTACCATGTTCGTCAAACAACTGAAATTGAAATTCATAAACGATCATTACCACGCCCTATGCATTCACAACTACTTAACGAAGTATCAACAGCCTACGAGTTGTGGAAGTGGGTCTTGTTTGACTCGTTGGTTTAACCACTCACAGTCGAGCTTCCCTAATTGCACACTTACGAATATTAAATTGTTCTAGGCTCTTTATGTTTACGTCAATGACCCGTATGCCAGGGGTTGGTACTGTCACGACGCCCATAGAAACATCCATTTACATTAGACCAATCATTTTATTTTGTTTGCTTATTTCGGTACCCTTGTTATAATTGTAGCTTATTTTCTGCCAGAGATGCAGTGCAACCTCCTGTCCCATCCACGTATTTCTCTTCTGCATAGTACTGGCATGTTATTTCCATTAGCAATCAGTGCGCCCTCATGGCCATTCATGGTAATGTAATAAGGTGCTTTGTCCTGATTTCAAATTGCTTTGAAGGCTTTCTTTGCGGCTATTAGTTTTTGCCCATTACTCATAGACTATGGAGGTGATGTGACTTATCTTCTTTGCACTGCACCCACATCACAGCCAATATACACACAGCTGAAGTTTTTTACTAGTGTACACTAGAGGGTCTGGGGTTAACGTAACACTGCACGATTTAAATTTACGCAGGAGGTTCACTACTCGACTTAAGTTGAAGTGCACTTTTTACAATATAACCTATCATTAAAATGTGTTATTCAAAAGTGTACCCCGAGGTGTTCCTACAAAAAAAATAGGAGAGTGTCTTTTTCGACGCTAAAACATCAATAAACCTCACTAATGCATTGTGCAGTACGTGCGAAAAAAGAAAGACATGTCTAGCTCTAGATGATGCATATGTATGCTGCTCTGAAACGAAGGGGTGGCAGGGCCATATTCTGACTGATATTTTAAGTACTGAACTTGCTCCTGATCATTTAAGTGCTCCCAGATATTAAATAAAACACCCGTGGTAAAATGCCCAGAAATACAGCATCAACATCTACACGTTTTTCTTCAGATACCTGTAAGATTGTTAAAATCGCAACCGCTCGACACATTCAACCTGACAGACTTTGATGATCGATTTTTATGGACGCTCTGAACCATAAGGGTTCACAATTAGCGTATCTTTCATATATGCTAACAACCGATGAGGCAATATGACTACCGAAATAATTTTCCAGCTTTGATCGATGCCTCCTCTACCTCGACTGAGACAAAGATTGTTCTCCGCCTGTTACTTTTCCCATGGGCGTTACTTTAGCCAGCAGTTGCCAGTATGAAACGAGTTAAATTTAAACTAGATTTCGAACATAGACCACCGCATGGATGCCAAAGTTAGTGATAATAATAATAACAATAATAAGCTAATACGGTACCACTGTACTACCAAAAAGACTTACATCTTAACGAATTTATGTTTCATCGCTCAGCGGTTACAGCAAAAACTCTAGTTGTCGACAACTGTATTCTGATATTAGTGTAGGTCAACGGACGTGCAATTTTTCCAGTTGAGCAGCTTTTCAACCAAAAGGATACCTGATTATGGGATGTGAAAAGCTGCTAAAATTGGCACTGAGCATTTCGGCAGAATATCCACTTTGCAAAGATCCTTTCAGATCTTACCCTAAATAGTATTGCCTATAGCCGGCTTGACAATATTTCCTATAGCCTGCTTGAGTCGGAAATCGGAAGCCGGCAGTACGGCTTATTAATCCATGCTGTTTACTAGGCTGACGCGCGCACAAAATGATTGTGGTATTAGCAACCTTCCGTGTTCAGACATCTAATAGCCTGGCGTTTGTGCTTTCGAAGAGTGTCGGTAGAAACATGGCGATTCTGGGATTATACTACACGATCGGTTATGCGAAGCTACGGGCTCTCAAAAAAAACTGCTTGGTAGGTCGTACTCCGTACGAACGGTATGCGTAAATGGTGACAACTTTTGTTTTTTTTTATATTCTTGTAATTTATGCTCTAGTTCACAGATCGTTATTAAGGTTACTAGACATCGACTACACAGCTGAATAGGAAATCAGCGACCACGTATACGTTATTATCGATTTAATCTAGTGTACTATAAGTGTCACTTACACGCATAATACTTTCTGTAGCAGAAGGCATACAAATATTAGATCGCAAAACCCAAAAAAGCAAACATAAATATTATTGATTTTTGTTTTTTCTCCTATTAAATATATCACATATATGTGTATATATATATATATATATATATATATATATATATATATATATATGTATATTTATATATAAATATACGTAGAGATACCGTCATCGTAGCCAAGTACCATCCCAGCATGGAAATAGCATTATCCTTCTGAATAACTTGAAATAGACAATAGACGAACAGCCTTCCTAGCCTCACTTTTAGGCCCAGCACATTATTATAGATGCAATGTATAGTATCAACACCAAGAAGCAAGGAAAATCGGCACACCGAAGTCTATGCTCTTAGCCAACATTCTGAATAGTTAGGAAATATGAACGATTTGACTTGAAATTTTTTACTATAGTTTACCAACTCCATTATCAGGCAATCGGTTCTCAAGGAGAAATGAGCTCCAGCTGATATAAATCTAGTGCTAGAAGATCGCTGGGTGGACTGTGATTCACCGATCTATGGTCCTGTTCTTTTTCTTTATATACATACGTGTGAATTCCAAACAGAGAAACTGGAAAATAATTTTCACATAGCTCCATGTAAGACTTCACGTTTTATATTTCTTCACTCTTTTGGCTCGCGACGTCCTTTCTCTATTGGTCGAGCAGCCTACATATGGCAAGCAGTGTCAGCACGGTGGCATTTTCCGTACTCTACTTTAACTTGCAGCTCTTATAGCCAATGCACACTGATATCTGATCAGGAGTACGATCGATGGATAACGAGAGACTAGTAAAGAAACACGGAAGAGGAACACGCCACCCCGAGTGTTTGCTAGGCGAAGGCGCTTTTCATTCAATACGATGATTTCAAGCTTAACACATGTTTATAATTGCGGCAAGTTTCATGGCGCACGTTTATGAGGAGAAACTAATTTAACGCATATCGGTAGTGCTAATTGATGAACCATAAGGGTAGCACAGCTGCATAAAAAAAACTACCCCCATAGCAAATATATCTATTATTATAATCGCTTACACTGTTATGACTGCTTTCATTACTACTTTAATAAGCGCTTTCTACACGCCAACAGGAGAATGCCACAAAACGGACAAGAGTTTTTGTGCAAGAAAAAGGCAACAAAATAACCTACTAAAACGTTTCAGTGAGAACTCGCACGCACTTCGTTTCATTATCAACAATGGATGAACTGGAAATTCGTATTAGCAAAGGAACTGTCATCACCTCCATATGCATGTCCACCCATATAGATCCACTGTTTTGATTCTTCTTTATTTTTTGTTCAATTCCCATCTGTTTGTTTTTAGATGTATTTCAGACGTTGTCTTTTTGGCTGATTATGCACTTGGATACTTGATATGCGTGTATCTCTATCATCGGTCATGTTCAGTATAACATAAAATGCTGCTTTTCCAGCTGTTTGTTATAACGCTCTAATCTTCAACAACGTGCTAATATTTTACATTAGCAAAATACATCGGAATTACTCACACAACATCTAAGCCAATATCATATGTAAAAAAATGGGCATAAGCTAGTGATAATAATCAACAGTCCAATAAACTTTATCTGACAGCTAATTTAGTTGATGTATTCGTGTATTGGCTGGATCTACCCTCGGTTTGACTGGCATTGATTACAAATAATACAGTTGTGTAAATAGTTCTAGTATCCAATTTTCATTTACATGTTGACTTTAAACGTACGTTTGCAACCATTTCTTCCGCTGTCTGTGTGCGAATATTGCTAGTCACCGATTATTACAGTCATCACCGAGAGTACACTAGTTTTGATTTATCATTGTATCTCTGCTCATCACTCTATACATGATACAACTTGCAGTAAGTTCTCGGCACGCGTGCATGCTGGAAAATATAACTGATATTGCTCCAAATTGAAGCATAAATTATCATTAGCATTTTCGTAGGATTTAGTTCCCTAAACTGGCGTATTTTGCGTCCAGTAAATGCATGTCATTGATTTTGCTTGAAAAGTGACCTAATTTCTTAGCTTGCAAGATGATTTCGCGGCACGATATTACCCACGGCATGATCCAACTGACGGCATCTTAATTAGTAAAGCGTTCAGAAAGAAGAGAAATGGTATATTATGGTTGCATGTTGCTATTTAATTTCAAATAATAAAAACAATTGTGTTCACTGTGATGATCAATTACCGGTACTTCGGCTATGAACATGGACTGGCATACGGCCTGGTGTATTCTTCAGGTGTTCATAACACTCTAACCACATCCTTTTCTTTGTTTTGAGTATTGTAGTGCCGCGGGTGCGTATATATATATATATATTATATTCGTTTTCAGCATGCTACGGTATAGATAGTTCATTAATTGCTTGATACGTTCCCTTCCATTTGATTGAAAAATCACAAGGATTCGGTATTGGACGTGTGTACACAAATCTAAGCTTACATTTTTGTTAAGATTAGTATTAGCTGGAATATATATTAGATTCGATATTTAAAGTTTTCTAAACTAACATAACAAGATAAAATGTAAATACGCATATCCTGTAAGACATAACTTTACAGTCAGCCCATAATTTAAACAAATAAAAGAACTATTTTAACACATTCTGTTGGGGGAAATAAGATAACAGGAAACACAGATTTTTGATGCAAAACAGTAAAAAATCAAGTTGCTTATCTTGGAAACTTTTCCTATTGATCTAGATACCTATCCGTGTCCGCCGCTTACCGCAGCTATTGGATATCAACAACAATGTCACCTGCACAAATCATTATTCAGTATTAGATTAGAATTAGAACAAATTAGAGTATAATTAGAACAAATGTAGTGATTAACAACTGCGATAATAACTGTATAATCAGATCATGTTAACACTGGAAGGCTCTGTAGGAGATGTCTCTCAGACGACCATGCTGGCGATCAATTCATCCCATACTTTGTCTTTTACTTGTCTAGTATATACGATTACACATCTTCATATTTCAGGGCAGAGAAAACTACGTATAATTATACTGATAACCATATTTGAACCGATAACAGCTGTTTATCGTAACTCACCATTGTCAGTTATCGACATCGTAAACAAGACCGGCACATTGCTGTTACCATTATGATCTAGCTGGGCGCGCGACTGCCTACTAGTGTTGTTTGTAATTATTCGGCTAACAGCGACTCTACCATACCATTCCGCTGAATTTGCTTTCGCACCCCTTTGCCAGATCAAACCGTTTATCTGCCCGCATGGACAGGAGTTTGTACTAGCTGTAGTATGTCACAGCAGAGTCAGACTTTACAGGACTCGTCTACCAATTGGGGCAACAACAAATAGGGCAGAGCGAATCTGTTTAATGCGCGAGTTTTACAGCCTGGATCAATCGAGTAATCTTGATAACTTGCTACCGCGGCCGTAGATGTTTTGCAATTATATCGCCATAGTAAACAGGGCGGAGGAGCTGCCGGCGAAGTAGCGTAGGGAACTGGTTGAGTTGTCGCTTGACTGTCGAGCCTCTAGTCTCGGCGAAATTTTGTTGGACAGACAGCAGACGAGAGCCGAATAGCGACTTCTTGCTTAGTCATATTTTACTGCAGCAGTCATTTGCATTTCAGTCTGTTTTATCTATGAGCACGATTCAAGCACGATAAAGCAGCCGTTGCAGGTGCTACTACTGGCGCAATCATGAGCAGAGCAATCAGTTGACAGAGCTTTAACGGTGAACAAAAGCGGTGGCCCATTGTGTAAAAAAAAGTTAGGTTTTATTGGCCGGTCACAACGATGATGTGCTGATTCAAGCGAACCGCTGACAGAAGCGCGGTCGCTTGTGATTGGACGGGTTCGCTGAAGTTTTCTTGAAGATTATTGGTGTTATTCTCGCCTTTTATATATATATTGTCTGTCTACTTCTAACAATAGAGCGGAGATAGATGCAGTATTTCTTAGACAAAATACGGGGTAAGGCTACATGTCCACTGGCTAAACGTCCACTGATGTTTTGGAAGCTGCTCTAATAATGTATCCATTATTACCTGTTTAAGTATCAGTGTCCGACTGCAGTTTAACCGACTTCATATATATACGTATTTAAATTATAGTATTCTATGATGATTATCATTAGATCATTATTATTGTACATATTGGTGTACCATTTTAATGTAATATCACGAAGTAAACAGCGAGTGTAGAATATTCTATATGTGAGATGTGTACATCTAAATAGTACGATTCATACACGCGTGCTCGCAATTCCTTTGAATCAAAAACCGTTTGACTTGACATATAAATCGCTCTACGATATGCGGATCATATTTGTCATTGTTGCCGGTTTCATCTAATAACAATCTAGGATTTATGTTTAGCCTAGTCTCTGTTAATAAGCCCGTTAATTCTCTTTTTGAGAGTCTCTATCGAACCATTGTGAATGGAGGTGCTTCCAGCAGCGTTCTCCTGCTGCGGGGTACCTATCAGGGCCCACCCGCCTTCGCCGTCATCAAATAGGTCGTCTGCACCAGAAACCTCTTTGAGCTGGTCGCGAGCACTCTTCAACTGTGCCAATGCTATGAGGGCGCTTTCCGGACCACCAGTCTGTATCAGGGCTTGCTGAAGGACAGCTAAGTGAGCATCCATCGATAAGGCGCACTCAGCCACCCGTGACTTCAGCTGTATCAGCTGCTTAGCAGTAGCTGTCATGCTGAGCTCACGTTCAACGCCAGTCCCTTCCTTGCCGCTGCTTGCCATGTACTGCCAGTTGACCTCATCTACTTCTGGTGAACAAAAATTAAGCGTCTGAGGACGTAGTGCTCTGCTTCGCCTTGGCGACTTCGGCCGTTCCTGTATGATCTGTCGAAGAGGTCGCGGATATTTGTAGTGGTCCCGATAATGGAGAGCCAATTTAATGACGTACGAGACCTCGACATTGTCAGGGTAGCGCATTAACAGGTCCAGACAACCACTGTAGTCTGCTGTCAGCAGCTGTTCACGAATGGCGATCAACATCGCGACGAATATGTAATCAGAAAGGTCGAGCGAGATCGAATCAGCAAAAATTGTGTCCCACAGACTCAGAACACTGCTAAGCGGATACTCGCGGCTGAAGAGAAGGCGTAACCAACGAATACCGTAGACTTGAGGATTGATCTCCAACAGCTCGAGATGTGCCTGTAAATTTGGGTCGAGCCTTTTGAGTATATGTCGGTTGATTTTGCTAAGTTTCAACCCTAGTACTGTGTGTGTTTCGATATCATTCCGTGAAAAGAGCTGAGGAACTTCTGCGCGAGTTGGCTCATTGTTTTCGGTACATGAGTACCAACTTTCAAGAGTTTCCATTAGCGAATAGAACACCGAGTACGCATCATGTGCGAGGTACGTAGAGTCAAGGACATCGGCCAATATCCGTAAGCTTCCGTCAGTCAGCCGCTCTAGATGACCATTCTTTCGGGCCTCGTTATATGCGAGCTGATCGTTATACATTACGTAAACAATGGGTGCAAGAATTTCATGCATCCCCTGCCTATACGATACACTTGGCTTAGACCTCGAATAGTAGAATAACACTGACGTCATCGCCTCCTGAATATCGGGCCGCTGAAAAACCTCCACTTCTGGCCATGTCCGTATCACATCTTGTTGGATCATCTGCCGGAGTTCCTCATCCTGGAAGTACTTATTCCATTTCGACTGATGGTCTTGCGACAACGGGTTATCACCCACCTCCTGTCTTGGATCAAGCTCAAACTCCTTTACCTTTTTCATATATTCTTGGCGTTTCTTCTTCAGTGCTTGAGGCCACTCAATGCGGTCCTCAGGTAGACAGTCGAGAAAAATTCGCCAACACAAAGACCGAAATTTCGTCGTCGAGTGAAGTCGCATATCTAGTGCAAGTCCTCGCAGATAGTCGTCGATGTCAGCCCGAGACGTCTCAAATAACAACTCGAATTCGTCCACGTACCCGCCACAACACTGCTCCATTTTTTGTTTGTTCTGGTCCTCGTTACTCTTTATGGATGTGGCGATTACATGTTTTATTGGTCTATCACGGTGTTGACGCTAATAGCCGCCGGATCGCCACTGTTGGTGTCAAGTCGGCTATTACCAGCACCCACTTCTAACGACAACAGCGAATGAACAACAAAAAAACACTTGCTATTTAGCTGTTGCTGTTCCTCTCGTATTTTCAAAGCATAGAGTAATTGGGTTTTAGCGCAACCAGTTTGTCGGTAGACAAGATTGACTATAATGGCGAAAAATACACATTGATCCTGCCAAATGCAGATCACCAGCACAGCGGCATCAGCACCCTTCGGCTGGGTTCGATCTGCTTCGACTCGGCTGTCCAAAAATGGCGGCGACCTGCAGTGGCGTCAACAAGGCACAAGGCGTCAACGGAAGCAATATAGGAAGCGGGCGGTTTTATATCGGAGCAATAAACACAGCAGCGGCAGCACTGTCACCACTCGCTAGCCATAGTACAAGTAAATGTGTTCAACGATCACCTTGCTGCTCGTTTGACGATGCATACGAGATGCTTTGGTCACCTCCCTGTGACTGTTTCTACTAATATTGCCATTGCTAGGGTACTGTGAATGACGCTAATGAAATAACTTGCAAATTAAACGAGACGCGCGGCGACAGCTAGGATCAGTGCAAATCTGAGATGGCGCCAGTGGCATGGGGACCCACATGTCGACGTATAATAGGAGATTTACGATATCAGGCGCCTAGCGTTAATAATAATCGCCAATTTCTCTGCCTAGTCGTCTGCTTTGCCTTGGCAAACTATTGTCTGGATTCGTCGTTTGTGTTATTTGTTGTTAATTAGTTGTCCACTCACACACTATACACTCGCTTGAAGCCTATTAGAGGCAACGTATCATTGTAGTTCGTTGCAATGAGAGTCTTTCGTTCGCGTGGCATCGATCCTTACTGTCTAGAAATCGTTGCAAATATTATAACAGTACCAAGTAAAGAGTAATAGTAGACAATAGCGGGGTACTCGTAGCGAGGAAATTAATTCAGAGTAAGTCATCGTTGTTATTACAGAGATCAATTCAATGTAGCCAGTTGGTCTATTGTGGCTTGTGGATATTGTCACTAGTGGTAGTAGCACTAGTAGGTCATTCACAGTGAAGAAGGGCCTAGGATAGGACTGCACTCACTTGGAAATCGCAGAAGATCTCGTCCTCGTCAGGCGCCCCGCTGACCTGGTGCCGGGCGTCCGAATCGTGTGGGGATTCCCGCGAACCACCACCCATCGCGCTGCGCCAGCCACTGCAGCCGTAGTCGTTGTTGCCGCTGCTGCTGTTGTTATACTGCAAAACACCACCTGCTTGCGTACGTCCTTGTCCTGGCCCAACCAGATCCAGGTTGATGCTTGTTTAGACGCACAGTCACACCCGCACTCACGTTTATCGCACTATTTATTCCAGGTATTGACTCGTAATGCGGTCTTCACTCTATTTGGGTAATGGGAGGGTACGCAGCGTCCCTGTGACTTCACGTGCATGTAGGTACTGCTGGTCTGCTATTACGACCATTAGCAGAAACAGCAGCAGCGCCACCAGCAGCAATTATATGGGTCCTTCACCTGCTCGTTTCGCTCTCTAGCTAGAAAATATGGCCACAAGCCCAGGGCAAGTCTCAGTACGGGTTGTTTAGTAAGACCTGTGCTATTTTTGAGTGTGTAGGATGGCCACAGGTGGCCATTTACCATTGTGGCAGCGGTGGCGGCAGTTGAAAGTGTTCAACTGGCGCGATATTTGAAACTCCGCTCGGTAGCAAACATGTAAAGTGAAAACACTTCATTTCGCGCTGGAAGGGCGGAGCTGTTCGGAGCGAACTTGCGGCGATAAAACTCTAAATATACTTGGTTAAAATAGCGTGCAATTAAATCTAATGCAATATAAGGTCAATCCTTAGAAAATCGGCAGGCTGCCCTAGTTTATCAAATGACTGTGAATATATTATACCCGTATCGCATGTATCATACGACAGGAATGTGCACGAGAGGTGTATATGCTAGTTGTGAAATTGATGATGTCATAAAAATGCATGCTTTCATTGGGTAATTGGTCTTCTTTAACAAAAAGGCTATTAAGTATTAATTTCATTCTACCGTTTGAGGAGATTGATGGTTCTATCCACACCTTAAACGGGTTCGCAGTGGATTTACAACGCATGTCTGAGCACTTCCAATTATGTTTGTTTTCAACTATGAAATTACGTTGATGACTGTTTTTTTTTCGCACAGCCGTTGCCAAAAACTGACTGGATCAAAAATCATTTCGCCACCTATCAAAGTGTTCTCGTGGGCTGAGAAACCCCTGATACGATATTTTATATCATCGAGAATGGACATAGTGTAGACCAACTTAAGTGAATAATTTTAAAATTAACATTTACTTAATACATCATTATATTTACTCAGAACAGTGCCACACTCATCGTTCTCTTACAAATTGTAGTAATTCAGAACTTTTTTTTTATCGCGTATTTACTAAAGCCGCGCATTTATTGATTCTTAAATACCGATAAATATAATAGCATCTTAAGATGTCTCATACCGACAAAGCTTTGTTCGTTTTTGAATCGCAACACTGCACTTTCTATTCACAGAAAATATTTTCTAACAATATTCTATGCCTTAGGTTCATGTTCCTCTTTGTCTCTTTGCTTATCATTACCATACCGCATGTTTCTTTAAGAATCTTATATTTACGATTTTAAAACATAATTATCATCATTTCTTCTACACGCTGAATCACACCTCACTCGAATTGTCGTCTTTATTAACAACATTAGCCAATCTATTCCGTTTTCTCATAACAGTAAGATCACTTTTGAATATAGCCTATTATTCAATCCCATAATGAAATTGCACCACATCAAGTTCTCGTAAAACCCCTGAAACGAATGACAATTTGTTGTGGGCATCATAACAATAACTACGAATAATTATTTATTTCTATTTCCATTGTCATATAAAGCACCTATATATTTCTAAGATAAAGGATTCTATAAAGACCTAAACATAACTGGCCTAAAGACATGAACGCTTCGAGCTTTACGTTCGACACGGCCACTAAGCATTTCTGCAGATCCGTTACTACTGAAATCCTTATAAAGCGTTGGTTTAAAAAAATTTCAACGAGAAATTTTGAACTCGAAAATGGATCCCGTGTTCACTTCTGTCAGATTAGTGTGATGGCATATCGCTTAATAAATAGTGCATGATTTGACTGAGCATTAAACACAAGAGCCTAAAAACGATTGCAACACGTTTCTTCTCCTGTTGCAGTCATGATTCATTCTTGAATCAGATTGTGATTCGCGTTATTAGAGCGGCTCATTTATAACGCAGATCGTCACATCAGTGGGTAGAGGCAACTGAATCGACCGGAAATTATCCCAAAGCCATTATGCAAACACTAAAACTTAGGATATCTATTTAATTGTCTATTGAGGCCGAAGTGTGCTGTCAATAATTAGAAGAGATAAAATACAAACTACTCATTAAGCAACCACCATTAGTAAACAGATCCAAGCCTACTGCACGGCAGTACTGGTTTACAATATTCATGGTGAAAAAATCTACATTAGTTGAATGCATCTTATCACCCACCACCCTTACCAGGCATAAGTCTCAAAAAGAACCATTCTTTTAGATTTCGACACTTCTTAAAACGGAAGTCGTTCAAACCTCAACAAGGTGTCGAAATTGCTTCTCGAAACTTCATTTTTCGTTTCGATTTTCATTTCGAAACCCCTATTGAGAAAACCCTATATTCGAAACCCCTATATTCGAACCCCTATAAGAATATATTGTAAAAAGCTTGGAAAAGTTTTGGACTCACAATCCTGCATTTCATACTAAATGACCCAGTATGAATCTGAATCCAATATACACACAATATCCAAGTTCAACGTCCATTAAAAAGTGGACCTGAAGAGAAACTTAAAATAAAGTTTCAAGTCTCTTTCTCTCTCGATAAACCAAAGAATATTTTAACTAGTAAATATATACCACTGATTCTTCACATGTACACTAAGAAACTAAGATGCTGAGTAATGTAGAAAATGTCTTTTTTTATTTCTGTGCAATAAACATAAGAATATACTTGGTTACAACCTTGATAGCCATGATGATACATTCATATTACTACGAAGAGTAACTTCGATTAGCGCAAACAATTAGCAAAGGAGATCTTTGTGTAACTACTGTGCTCTTATTACTGACGCGATAACGAATGCGACGACTACATTTTGGGATGACTTCTTCCTCCATTACTACTACGCATTATATAATGAAGAGTTTTAGCTATTCGATGTCTACCCGAATTTAAATCTTTCATAAGAACATCTAAATTCATGCATAGGCTAGAAATTAGACAGCATATGTTCGCTCTGTTCTCGAACAGATAATGATTGTAAATGCTTCTAAGATGGATACGTTCACTGGCTCAGATACAATTTACTTCTGCTCTCTTTTTTCGTTTTCATGTTATGCATTTTCACTGACTGTCGTGCACTAAAAGCGCTTATATAGATTACCCTATCGATGTCGAGATACTATGGTTTATTTTGGAAGAGATTTTTTTTGAAAACAACGATAAGAGCTTAGCAAGCTTCCATTTAATTGCGCTATTAGGTCAGCGCGTGACGCTACCTAAAAACGTTTTGAAGAGAAAATAAAGGCTCCGATTTTTTTTCCAGTTAGTTCAGCTACCGTTAAAACTCCTACTCTCCTAATTGTTAGTGGTGAATGGCTTTAACTACGAAGCAAAAAATCCTCAAGCTGCACTTTCGCTTCGATTTTTATCGAGTACTCGCTATTTTTTGTGTAATTCCTTATTTTCTACTTCAATTCAACAAGGCCAACTCAATAGCGCACTAGAACGAGATTTCTATTAACCATTTGTCATAAAAGGAAATGTTGGTGAATACGGGGTATCTAAATAATTTGTCGGTTTTACAGGGTACAGCACGAAAGTTATGTTGGGAACGAATATTTGTCAAGCAAGCCTTTAATTAATACCACAATTATTGAAAACAAGATTTTCTTTTAATGACTTGTGATAACAAACTATCGATTTTTCTATTGCATGCTAGGCACGAAACAACATCCATACTAGCTCATTTTGTGCGTGAAAAAGCATGGTCCTTGTTACGCCCTTTTATTGTTCCCCTTTAAGCCAAGGTACTAGTGGGCAGCTCACCTTCCTGTTACGGATTGTCGAAGATGAGTATTCTGAAGAAAAGACAGTTAAGATAATCTAATATGATACCTGTGTGTAAAGGGCTGCATGGCTCATGTTAATGGACCAATAAAGTTAAATCCATTTATCGGAACAGAAGCTTGTGTTACTTTGCGTTTTGCTTTTGTTGACGTTTCCGCATGGCGGCATCACGTTTCCGCTGAATCTCTTCTACAGTGTACGTTCGCTTAAGATCACCTGAAAATAAAATCACTGTGATAAATGAGTGACAATAGAAAAAAAATATTGGTCTGATACAATAGAAAACTTTTCGCAGACGTAATACAAATTCGAAAGAAAAATGGGAATCAATGAAAAACAAGTAATTGATAAACAATTTTGCTGTCATCTCTTTAGGCTCTTAATAATATATGGGTGTCAAATATGCCATACAGTTTCATACTGATATTAAATAACCAGTTTAAATCATTAGCCTTTAACATTTACTGACCCGATGAAGTTGAGCTTTGGCTGTTCTTCCCGTTACCCATGTCAGACACTGATTTATTCACCTCTGCGGGTTTCGCACTACGACCCCTCACCGCCGATACTACATTCGCATCGCTCTGACCATTTTGCTTATCGAATAACTCCGATGCTGAGGATTCCCTTTCTTTTGATAGTTTTTTTCGGGGCGTTCGTGTTTTGTTTAGCTTTAAAGTCGATCCTTGCAGTAAGGTACGTGTTCCAGTGACGCCGGAGGTAATTCTTGGCGATCTGTTGAACGAAGGCGATGTGTAATGGCTATAATGGCTTAAATAGTGCTATGTTTTAAATGCAAATGGTATTTTATTCGATTTCTCACTATATGGAAAAAGACGACATACATAAAAATAGAGAAAACACAAGCTTCTTAAATAGGAGTGCCACTGGGCAGATACTCATGCCAATGATAGTAATGTTATTAGTTGTTGGTACAGTCAGCTCTCGCTACTTCGAGCCCTATACGTATGCATGTTATTAGATAAGAAATGTGTACCACTTTGAAACTAACCTGGCTCTGGTAGCGG
Source organism: Varroa destructor (assembly GCF_002443255.2). Taxonomy (NCBI): domain Eukaryota; kingdom Metazoa; phylum Arthropoda; class Arachnida; order Mesostigmata; family Varroidae; genus Varroa; species Varroa destructor. The sequence continues at coordinate 21,897,235 of NW_019211458.1, read as the reverse complement.
TCGGTTGTATTTGCTGCATGAATTTTTTCTCTACTTGACTTGCGACCTGACTCAGGAAATCGTCTTCATCTAAAGAATCTTCAGCGCTATCTGCGACTTCCTCACCTGAATCATCTCCGAATCTCCCTTCACCTGCTGTTTTAACGGAAACATTGTTTCGCAGTAGCAGTGAAGCAGGGCTTCGCCGCTCAGGGCAGCCGACTCTGTCCAGAGATGAGATGTTTTCACTGGTCGAATAGCTAAATCCATTGTCGTGAAGGTCCATTGATCTGCGTCGCCCCCGGGTCCTCAGATTTGCTTTTGCCGAAGATACCGTCAATGACGGAGACGACATAGGAGACGTCCGTGACAGCAAACTGTGACCACGCAGAGTTAATCGACCACCAACAGTCGGCGTCGACACAGGAGTGCTCGATTTACTATAGGAGGTCAACGCAAAAGGCCGCCGTGATGAATGTTGTGCGCGAAAATCACACATATAGTGACGAAATTTAAAAAAACGAATCCGTTACATACTGAGAAACAAATTTAGAAAAACATTTACTCTGCCTGTGCTAAAAAATGTGGCTTCGGGGCGTATACAATTAAAGATTCTAACAAAACAAAACAATAGGTTACTTCTAAGGACACGAGGGATCAATACATTATATTGTACATTGTTAGCTTACTTAGCGGAGACTCCGTTCGTAAACGGAAGGATTCTTTGGTTCTGTGGAGTTCTTGGCTGCTTCCCACTTTGATCTGATGCTCCCACCACAGAAGCCACATTTTCCGGTTTTCTTTGGGTGCTTGTTATAAGTTTGCAGCTACCCTTAAATGCCTTGACCGTTCGGCAACTATTTAGTAACGGAGGTGTGGGAGGAATGGCTCCAAAGAGGGCTTCAGTGCTATCATCAAGTGATGAGCGGGACGAATCACGACCTCGGTTTGCAGCTGACCGATTTGAAGGCGATGACAAAACATCTGATGAACACTGTGAGGAACGCGATCTTGTCACGGGACCAGGTGAAGGCGCCTACCGACAATCATGTTACAGTTAGTATGTTTGACGATAGGATACAGAAGACACTATTTCTCTCCATTCTATTATTCTCCATTATCCTATTCGCTTGTATGATATACATGCGTCAGTATGATTTAAATGATGCTACCATGTTGTATTACACGTCTGCACAATAGTGTAAATAGTGCCAACGTTACGGTTTGACTCTCTTAAAATGGAAGGTTCGTAAATTAATGGTAAGCTGTATTTATCAAGAACACATAAAAGTTAATATATAAGCGATTGTTCAATTAGTATTTTGCTGAACTCACATCTTGTTGTTGTTGTCTAGTGTTTACTCGAGGGGGCATTCGTAAAGCAAGTAGCGCGAGTTCCCTCTCTTTCGATGTGCGACGATTTCTGCGGAGACCCGTTTGGCTCGCAGCTTTGACAGGCGTAGGTGATTGAGGCGCTGTGCCATCTTCTCGAAATTGGGCCTTAGCGAGCAACTCTGCAAAATTCACCGGTGTGCCATTAAAACAGAAAAATTAAAAAAAAATGTATTCATGCTGGTCTTGGTCTTCACTGAAACAGTTTAACATATACTGTGCGTACACTTGAGACTAAGGATGTCATTTTATGCACAAAAGAAGTAGCATAAATATAAACATTTACTTGGAAACGTATGATTATAAAAAAACATAAAAATCCTACTATTTTGCTTAATTTAAAAACTGAACATACAACAGAAACCAAAACTGACAAATTGTTATCGATTCAAGCATAATGAAGAAAAATTATATTTGTTTTTTCAAGTTTATATGCTTCACTACAGTTCTGTAAGTTTTTCATGTGGCAGTTGATGGTGATGGAAGCCAGTATTGGGTTATGTGTCACGGTGTATTGCTTAGACCGAACAAACCTACTTTGAACAAAGTCACCACCTCCGTAGCCAATTTCCGGTCGCTCATCTTGACTACCGCTGAGTATCATCTGACTTAGTGTTTCATCTTCTTCCATTTCGAATCAGAAAAACCCGAGTGTGAAGTGTTAGGGTAGGCACGATTAACAGCTACAGATAATACTTCTGAGTACAACTTTTGCACAACTTCTTATACTTTCTAAAACCCTGAGTGTGGTTCAACCTAATTCATTGTCAAAAGTCGAAGTTCCATCATCCACATTTGTACTAGGCTCACTCGTTCAAGCAGCGCTCCAGTCTCTCCGCGTATCCTTAATATCCATGAGATCCATCTAAAATCAGCTTCAATACAAAAACTTGTTTGTACTGAAGATCTTAGTTGACTCGAAAATCTTTTAAATCACTTAAATTAGTCCACTAGTCCAAAGAGCGAAGATCTAATATATTCTATTATTGTCACACTCATTTGCAGCAGTCGGTAACTTCGCGCGGCTACCTTTCGTTTGCTCAATAATCAAAACATTGGCTCGTGTCGCTCTTTACCCGTCACTATGAACGCATTTATGGAGGATCCGCGCTTCTGCATTGAGCTAAGCTGTATTTTGTCTATGCGGCAGGAAACCAAGAAATATCGCACCCCTGCTCAATGTTCACACCGGACTCTCATAAAGCGCGCTATCTATTTAATTCTGTCGGTTGCATGAACCTATCTTAACTGCACGTTTTTATTCTTCCTGTCATTTGCTAAAATATGCTGTTTAATTGACCCGGCTTTAACCATTAACTTACACAAGTACCCTGTCAGTCCACCTACGACCCGGTAAAACCGCACCACGTCCGTTACTTTATACCGCCCAGTCCGTGCAGGCCAGCAAAAATCATCGTTACCATTTACCACCATCACGGTAATTAGTTTTAACATTGCTGAAAGAGCCATAAATGTGTGTTGTCTTAAAGAAACTAGCAAACAATTGTATGACGTAGATCTGTGGCTCCTCCAATGCCAGCAACAGCAGGAATGCATAGCTAAGGCGTTCTTATGTCGTGTTATGTTAATGCTACCACTACATGACAATTCTCTCTGTCTTTTTTCGTCGATAGTGGGTGATCGTAGGCGAACACCATCCGTGACAGTGAGCGTACGAGCGAGTGGTTAGAGTCTAACTTGGTTGCAGTACGAAGCTGCCCCAAACGCATTGCGTTGTAGCTTTGTGTGTCTTTCTGCTTGTCGAAAGTACGAAGAAGTAGGTGTTATTCGAAGCATCAGTAGCAGCAACTTAATCGTCCGCAACAACGACGGGTCGTGCGGAAGCTGCAGCTGGTGTTTATTTGGAACAACATTTACAGCTACGCTATAACTTGCAGTTGTAGCAATATAAGGTCGTTATACGATAACTAACTACTACTACTATCACAATAGAACAATATTAAGTCATCGGTGAAGCGTTAGTGAAGGCCGCGAAGGTGCTGTGGAACCATTCAGTGACGAACAGCGGTGGCTAACAACCGTCAGACAACTTAACATTGCCCGCAGGACAAGAAGGCCAGCAGCCTTTGATCGAGTATAGAATAACGACGGTGAACGAGGAAGTTCGTCGCTACCGTGCTAGAATGGTGAGACACTAGTAAAGTAGTGAGGATCTGTAACTGGCATTTTATGTTTTTGTCGTGAACGGTTGTCGATCAGCAAACAGGCGACTGACGGTGTTCGTGAAAACGGTGACCGCTGCTGCTACTGCGCTAAGACCAGACGGAAGGGATGTGTTAGCAACGTCGGCAGCAGTAAAGAGCACGAGGAGAGGCTTCTATAGTCGGTTAGAAACCAAACGCGGACAGGCAAGGAGACAGTCGTTGCTTCTTGAGCGCGTTTTTGCGTCCTGCCTCCCTAACGACGGTGATTACGGATTGCGCAAACGTACGTACACCTCTATCTGATGTATATGACAAGGGTGTATATGCGTCGCGTCGGTTGCCTTCTACTTCGTCCCGTAGAGTAGCTTGTGAGTCTTCTAGCATACCTATGTAGAGACAGCGTGTATAGCAAACTACAAGGCGGATTCTATAGAACCTAGCGCAGATCCGCTGTGAATATTTTTGTGTGTCGTTGGCGGTCGTTATGCATTGTGGGCGATAATAAACAATATGATTATGTTGCCAAGCCTATAGTCGATGTGTTTATTCAGGAGGTTCACGGTGCGCTGTTGTTAACAACCCAGCATTCAAGGGTTCTGAAGAACGTTTGCTAATACCTCAATCGTACCTCGTCTTAACAAACGTCAGTGGTGAACGAAGACAACAACGACGTTGCCGTATAATAGCGTTACTGAATAGACCCACCAAACCTAAACCACATAGGGGAAGGTCTGTATGTGCATCTTGTCGTGTGAAATATCGACCCATGATAGAATGGAAACGCCAAGGAACTCCCGAGTCAAGACCCATCATGAGCTGCTTCACAGCAGAGATTTTCAGTGCTTTTGCTGTCTGCACGTCCGTACTGGTACGTAAAGAAGTATAATATCGAAATAGAACGATAGATAGATAAGCGAATAGACAAATGTTAAAATTAACAATGATATGTGTATAAGTTAACTTCTGAAAAAATCTTCGAGCCTTTTATGGGCTACCGTTACACCCTGGATGTTATTATAGACAGCGACGCTATAACTTTTCGACGCCGGCACTTTGCGCTGCATCTATGTTATTCGGTTAAAGCTAAGCTTAATAGAGCCGGTCAGAAGTACTATTAGATACGAAACATTTATCCGAATCGAGGCCTTGACAACAACGAAGAGAAATGAAGCAACGGTCTGCTAATGAAGGGTCGGCAAGAAAAATGCGAGACATGGCTTGATTTTTGTCACTGCCTGTACCAGCCTGAGTCTAGCTCCTCTGAAAGCGTTGGACTAGTAAGAGGCTTAGTTGACGCATAACTGTACGCATAAGTATCTAGAAGGAATAAAAGACAGTAAATAAAACTATATATATATATGGGATGTGTGGCTACCATGAGAGTTCGTTAGATTTATAAGTTAGTCATGTAAATTCTTTTACGAACGACACAGCTAAGCTAATCTGTCTAATATATATCGTGGGGCTATGAAGCAATTCGCGCGCTTTCTAATTTGACGAAAAACTGCAGTGGAACCGTGGCATCGCAATACCATAATGCCATCATGGCTGATAGCGTCTATGTGAAGTCTGTTGTATGATATGGGCACAGGCTTTTCAAGCAGCCGTAACATTGTGCGCATTAGTTCCTCGTCATATTGGCCGATTGATGCAATACGTTTTTATGGGACGTTGCAGTGGTCTGATGATATACAAGAACCATTCAACTAGCAAGACTACGTATCGAACGGGCGGGTGACGGTTGGGTGTGGAATAATACGCTTCTACTAATCAACTTTATCGCTAAAATTAGTTTATGGGTAGATGTTTTGACGAGATAATCCTGCGAAGGTAACATTTTTAGTTTGAGAAATTAAGTTTCAGTATCTTACGTCTTCAGTCGGAATCGGAATAGTAGGGTCTCGGATGTACGTTTGATTAAAACTAATAATAATAATTAAAAATATTTGGATACTAAGCTAACGCTGTTCTGTTTGATACGTTTGAAGTCATTTTATTAACTCATTAGTCACTTCTCTATATTTATTATCTTACGCAGGCATAAGTGAAACGGCGAAAAAATGTTCTTTTTTGTAAAAATTGAATGTGATTAGCTTTTATATATAAAATTTTGTTAGCTACTAAATCTGAGAAAAGCAATCGTCTCAGTTCATACATAAGTTGAGATCGAATATAAATGCAAATATTTGCATATAATATGCAACTAGTGAGGTAAACTACATGATATACAAATAAAATAGTCCTTGCATTCGATTAATCTATGACAAATCTTGAGTTAAAAAGCATCAAAATTGATCTATTCTATGAACGATCGATATTTGCGTTTGTTGATTGGGTGCTTCCCAAGCGCAAATCTTAGCGTTTATCTGTGTCCTGACAAGGCGGAACGCCTTGGAAATACATACATTAGTGTGCGGTTGGCGTTATGCCATGCGTTTCATGAATGTTCTGTGTTTAATGGGTGATGAAGCTCTACGTAATTCGTTCAATTAGAAACGCTTCGAAAAGCTATATTAATCAATTTATTGTACGCCATTTAAAAGACATACGTTAGTACACGCTTTACACATCTACGTCATCATATTCATAAGGCTTTATATGTTATCTAAATAATGAGCTTATATAAGGGTTTGCTTTATAGGAAAACAAGCTTGCTAGCTTTTGTTAGGACAGCCCAACGTTACCTGTTGCCATATTTAGTTCATCCAGATCCTGGAATACATTGGAGCAGTAATGCTCACTATTCTCTATTTCAAGTTTTGCGTCTGGTACCTGTGTTAGGGTAGCTCCCAGTACGAAATAAAGTTTGTCTATGCTCGGTTCGAACGTAGACACGACGTGTTTCCAAAGTTAACAGGTAAATACGGTACCCACTAAGCTATTCCAAAAGCATACACCTTGCTGACAACACTGATATTGGATCACTTTCCAGTATAGAGGTTTCCGATGGATTAGCTTTACCTATAGTTTCCCAACAACACTTGTTGTATTAAATGCTTTGTCCACAGTGAAAGCACGGTTTCGTCATAGATCTTACTTGTAACACGTTCAAATTTGCTAAGCGATTGTGAAGTTGCAGTTCTTTTACGACGTCATGCCACAACGTGATTTGTTAGACAATATATAAATTTTAAGCAGGGCATGTATGTCATGCATGTGCTAGCTACGTTAAACAGAATAGCGTGATTCTTATGCGTAAGCATTCTTTTGGCAGTCTACAAAACATAATCGGTTTTTGGCACGCTAACTCTTATCATCCTATGCAATCAAATGAGCATTAGTCGAGCAGTATCGAAGTCTTATTTTGACTAGACCAACTCATCGAAACGTGTTCATTTACTGAGTCCCAAGTCCTTGGACATCTGCGCTCGAATCGAGCAGACATGCGAGTGGACGTTTTTTCTTGGGCTTACTATAATATATGGAGTATGGTTGATCTCGATAAGTGTCATCTGCGCAACTTTCAACAGAAAGATGAAAGACGGCTTGGCCGATATATTCATCGTTTGTTATGAATTCTCCACGACGCGTTGCTCTGAAGGTAGCTAGCCGCGAGCCGGAACACTTATTGGATAGTCTGACCAGCCTCGTATTCATCTGCCATATTACTTTAGCATTTTGTCACCAAAGCCATTGCTCCCTAAACCTTTCATACTTAGATTTACCACTTATTATATCGATGAAAAGTAAACGACCATGCGCTGTTTCGGTACAGCGCTTATGTTTATATAAATGTCCGCTATATATTGTTCATCTTTACGTAATAAGATAGCTCATATGTAATAGAATTACAGCACTGCGGCGTTTAGATGTTAGAGACCATTGGCAATAGATCATGGGATGGACATCAGTTGCATTTGGCCTGAGTGGCAACTTCTGTAATCTATCCGTCTCGGTTAAAAAACACTTCGTTCATTTATTAATGCGTACCCGATGCACAAGGCCCACACATATTTTTCTTTAAAAAGTAAAATGTTTTTGTCTAACTACAGAGTAGGTGTAAGATTTAAAGCTCTGTAAAACCACTTGTGGCTTTGAAACCGGCATTTCTTTTTGCCATTCCACCTCGCGTCGCTTCTTAAGACAGACATTTGGATTTGGATAATCCCGATGAGAATCGTTGTTCTTTAACTCTCATGCAGTTACAACTGATCAGCATTTCGACGAGAGTCAGTATTGCATATAAGGCTATACCTAGATTTTTACCGTCGTGTAAATAGGGTAACCGTCATTATATTTCGCATCTTCAGAATTTCCGGTTTTATTTATTTTATTGTAATAATTATAATTTTATTACAAAAGAGGCCTGTCTAATTGGTGGCTCGTAATATTGGTACCGGTACGACGATAACTTGGGCCGTATCATCTTGACTAACGCCTCTTCATGGTCGATGATTTGATGTTATATATGTGTATTTTTCACCTCTTTCTTAGTACAACGGATCGATTTGCATATTGCATCCCTAGTTCCAGTTTCCTGTTCGACGGCTAAATTCGGCGCCGTCATTTTAGGCTGCAGCGCCTGGTCGCATGCTTCTCAATTGCATGTAGGTAGATTAATGGCAAACCGTTCACTATAGATATTGGGTTCCGTCTTAGAACAGCTTGGATATAAGTGCGCAAGAAAGATCGGCGTTATTGTGTTCGTGACTTCGTATATATATAAAGTAGCGAAACGCTTCGTAGTGAAGTAGTACATAGTGTTCAAGGAACGAATGGACAGACAGAAAAAGATAGGGGCATGGAATAAGTGAAATTTCTGTTTCAACCATCGTAAAATAGCATGGCACTAAAGACCTTCACTAGTATCGACACCAGAGCCGTCATCCAACGATGTCCAAAATTTTACATGTTGGTTAAAATTACTCACACTTTTGTGAAACGTTTTCAGAGATGGCGGGTTTTAACAGGCATTTAGAGGTGACGGTGTACAGTTAACCTGCAAGTGACTATGTTATACCGCAATAGAAGCGAAGTCACACGCAAAAAGGGGCCTATTCTTAAACAACTTGCCCATGTCGTTGGTTGTGTAAATTTCGTGCCACCACGGTACTTATTTATCACGCCACTCGTTTTCCTAGGTCGTTTATACAATGCTGAGTGTTAATTTTCATTAAATCTACAGTTTTCCTGTAAACATAGCAAAGTTGATAAGGCGCAGCTGCATATACCTGAATGTTTTGCGTTCTGCGTCCGGCATCACTGTTAAGCATTCAGTCAAACGACTGGTTCGCAACAGGCAGCGAAATATGTTTACAGCCGGATTTGAACCCAGGCCACCACGTGTAGTTCGTGTGGCATGCAAACACGTCAGTCACTAAGGAATCACGGGGACGGATTCTTAATATTATGAAGTACACCATATCTCAGCGTACGTTGACATTCTTGTCTTTACGGTGGTAACTATACCACCCAAATTAGGCAAGCAGGAGTTACAAAACTTGATGAATGGGAAACGTAGTATTAAAATTGTAGTCCTTGGTTGGATGTTTGGAAGTAACTGAATAGCTATGCCAATAGTTTTGCTGTTTATTTTCCGACGAGTCAAAATCGAAATGGGTGAGCTTTGAAATGCAACTCTCTGACTATAGAATAATAATAAATGTAAGTATAATCTACAGTGACTTACTACGTAGTGGGATCCAGTAAAATAATGTGGAGATTACTAGTAATTGTAAGAATCTGGCAAGCGGTTGCAGATTATTTCATAAATACATACAATATGTACTTTTACGTTAGAGAAAAATAATGAGCAAAATACGGTAGTTTTACTATCTTCCGCTTTTTTTTTGAGATAAAATGGAGCAGTCGTCGTGAAACTGTTAAATATCAAGCCAAAACTTGGAAACCGTCTCCACCTAATGGCTAGGCGGGGAACTGGCTGTTGAATGGTATTCCAGTATTCGAAACAAATAGCGTTTCACTCTTTACTTACCAAATATTCAATACGTTTAGGGTTAACGAACAAAACATTTGAGAAGCGTATGCTTTCAACGGAGTTTTCACTTGCTTCGCTCCATAATCATCACATATTCAAAGCGGAACCGTGAACTGTATAATTCCTTAATATATGTTATGAATTTTGTTCCTAATATATATTTATTGCGTTTTGAAGCTACATGCCGCAAGCTACAAGTGAGTTAAATTGGACCAAACGTTTGTAACATCGATGGAGTCGCTTTGCTTTCGTGTTACGTTACGGCATCCAGAGTGCCTCATGAGCAATAATGTAGCCTAACTGGCGACGACAGTACGCTTCCATAGGTTAACTATCTAATTTCGACGAGCGTACGATTTTTAAAGGTTTTTCGCAGATGTACATACATAGGTAATTATGTGCATACTATCGTCTACAAAAATAGAAATTTTGTTAATTTTTTTATCTTGTGTTATATTTTAGCGAACTGCACTTGAATAACCATAAACCAATTGTAGCTGATTCGCTGATCATGAAAAAAGCTACTAAAGGTTTATAAAACAGTTGACTATAGAATCGCTGCGTGCTTTTTGGCGTTACCTTCTCTTTTTGCTGTTAACACACTCTCTCTATTTGGCTATTACTGCCAGTGTCAGTTTGTACTTGTTTCGATGTACCTCTTAAATCTAGGCAACGTTTGGCCTGTATAAGTCCTGTGAGGGCTCTCAAAATATGGCATTTCAATTGCCTTAATTTATTTTATTTCATTTAGTATATAATCAAGAGAAAAAATTACTTTTAATACTTGCCTTGAATATAAACAGTTTGTCCAGTCTGTCCTAAAATTAATACACTTGCTCCCAAACGATCTGTCTGGGTGATAAGGAGATACAATGTGTGCGGATTTCAAATTTAAACGGGTAATTGTTTCGCCACGACGACCTTGACTGTGACATATGCCAGCGTATGAAGTTAACGATATTCTAATAAAAAAAAAAGCAGCGATTGCGTCCAAGAGTTGTGGTTTGTGTGCTGATTTCAAAAAGAGTGCAAATATAAGTAATGTAATATATGCGGCAAAATGCCTAACGAGTTTTTGCCATGAGCCTCATAAGTATTTGCAATGAAATATAATAGTTGCGCGTCGACTAACAGAATTCGGAATGGCTTTCTCATAACGTACCGCATTTAGATGCGAAAGTTTAAGATCAAACGTTGTGTCTGGGTATTTTAATTTCTGTGCCTTAATAATCTTATAAACGAACTGCCTGAACTGAAACAGCTAGTACCAAAGGCAAATTTTATATTTACATGGAGAATGCAAGGAGCACTAAGAAAGCCAGTTAAATGCATTTATTGTACGAAGGTTGTTAAACGTTTAATTTGAATTAGAGCATAGTGTTTTTTCTTATTGATAAAAATGAATGTTACTTGAGTTAACTGTTCATGTAGTTTAGTTTTTTCCGCTGTGACGACAACTTCGTTAGTTGATAGCTATACGAGCATACAATAAAAATATTCTTTACAGAGCCTTGTATAAGAAGGATAATTTAGTTCATTAGTTGAGAATAGAACAGGTTATATCAGAACATATGCGGAGCCTTCAAAAGGATGAATTATGTCAGTGTCACTTTCTAAATAGGATTTGCATCGAAAGGGTCGTACCTTCAGACTTCCTGCCAATCTATGGTCTTAGTAGAATTCGTGAGTTTATCCATAATAAATATTAGTTTCTTTAGTATATACGTTCATGTAACGATCAAAGAGAATTGTATGGAAACTATCATTCTTATTGCCATGCAAGACGGCAGTTTGTCGTAGCATATGTTCTTTATTCTATAAAATATTTATGCTTTGACCATTTATAGCTGGTTAATTAGAGGCACAGCCATTGCTGATGATTATTTTGACTTGAAGTAACGGCTTACTATAAAACATAAACATAAATAATTAAAGCCCGACTTTTATAGAAATATATATCCACATCTTTCAATTAACCTTCTGATAAATCTATATTGTTAGGTCTTGTTTTCTGATTGAAGTATGCCTAATGTAAAACGACTTCCCGACTTTTATGCTAAAGCTAACCTTTTTTTTAACTAATCTTTTCTTTAAATAGGAGTGATTCATAATGAATCACTCCTATTTAAACAAAAAATCTCGATTTAGTCAGCGTTTTTGTGACACTGACGCACTTCGTAACCTGCTTCTTTAAAACAGCTAGAAATTAACTTCCGGAAAAAAGAGCAAAGCTTCGAACGTATCTTTGTACTTTAAAAAAATTAAAAAAGTTACACTACAATCATAAAATATTAGATTGTCACCACCAAACTCGTCATAGAACTTATCAATGCCTAGCATAAATGCCTTTACTCATTATAATTGCTTTCTCGACCATTCTCTGTTGTTTCGATATGTCAGCTAACAGTCAATGCGCGCATATTTCAAGCTATATACGACCTAATTGTGCATTTGTTGGAGCCATTTACGCTCTGCTGCTATAAATTCGTCAGCGGAGCAATTCGATGCGGTGATAACGGTGGATCGGAGTGGACGTTTATCTCTGAGTTGGCTTGACAGACATTTAACAAAGAAAACGTCAAAAGGTGAATGAGTCTGTCGAAATGAGTCGCTTACCAGCTGCTGCTTTGTTTACACCTCCAGTCCAGTCGCTCCTATTGACGTTACTATGATTACCGTCAGTAGTAACCGGGGGGGGGGGGGGGAGGTAAAAGTTCTTTCACTACCGCAAAGAACTATTATTTCTGCGCTACTGCGTAGGCTACCAGTAAGCAAATGCGCAACACTATAGCAACGATATAGGTCTCTGGCCTAACTGTGGCAATTGTAGTGGCACTACGGTAAGCATGGCATTGCGTATTACTAAAATTACTTTCGATTAAAATTCTAACGATTGATACCAGTGAAGCAAGTTATCACTAGGCGTTGATAGGATTGCGCAGTGGGCAATGGGTGTGTTGTCGAAGTGCCGTTATCTCTAGACAGAACACGTCTTGACGAGTGAGAAAAGTAAAGAGGGCTTAATTTACGAATTGAAATGTTTTTGGTAAACACAAAAGTCGTTAATCGTCAACAGTTGTCAACGTGATGTTCGTTGACTACGTCCGTCCATTTGTTAGACTAAGGATTCATTTTTGAGGGCTGACTATAATGCACGTGATGTTGAAGCACGGCCAGCTAAAACCTGATAGGCTTTTCCACAATACAGTTTAAACACAGTTGTCTATGAGTTAAGTACGCTGGTTCACACAACAGAGTTTTCACGCATACATTTGTACATCAAATGATATATCGGAACGAACGATGCTGATGGCTTCTTTGGTGCTTGTAAGCGGTGGTCGGCGTTGTTTAATTTTCAAAATGACAAGGAAGTTATTGTCGTCAATTTACTAGTAACCAAATTAACATTTAGCTTAATGGGATGAGTGAACTTTTCCCATCGGGCAAAGGTGTTTGACCAATTAACTTCATCTTCCACGCGGACCTATCCATGAGACATGTCAAGCGGTCCAAAAAATCAGCCTACTCCGTCCATTCGAAAATGTCAAATTATGTCTGATAAACCTGCTTTTTAAGATTTCTGGTAGTGTAAATAATAGATAATTGAACGCATAGGCTAAACAAAGCCGCGGGCTTAGCCTTATGCCTGTTTCATCGTGAATTAATTTATTTTATGCGCTCTTCAGGTTAACGAAAACTATAGATCAAGTATACATTAATAGTAATCTTGCTATAAATACCCTGCCCCACTTAACCAGTTATTTTTCTATAGTTATTTTATCAGTATGTTTTAGTGTATTCGCCAGGAGACTTAACAACTTTAAATTTATCTAGTTTGTGACATGTTGGCTTTTTATACATGTAATGTGACTGAAGGTTTTCTAGCGTTGGCAGACTGACTTCGTTGTCGCAATGTACACGAATAGGGGACGCTGTCGGCCGACTTCTAAGGGGCGAATGTGGTCTTCAGTTGACGTTTAATAGACATTGCGGCTAATAGACGAAGCGAGTTGGCTAACCTATTAACCCTATTTACGAAGCGTCATTATTGAGTGAGGTTTTCCTGAATAGAAAAATAAGGGGTATTTACGCATAATAAATTAAATTAAGGCTGGCTATGTTCCCAGGACGACACTGAATTTTTTTTCTTATAAGTAGTGCATATTCTATTGAATATTTATATACATTTAACTGACATATTTCATTTGGCATATTGATCCCATTTCCGAGACGTTACAAAAGACGTTACAGCGCTTTTTAGCTTTCTCCTACTTATAATAACTGGTTGCGCGTATTAAAACAAACAAAAATGTAATAGACATTGAATGATGATTCTATTCGTTTCGATTGATGTATTAACTCTAATCCTGGAACGTCATCAAAAAAAGCTTAAACTTCCGTCAACATCCCCCCTCCTAAATAAGCTCACCTGTAAAAAAAAAATGTTCCAGCATCATATCCTCAAAAAAAAAGAACCGTCGTATTCGCTTTTGGGTTTTTTTCACCCAAACCAAATGTTTACTTCAGCTAAAAGAAGACGTATTGTGTTACTACTCGACTGGTCGAGATCTATCGACCAGTGTGAAGATTTAGCATTAACAAAGTGATAACGTAGAAATGTTCAATGTTTCTGGTATGTCTTTCATAAAATTTGTCAAGCAATATAAAAAAATTTGTCATCACGAAAGTGTTTCTGTATATCAGTCACTCAATTGATACGCAGAAAGCCGCTTGAAAAACCCCAAAATTATCATTTCTTTATTTTACATTTATCTCACTGGCGACGAGACAAATTTTCATCCGACTGCCTTTTTCAGTCTTTTAAAGTTCAAATATCAGTTTTATATATATGGACATGTATCGTGTGTGCTCAGCTTGTTGAGGTCTATCGATTATTAACAGAAAATCTCTTTTCAACATAGAGCAAGAATGATCCCTTTTACATAAATTTATTGTTATTAGGTAAACATCCAAAAAAAGTTCTCGAGAAAACTTTATAGTCTATTTCAGGCCCAATAATTTTCTTACGAGCGTGTAAGAGATCTGATTATTGATTTCACAAAGTGACTAAACAAGCATTACGGGTGAAAGAAGCTGAGTCCCAAAAAAGTATTCGCAGAATTGGGAAAAACAAAGTGAAATTTTACATTTTATCAGTTATGAACTACTGAAGCAAAAATCACCGATTTACCCTTAAATGTAGAAAACACGAACAATCAAAAATTTTTTAAATTCAATTGTACATAAATTCTGTAAAACTTGAGAAGACAAAGAACTTCCTAATATAAATGTATTATTTTTATTTTCAACGAATGTCAAATAAATCGTAAGAAAAAAAAACGACCAATTTGGCCCAACTTTATTACGCATATGGAAAAGCCAAACTCCCCCGGTTAAGAAGTATTGATTCAACCGGCTCCATCTAAGATTCATGCCTTTACAGGACAGAACATTTCCGATAAGAAATCGGCCTAATTTGATCTCTTTAAACGGCCGATTTGCGCTCGACGACCTAAAAATTGACGGACGTAAAGTCTTAGTAGTATCAGGAAAATATAATGGTTTGCGAGCATCGCCTCGCATCCATTTGACCGGTAATTGGTTTACCTGATATAATTTGTTCACCTGGGGTAACAGAAAGCGCAAACTGGTTGCAAATTAGTAGTGATCTTATCGCAGTAACCATAATCTAACTTAGACGATATCGTAATGCCGTTCTTTGTAGACGAAGGCGCAAACTTTTGCCCAATCGACACTTCCCAGGAAAGAACTCTGCGACCCACAAAAAATCAGCGCAGTATATATCCGTTTTGGGGCCGTTTTGGGTTAAACAGTTGACGAACCTAAATTTAGCAGTACGGATATATTATAAGAAATCCACCAAACGCTAGTTTATTGGGAGTTTTCCATGGCAATGACTTTAAAATATGGCTGGTTGTAAACAGATGTACAAACGCCAAACTAATGTTTATATTTAAATAAGTACGCCGAAAAATGTTTATCTTACACACAATGGTATGACAATAATGAAGACGATAGATCATTTGCCAGCTGTCAGCCAGTCTCAATTTTATTTGCAATGTTTGTTGTATTGAGATGCAGAATGATTGCTGTGTTAATACTCTACAATTTCAATTGAAGCGCGGGAAAATATAATGTTTGAACTGCTTGCAATTGCCGGGTATTCGGCATTATATTCAGCTGGAAATAGAGATAAAACCGCCATGGAATCTCTGCAACGAAAAGTGGAAGTGTGGAGACCATTTTTTCGTTTACCTCGCGTTTTTTTTTTAATTTTCTTTAAACCATATAATTGTAAATAAACGCCTAAACGCGAGACGTGGCAAATAAGGGGTTGGATCTAGTGAACGTCCATGTTTTACACGTCGCTTCAATCCATTACGCGCTCGTTTTAAACAAACGGAAAACATCACACGTTACTCAAGATGAAATCTAGAGATTCGCACGTCGAAATATTACCGTCTGCCGCGTCACGGCTTGTTGGTAATGAAGTCACGCTGGACACTTTATAATTAAAGGAAGAGAATAATACTATTAAGCGCATTATCGATTACTGGAAGCATAAGTGGGTCTCCACTACTACAGTATGCAAACGCTCTGATCGATTATTTGGAATTTGACATTCGGAGTGTAGTAGTGGGGCATTGTTTCGGCAATACATCTACGTTCTGCAGACAGCACAGGAGATGTGTTCGCTTCATACTAACTTTGATGGCTTGAGGCTCTCAAAAAATTTCTCATAAAAATTCAGATAAAGAAATATGCGACAAGAAGACATGAAAATCAAATGGGAGTCAGATTATGATCTGCTGGCTATCCCAAGCACAGTGCATTGATAAATCTCGTTCACTGTGGCGCGCATACAAACATGCTCTACTATAGCTATTCAGTAAAGCTTAGACATTTGAGTTTGAAAACGTACAAATGTTAAAATTTCTGACGAAAACATATTACTGACGACGATTGGTTTTTCAAAGACGTGTCCTAAGCCTGACGCCACTAAAGACTAACACAGCTAGGTTCAACAGCGTATTGGATTAGTTTGAACTGAATTGTTTTAGGTCCGTGTGGAGAAGCTATAAAAAGGGGCAAACGTCATGCAACTATATGAGTGCCTGTAATTAGTGCTAAAGTGAGGGGTTCGTTTAGGTGAAGGAAAGTTAACTCAAGGTGGTATTGGTTTTAAATGCGTGCGAGTAATACTTCCTTGAAGTACGTCCATTATAGCCGCAGGAGCAAATTTAAGTTATTTAAATTAAAAACATGAATGCAGATTTTAGGTAAAACACGATATACAATAAACTGTCATGGTTTTCCTTTCAATGCAGTTACGGTGTTCATGGTACTAGAACTACATAGTACATGTGGCCGATTGGACGCCCGCTACTTCTACGCATATAAATCACTTTAAATTTACTTCACTGATTGACACGTTGTTATTCTATGGAACCCAACAATTATAAAGGTGATAATACTAGTAATATGGCATAGATATTAAATATAGCTTAACCTGAACTATTACGCACAAATACTCGATTGGAATGCAACAATCTGTGTATATTGACGTTGCAATGTAAGGGAATAATCGAGCTTGAAATTCAGGAGTGTCATGAAATAGCTTCTCGTCATTGTGTCACTCTATCTATATCAGTGAATACATGTCGATGGCATTTGCTGTATCTTCGATTTTGTATCTAATTTAATTTTATTTTCTGGTTCCTTTCTCTGAATAGGCACAATCGCACTGGGCCTTCTGCACGTGATGATGCAGATGGCCATCGTCGCTGTGATTGCTACCGCCCTATTGAATCCCGAATTGTTGAATGATGGTAACGCTTCGAAGGAGACTCTTGTCGAGACCATCGATTTGGACCAGACTCGCATCGACGTCCATCAGACTACTCTTAAGCAGCTATCAGCTACGATGCGTACTACGCGGCAGGGCCTCTACTACGAGCTGTTGCAAAGCACGTTTTTCGGTTTCGCGTCAATGATGCTCATGTATGGGGCCATCTGGGGTCAACCATCATATCTGATGCCTTTCTTTGTCATAATGTGCTTTGACTTCGCCAATGCGATGCTGCGACTCGTCGGAAGCTTTGCGGAACGTCACGTACCGGCGCACGCCGGGGATCCCTCGAGCGGTTTCTATGTCATGATGACGGTAATTCTACGGGCGTACCTGCTCAATATGGTGTGGTCTTGCTACAAATTTTTAAGGCTTCGTCAGGAGCTTCTACGCAATCCACCGGCGACAATAGTAAGTCAGCCGCCGACCGTTCCACGACCAGCGCACGGGTCAAACGCTGAGGCTAGCGTACTTCTACCGGATTATGAGGCCACGCAGAAACATCCGTATACCTTCTATCCAGCTCCACCTCCGCCATACGCGACAGCCGTGCAGATGCCCGGCGTCGATCAGCTGGTTGCTCCCCCACCTTCGTATCAGGACATCGCTGGAACATCGCAGCAACAGTTACCCCAGTCTCAATCGCAACTGCAACCGCAGCCATTGCGAGTGGTCGTTCTGCCAGAAGCGACAGGGGTCCCACTGGTAGTCGCTGCAACACCTGCGGCTGGTAACCATAGAGCAGCCACGGGAGGCGAGTTTGAAGACGGCGTTGGCAGTGCCATTATCCGCGCAATATCCGCAGATGAGGCTCAAGCGGGCGATGCCGTGGGTGAGACCGATTCTCCACAATATTCAGTACTCGCCAACCAAGAGACTCAACCCGCTACTGCTGTTTCGAACGCGGCAACAGCATCATCCAAGAAAAAGGAGGATGGGAAGGAGAATGCTGCGAAAGCCGGAAAACATAACGACACGAGCGAATAAGCCTGTGTTTACGTTTGTGCCCTTTCACGTAAAAAAGAATAATCGTCATTGCTATTTAATGGGAACACATTTCATACTAGCAACAAAAAGGACTATAGAGAAGTGACAAACATAACGAACGTATAATGATAAAGATTTCGTGTGACACATCATATGGATGCGTCCGCAAAATAAGTACCGTTCAGGTACGGGCGGATGTAATTCAGTGTTCAGTATAAGAAAAGGAAGAAACGAAATTATTTGTAAAACAAAACAAAGCTATTAAATAAACGTGGAACCATAATGAAGACGGAGGGATACGGGAATGATAAATAGTTCGTACAGCGAATCCGCACAAGCCTCCACGAAGACCAGATGCGATCAAGTGGATGAGCTAGGGCAGAATGAGGCTCTAGTCGATTTGCCGTGGAGGCATTGAACGCTTTAGGGGAAGGTGATATTTTGAATTCTCCCAACAGCGCTTACATATGATGATGGAGGTGGCATTGATTCTTTGCCGTGATTGTCACCGCACTGCTAGATCCCGTTCAACTGAATAATGTGGAAAAGTTCGTTGAGCCCATCAACGATTTTACGAGTATCGCTTAAAACTTCATTGAGACACCCTTACGAAGCTACCAACGGAACGAAAAACAACAATCTTAGTAGTCGTTAAACACGTTTGGGGTAAGGCAGACCCGGAAAAAAACCGTAAATAAATATTATTAGAGCCATGAAAAACCGGAATAGCATCGCCGACTCTGACATATGTAGTTTCGATAGAAGAGAAAAATAATTTTAGTATTGCCTGTAAGTATTCAATAGGCGGAACAACTGAACGGATGTTCATCCCTAAAGGGAGAAATATTTTTGGACAAGATACTTTATGGTCGTGACGCGCCTTGGGCAGTATGACCATGACACCTGTCGAATTCGCAAGGCGTCTTTCATGGCCCCATTTCGTTTCGATTTGCTTATGTTCCTACGCCATCAAGTGTTACCAGTGTACCATTGGCACTCTCCCCTCGGCCCTCTTGCGCAGGGCGCTTTTGTGTAACAGATTAATTCAAAAGCGAGCCGCGTATACATGAAAAGTTGATTAGGTTCCGTGCTGCCGTTAGTCACAGGCTTGAGAAGTGCCGAGTTTTGTCTTCTTATCTGTTTTTTTTTGTTCAGCTTAATGGATTTGAATCAATTATTGCCCATCGGCAGTTTCATTTGGTTGTTTCTTAAGATCCCGTGTTATTTGCTCCTAGTACAATTCTTTATAAATTTTCTTGTATGCGTTGAACCGAATTTAGAAAAAAATTACCATTATACAGTCGAGAAATTTGTCTGCTAACTAATTTCACCGTCATTTTGGCATTGAGAGCTAATAAATCGATAGCGTTATAAAATAAAAAAAAAAAAAAAAAAAAAACACCACTTCGCTAAGATTCTAGAGCACTGTTACTCTGAACGTATAATTATTATTAATAATATTACAGCGGCAACAATCGTGTTCAGTGGCAAGAAAGTTAACTGAAGAGAAGTTCCACTACGTATAGATTCACGTATATATAATTATGACACAGACAGAAAGCAGGCCTTTGATTACATTATGTAACTGCTATCGACGATTACGTTGACGACAACAATATGTATTATTGAGCAGTGTGTGATCATATATCTACCATTATACATACATATGTATGCGGATTAGTATGTGAGTGAAGATCACAGGCAGGCACAGCTTTTTAGTTACTCGGTGCTCAGCCCTACAACCAGAAACGGTAACGACCGACTCGTTATGAGCAGTGACAATTTTGATGGCAATTTCTGCGAGTGATATCTTTTGGGGAGCGGAAAGTTCAAATGTTACTATACGTCCTAATCAATATGCACACAACTCTGAAATATCGAATACAAGATAGAAATTCAATCAATTTGATCAGACTTTTCTGCCATACAAAAACATTATGTATAGCATATGAAGAAAGGCATATTGTAGATAAACAAACAACTTTGTTTAGTTTCGAATTTAAATCTAGACTGTTATCATAACGTCTGTTAATACTGTTCGCAAAGATTTTAGAATTATCAATAGATGGAAAAAGATAAGGCTTACGTAATCCACATATTGTATCAGCTCTTAAGTATATAGATCAATTCTTCATAACAACAGGAAACGTACCTTTTTTACATTTAGATGATAAGTACAGCTTAATGAATAAGTGGCCCATAACTTTAGGACTCATTTGCTGTTATCTTCCACCAGCTGCAACCTGGCTGCTGACATAAAATTTCGACGAAACTTAAAAACTGGCAGGCGACGACGGCTTTTGTTCTATTTGATACCGCGAGCAGAGAAGAAACCTCATCTATTAAAGCACAACAAAGAACTACGAATTTTATGTTACCTAGCCGTGATAAAAACGAAAATAGGATACCATATCGGTTGCCTGCAGTTGTTTCTGCCGGGACTAGCGTAATAGGCGTTTGATTAGATAGTTTGTTATTCTTTTTTAAATCACTCTATTACTTCTCTATGAAACATGCGCGGAGCAGCTGTTACACTGTCTTGTCTATTTCCTTGATGAATACACACATGAGTGGGATATTGAAGACCATCGTTTTTAACACCGGCATTGGGGATTGTAGCGTTCGTTTTGCCTTGTCGACCATGAGATGCATAGATAAATAAATAAATAAATATCAAGAGTTTAAACATGCTAGAATGAAATTCAGGCAGAAATCTAATGAAGATAAGAACGTGCGCCAACAAATTTAACGAGCTTGTACCACTAACGCCAGTCCTATTATATGTGACGTTGCGAAGGGCGATATTTCAGTGGCCTTTAATCTCATATACGGTATAATTAAACAACTGGATTTTAGCACTGCTCTTTTATGATAAGCCTTCCGTAGCTGTTGATCTGTTGTTCCGTTTGTATTTATATGATGCACAGTTGTCATTGTGTTTTTGTACTGGTAAGAGAAATGAGTTATCATTTAGTTGCAATTAATAATTGGATTGCAGTGACCCGTTTGACAGTACATGACGCTTACGAATGGGCACTGCAGTGCCTGTTCTTATTATTGTAGTCCTAATATGACAGATGAAACAGAAAGATTTTGCTACTCCTGTTTTCATCGGATGTTACGCTGCTGTTGATCTCCGCACACAGCGGCCTTCCTAAGTAAAATGCTGTGACATGCTTATACTGCACAGATATATGTGAAGATACGTCTGGATTTAAATTCACGAACGTACGTAATAGCAAAAACAACGCCTCAAATGACAAGTAGCAAGAAGGACAAGAGAATCGGTAAAGCCTCTTGCGTCAAATAACGTTCAGATTTGAAAACGCTCCTATTTACTATAAATACATACTCATAAACAAGTCGGCCCTCTGATTCTCGTTCACAACCTGCAATCTGACTCTCGTACGTAATTTCCAGTGTCATATTCTTCCGATTGCGGTGCCCCGGTTTGCAGAGCCTTGTCTACCATGAGATACATAGTCGAGACAGTTGGTGTTAGCCTACGTAGATACGCTAAGATAGAAAGATATTCTATGTGATGGTGACCCGGTTAAGACAACCTCGTAAATGAAAAAAAAAACATGGATTTATCACACGCACTCAAAAACTTCTACGCTAAAGAGGGGAATATAGTTTTAGACTATAGCTGGTCGCTTTGATAGCAAAAAGAAAAGGTCTGTAGATTTGAAACGGTATCGAAACGTAAAACGGGAAGCGAAACAATGAAAATGAACAGGAAGACGGCAAATAAATTGGACCTGGAAACGGTGCGACAGGGCGTGATTTTTGACAGGTCCTTGTTGTTAACGTCAACGGTTGTCTTTTTAATCGTTGCCTATAGCAGCGGCGGGACTGATGAGACCTCATCAGCGCATCGAAAAGCAAACGATGAACATCTCTTTACAAACTATAATTGATTTCATTAGAGTAGAACTGGAAGAGAATAGCACTGCGTACGTATAAAAGTTATGCTTTGTCCCAAGCTATTTGTTTTTTCCTATCGTCTAAGATTGATTTTTCCACCCTTGCCGTCAGCCACCGAGAAGATTATCGACAATTTGCAGCTCATTAAGAAATATAGAAATACTTTGTGATGATCATTGCGATAGTAAGAACTATAATTATTAGTACTATTATTATCTTATCATAGCTAGTGTTATAGAGTAAGGAAAGCAGGCGGGCTGATAATGCTATTGCTGTTATTTTGACAACTAGATCATAATGCCTACAATTATACGGGGATAACGGTCACTTTTGGGAGACCAGAACGAAGACAACGAGAAATGTCGGTTGATAATAATAGACAAAAGAATCCCTGACGGGAAAAAAGAATGTCAACGGCAAATGAAAACGAGACACGAGGAGAAATAATCTACAACATACATCTACAACAAATTTGAATAAAGTATTTTGTTGGTACTCAAACCCAACTCTACTGTTTGAATATACTAGTATAAAATTAGAAATATGAGCTACTTATTATCCGTAGCATAATAGTTATTTAAGTAAATTTCATGCGAAGACCATAAAAAATTGTCACAGTGAACAGTTTATGTAAATCGTAAAAACAAGCATGGTAAAATCAAAAGGAATAATTTTTGTCTATCCAAGCAAACATATTAACGTGGATTTCAGCGCTTGTGATTTAGAAAAAAAATATGCACCGTCTACGCAAATTTTTGGTAACATCCAGTAGAAAAGAATTGGCGTTATTGGTATGTAAATGTTTTCTAGAGAGAAATAACCTACATTTGTCTTGGAAATTACAGCAGCGAGCATTTCTGTTTCATATCTGTGCCTCGTAAATGGAAACTACAACGAACAAAGTAGAAGGGTTATTCGTTAATTTTGTGCCGCCTTTATTAGATAGGTACCTAGGTTCACTAAAAGTTAGGCGTTTTAATTTAAATTTAAAAAAAAACCTATATATTCTCATTTAGAGATAACAGATACGTAGCAGATTACCTCTAATGAGGTAATTTTTTCTAATCTAACTTTTACGAGACAACTGGCTTCGTTCCTACAGTTAACATGACTGTTGCAGTCATGTTAACTGTATATAACAGTATACAAACAGTATACAACAGTACAATTGATATAATTGGGCTTTGTTGCATCGAAATGGGTCCGATTGGATTGGTTACTAGCGGCTAGGCTAAGTCTTGTACTGGGTTGATACGACCAAAATAATGATCATCATTTATTTACTTTTATGCTGCTTATTCTAAGATATAGGGGTACGCGAAAAGTATTCTATTGACATTGTTTTACCTAGGTATTTCCGCTATATATGATGAACTAGACGATTACATTTTCGGTTAGTAGCTTTTAGCCTAGTTCTAAAAACTCAGCGAGATCGCTAGAATTATTTAAGAATATATAGAGTATATTAAAGTATACATTTTACGTTTTCCTGGAAAAACACTGGATGGCGTCCAGGGCATTGAAGGAGATATCAATCGCTTTAGATTGCTCCGCTTCGGTTATTAAAAACACATACGAGAATTTTGCAAATCTGTCGGCCACATTCAACGTAGCCGATTGACTACTCTTTATCATTTTGTATACATTTTTTGAACAAGCACTAATTGGAGGTCCTGCAAACTTTTCACTGCCAATTACATCAATGTATCAATTGAATTTGGGATGGTCATATCTCTATGGCTTTGAGATGTTGATTTTACAATATATACAGCGTTGTCTTAGTGTCCTACACTCAATTAAAAAAAGTCAATCGAATCTAACAATTACATAAAAGTGTTATCAAGTAAATTGAACATTCCGTAGGCGCACTAGATCTCAACATGGAGGGGGCGTCATTGCGAGGCTGTTTTCTACGTTCGTCTATGCTTACCCTTGACTCGTATCTACTTTTCCTTGCTTTTATTTTCTCTATTTGCTTCTGCAGCAGAAATCTACTTCCGTCGTTTTTTTCGATAGTAGTCGTAATCAAATTTGGCTGCTACCGTTGTTGACTGAGCGTGTGCATCAAAAGAGCTTTTTTCGTCGGCGATTCCACCATGTCTGGACGCGGTATACCCCGTATTAACCGAATGATACGCCGGATCAGGGACAATTACCGTTCCGCCACTTCCGACAGAGTTGCCACCTTTAAGGCTTTCACCATACGAATCAATCGCGTCGTCACTGTCGCCAAACCCATTAAATATGTGGCCAAGAGTCGGTTCTGGATACCCGCCACTCCCGTACGTGGCCCCGTACGCGTGAAGACCACGCTTGTTGTCACTACTGCTGTGGTAGTTCTGAGGAAAGATGATATCACGCTGGATGAAGCCTTTGTTCCAAAGACCCGTTTGGTAGGGGTTATTGTGTCCGTAGCCAAACTCTCGGTGGAAATGCGGGTACGAGTCAAGTGTGACGACACGGATACGACGAGGCTTGTTGTAGTCCCCGTTGGCACCCGCCTGGAGATAGATCGTCATTGGGGGATGATTGTCGTCGCCGTCCTACGAACGCCAGATCGGGCGAATGAAACACATTGAAAACAAAAAAATAGACGGAAGAGAGAAATGACCCTTATAACCAGGGACAAATAAAAATAGCTTTGTCATGTAGAAAAATTATTAGTAGTGAGGGACGTGAGATGCAAGTTGCAAATGTACGAGTTCATATAGGATTTTACCAAAAGCGGGCTATTATCAGGTTGAGTTCGAAGGGGACCATGCCGATATTCAGTATATTCTCGCTTGCCCTGCAGACTAAATAGACAAACTGGACGCGTCATGGCTATCGCTTTTTTCCTTTGTCGACAAATAAAATTACATTGATCACAATACGACAAAACAACACGATTCTGTAAGAAGAAAAAGATTTGATAATTATGCTAGACGAAACTTTAAGTTAGAGTCTGCCTCGACGAAACGGTTGAAAACTGATGCTATAAAGAACCGGTTCTTGTTTCTTATATTGTGTTGCTTTAA
This sequence comes from Varroa destructor, assembly GCF_002443255.2. Taxonomy (NCBI): domain Eukaryota; kingdom Metazoa; phylum Arthropoda; class Arachnida; order Mesostigmata; family Varroidae; genus Varroa; species Varroa destructor. The sequence goes on along the minus strand of NW_019211458.1, from coordinate 21,871,960 downwards.
CAGCAGTTTTCCTACGGCTAACTAAAGTCATATGTTTTCATGATAGCTTAATGGGCAACGTATTTACGTTTTTAGATCTTAAGGAGATGTAGATTCGACTCCGGGCATAAACACACTTCGTCTTGTGCCGGGAGCCAGCCCTCTGATGAAATGCCTAATGGTGATGCCGGACGTAAGATTCTAAACCACCTGTATCTACGGCTTTGTACATTTTGCAAACCTCTTTTTTTTTTATCAATAAACATTCTAGGTATAAACGCCTTATAACATCGGCTCTTATTATTCATAAGCGGCATTGCTGCATAAACTGCATTACATTACATTATAGACGCCCATAAAAAAAAAGCGGAAATTAAAGTAAAATGTTGTTGATTCCATTTGAATGGATTGTACCGACACCCAGAACGATCTAATCGCTATTAGAGGTAACGAATTCAGCTTTCTCTTAAAACAGTAAAGCATAGAATGACTGTAGTGGATGATCGTGATTCGCGAAAGAAGCTTATTTACTGTACAAATAACATATAGTAGTGTTGCAGGAGTTGATATGTAAGTATTGTACTCAGTCGCAGCTTGTCCGTTAGCCATGCCGTGACCTTAAGTACGAAATTTTTCTATATGAATACCTACTGGATGAGATATGATTTGGCCGCTAGGATTGTTAGGCTCGAGAAATTCTTCACTTGAAATACGAAGAGTCCTTTTAAGCAAAATATACTCAAAATTTCAAACAATAAAGCAATTCGGACGTGTACCATAAACATAGTAAGCTAAGTTCGTAGATAAGGGGCATATACGTATTGTAGTAACACATGTACTCTTGCGCAGCTCTCGGCGCAGGTATTGCCGAATTTTGAGCTATCAGTTTTTTCAATCCCGTATAGCACGCAATCAACAACTATTATTAGTTAATATCAGCTGTTAAGAGTGAGAGAAGATTTCATGGGAAGCTCATTGACCGAGTTCTAAGTTGCGTGACGCAAACGAAACCAGTATTTGCACTATGAACGAACCTGCTCGTTAGACTTGTGGCTAGATTGTGGCGGCGGTAGATTGTACACATATGTTCGTTGATACGAAGGAGATGGCCTCCTGGGAGGGCGTGGGAGTGCATGCTCTCTGTAGTAGTCCTCGTCGTCGGGATCGTACTTGAATGGATCCGAGGGATTTGAGGGCCTTCGGTGATATCGCCGTCTTGGTGGAGGTCGCCTAAAAAAGGCAAACTTTTCGTTCAGCTACCTTGTATCGCTTTGTTTTGGCGCGCTTACCAAGTGGAGAATGTAGAATTAATTCGATGCTAGTTTTATGGCTGCCATGTACGTGAATGTCACGTTTATAAAACGTGAACTCATAGTTCATTTCGGGGCTGGTAGGAAATTATAAATAAAATTACAGTTTCAAAGCTCTGCTGGACAGTATATTTGTCATAATAGTTTGGCATAACATCCTGACCAAAGATGAACTCTACATATAGTGTATCAGTAGGATGCTGCTTCGAATAAATAAACGGAAAAAACGCAATACCCAAATGACTCATTGGCGTTTCAGAATAAAGTTTCATTCGAAATAACTATTCAAGTTCTGCGTTTCGAACTGCGTTAGCAGTTGCGTCAGACAGTAACACGAAAAAAACGTCCCTAATACTGTGTAATGTCGTTACATTTATTTGCTGCCTTTATAAACACGCGAATCTGCAATCCAATTTCTGCAAATAAGGAATAAACTAAGGTACAGCTACTTCTGATTTTATTATGTGCTTTAGATAGCTGCGGCCTATCGTTGATAAAAAATAACGTTTTACGCGTAACTAGAAGCGATGCGTTTGAATTACTTTGCCTCCCTTAAACACATGTTTAAATTTTCAGAATTGCACTAAAAATATACCGCTCGTTTGAACTACTTTTAATGTTAAGTAATCACTTTCGCTTTTATCACATACTATACATCGCAGAGCTACTGTTTGAGAATACGTTTGGGTGGAGCTGTACGCGTATACCATATGTAGGTACTATGTATATCATCTGCTTTCATTCGCTCGCAGGCCTGGTATTAATAAATGAAATACATTATAAAATATAGGTAAAATTCAAATAGACATCTGTGCTAGCCCAAAATATTTAACTGCGGAGTGTTCGTACCGCATATTTTTTAACTGTCACATGAGCGTGGAGGCAGATGCGAAGGTGATTTTTTACGCGGACGTAATGAAAAAGTCCATTGTGAAACAACGGAACATTTGGACCCTTTATGTCTCACCCGCAGTTCCCTGTCTTTCAGATTTTCAGTGAATCAGCAAAGATTCAGGCCGTGTCTGTGGACCAAGTTGCACAATTTAGCAAACTCTAATAACAAAAAGTCTATATTTGCTGAAATTTTAGAGAAAGCCGTAAACAACTTAAACTGTTAAGATGAATTATGCTTCGCTAATTCCCCCAAGAATCTGCCTTTGTTTTTACCGAAATCTATCGCTTCGAAACCTTATTATGAGTGCGTTATTATGACAACTGGCATCAAAATATCGTGATAAATTTCAAATTATGAATGTATAGGAGCAACGTATATGCTTCATTTACTGACTGGAGCAACCTACTTGGTGTTGTGTCCGAGGCGCTTGTGGCTACCTTTTAAATTTCGCGGCAAAATAGCATTTTGTTATGAGTGGATCTATGCTACAAAGAAGGGACATTTTCTCAACCGAAACTGTTGAAGGGGTATGTGGAAGGTGATGTAAGGGTTCTAGCAATTGGGGCTAACTGTTTTGATGCTAGACAGCCACGGGATACTGCTTACGCATGCTGATTCAGGTGATACTCATTTTGATTCAACTACCTTGGTTCCCTATGGAACTTTGCAAGCATTAAAATACTGCGGAAGCCCTCAGCGGTACACGTTTTCATAATGCATGTAAACCTGGACTCAGTGCCCACCTCAAGGCTGCTGCGCACTGTCCTCAATCTTGATTTTTTTTAAATGCATTCCTACTCAAAGCGTACGATATAGAAAAAAAAAAACCTTACTTATTATACTGTTTGAGAATACAGTTAGCCAATGAACTTTCCATTTGATGCTATAATTTATTTTTGCAGCCAAACCGAAAGTTCAAAGCATGACCAATAAATCGCAGGTATAATAACTGACTACTGGATTTCTTTGCCGTCTCAAGAGGCTGCCTGCTAATAACATGAATAGCAGCCCTGACCGTTCGGCTCTACCAAGAAAAACGGAAGATTGAATGCGTGCACATTGTAATATAAATAGTCGTTTCTAGGAGCAAGGGCATCTGCTCGAGCGGCGTCTGCTTAGCGAATGCTGCTTTCTGAATGTCAAAAGTCGGTTTGTTCGTTTTGAACGTAAGGGACTCGAAAGAGTCCCTTGCGTTCCTCCTCGAAGATGGACTGTCGTTTCGTTCGTTCTTCGTGACAGCAGCGAGTTTTTCCATTATTCGACGATACAAATTATGTCATTGTTATCTTGAGCGTAATACTTTACAACAAACTTTTGTCAGGTATAAGTTAAACCAACAGAAATGATGGAAGTTGAAGTACTTATTCTAAAATGTACTGTGCTGAAACTAGAAAAAAATACCGCTTAAAAATTCAAATTTTGTATAGGTGGAATGATGAGCACTTACTAAAGTGATGGAATATTAGCGGTAGATTATATCAATAAAAAATCGATAATAGCTCCGCTAGGCTTGAGAGTTGCGCAGCCTAATTCTCGCCGAATTCTGCAGGGGACATTGAAATATAAAATTCTAGCGTTAATTTTGGAATTCGCGGACTTCGAATCTAGAGTTAGTTACGGTTTTATAAGCCTTGTTACTGTAGTTTCGTCACGAGCATACAATTAGATTCAAGCAAAGTGGCTTGGACCTTTTTTTATTGCAGCTTAATAACTAGCTCTAAGGTCTATATGTGGTCATCAAAACGTAATGGCAAAAATTCTAGTAAATTTGGTTTGCAAAGCTGATACAGCTAATTGAGACAATTAATTTAATTATTTATATAATTATTAAGTAAACTCTTAAACATAATTGCATGTTTTATACAGGCCCATCATATACATTTTCCATAGTTCTACTCTAGTTAACGTGAGTAATCCGGACAAAATTGACCCGTGGTGTGTTCGCTTCATTTATTGCTGTGGAATACCCATTTGGATGGTCTTAACAGATTCTATTTTGTTGATATTATTGATATATATATATATATACATCTAGACTTTAGACGTTTCTTTCTTTAGCCTTCAAGTACGTGTTTTAAGAAGTCAGTATCGAGATATGTTTGGACTGTTCTTGTTCACGATGTCCCAAAAAATGCAGATTAACAACTCATTATCAGAATCATCATTCCTATCGGAATGATTAGAACCGAAAATTTAAATTCTTATACCTCTTCTACATCTAGATAACATGATATTCTAGTACGTCGTATCAAAGAAATTATAGTATAGATGATGATCTACTTTATGTAAACGTAATGCTAAAAAGTATTTTTATGGCGTACAGTCATCGATAGAGCAGTACATCTACTTTGCGTTACTAAGAAACTTCATATTCACCTACATTTACGCACCAACTGTTCTATTAGGTAAGATCACGATATAATCTCGTAATTTCGTGCACAATAATATCCTATGGTTCTTCCTCTCTACAGCTACTTTATATAAACCGCTAAAATATCATACATTTATGGATAATCTTCATACATGGCCGCGCTAGAAATGACGCTTAGATTCATTTGTTAATTTCGTAAAAAGTAAAAAAAAAAAAAAAAGGTAAGTGTAGCATAAAATGTTGGTAATATTTCTTATCCTTGAGCCAGTTTCAGCTGAGATTGGCAATCTCAGATTGTCGTGTGCTGATTTGAGGCTGAAACAGAGCGTATATGAGCCAAAGTTAAGCGTGAGCGCAAATGGGGCATCTGTAAAAAAAAGTCCCCAAACATCTATATACAGCCCTGTAGACGGTTTTGAGCGAGCTATCAGAAACATTTTACTGAAGAAGATTCTTAAAGAAAAACGAGCTGTCAAGCTATTAGTTAGCCAGTTATAAAATTCGCCGTTTTGTCAACTTCAAGTTGTAGGTCTGAAGGTTAAAGTTTTATTTGACTTCGTCAAGCCACTCTAATTTTCTCTAAGCGTGGCTGCGTATCAAATATATTTAAAAAAAAAAAAAGTGTATCTGATCAAATATGTAGAAAACACTTTTTCTTACAGCGAGTAGCATAAGCCGAGTTTGCGGAAGGATTTTGGTGGTTCTCGCAGTGGTATCATGGAGTAGCTGTCAAAAAAACAAATCGTTTATACTGATGTACTAAGAGAATTTTCCCTATAACAAGTCGACACCTCTTCGAAAAAAACTTTTTATAGGCAAGAACGTATTTCGTCTAATAACGTATACGGTATACAGGTCTACAACGGAATGTACTTTTTTCACGCGATTTTTGTAAGTGAGCTAAGTTGCGTTACCTGTGCCCGTATCGCGGATAGCCCTCCTCGTCTGAGTGACGGGAGCTAAATAGGAAGTGACTCAGCAATCTGGAGAGAAACTGTGATTGAACGAGTGTTGTGTGCACGACTGATACGAATAGCGTCAACAAGAGAGTGAACCGCATTACTTAGCTCATTAGATCACTTCAGTTTTACTCCACTATAGTAGCTCCACTTTGTTGTCGTTCTTGCACTCTATCTTCAACTGCGCCAAGTATCTATTAGGCGTCTCGAGCGATGGACTGGACAAATATAATGCGATCTGTAGAAATGAAAAGACATCAAGCTCAGCGTATCTAATCAGTCCGTGTCCGAACAAAACCAAACAAACGTACACTATTGGTATCACTTGAGCAACTTGTAGACGGACGCTGTTAGGAACAGGCCTGCACTGATTTCGGCAGCTGTTGGTACATTGACTCGTTCTGGCTACTCCCTTTGCTGCCGCATCTGCTCATCAGTGCGCCATTTGATGGGTCTCTCGATGAAATATCTTATGTTTGTTTGTACGGAGTAGAACGATCGAACGCTTTGGTGACCAGGCAGCACAAGGGATCATTGGGCAAGGGTCCGATACAGAGGCTAAACTACCCTAAGGAACGGGGTCGGGCTGGCATCTAGACTCGAGACGAACGCACAGACAACGCTAGCGGCCGCTGCAGCAAATGTCTCAGATACCCACACAGATCGAAAGTGCTCAGCCACTGCGCCACATAATCAGCTCTCGTTGCAGTGGCCCCTAAGTTTGCCTGTCTGCCTGCCTCAAGGCAGCGGCGTTTTCTCGCGTTTACGGAAGCAACGGAGAGATGGGATGGGGCGGGCGGGCGGGCGATCAGGCTGAACAGCTGAGTTCAGCTTATTTTTATGCCGCGCCACGCAATGCTATATGCGCCTGTTTGTCAGTAACGGTAGTACCACCATTCGTAGCCGTGGTAATATTATGGTGGGTGTTGTTTTGCATCTCGGATTGCTGATTGCTTGACGCCTGGCACTGCTGCAGCTGTTGCTGCTGCCATCCAAATCCGACTGGGCTGGGAATGAATGAACGACTCACCGCCACCGCTTTTCTCCAGAAGCGTTCCCCTCCAGAGGCGGTCAGGCGAGAAGTGACGACGGCTAACTGTAGTAGTAGCTTATGGTTTCTACAGTCACAGCAAGATGTCAGGCATTACTTACAATGGCACTATCTGAGTGTTACTAGCTAAGCAATTGAACTGAGAGGATAGGATCTTCTTCGTCATGGGAAGCTGAAAACCCGTTCTGTGTACTGCTGAGCCGCTCACGTCGTTGTCAATGACGAAGGCCCAACGAACTGTTTCGGCTGGACTATACTAAATGTACATGGTTACGTATTGTGACGGACTAACCTAACTGGAGTTAATATAAGCATGAGGTTCATATGCGCAGCTCAGCAAATATTATAATACGGTAACGGGGCTTCTCACAGGTAAGTATAACGAAAGGCATATCTTAATACACTTGCCTTCAATTAGAATGTATTGAAAACAGCGTATAATGTGGCTAGCCTTTGTTGAAAGTTAATCGTTGAATAAAATAAAAATTAACTTCCGTACGTAATTCCTAATTAACGCAAGACTCCATGGCTCAACTTCATCAATATATATCCATTATATATATATATCTATCCATTGATCGCAATGGAAATTGAATTTTGTGCGAACTTATTACAGAAGAATTAAGACTATCATTAATTAACATTAATTAACAAGAATCAGGGCTAAGGCGTCAATAGGCTAAAAAAACTTATGTTAGAATGTTATGTAGCAAAGCTCTTCCTGAATTATCTTATTTCCTTATTAATAAAAGTGTTAAAAAATAGTAAAAAAAATAATAAATTATCCTTGAATCTAGTTGTTCTTTCGTTTGATTCTATGGTTACGAAATAAGAAGATATTTTTCTTATGTTATTATATGCATTAAATAACCTTTTGATAATAATTTCTATATAGAACGATTTATATGAGGTGGCAGCACTGTCGCAACCTATTAAATAAACACATGGAAAAAGACTGGGTAATTATTGCAACATCGTAATTCAAGCGCTTCAAGCTAACGTTCACAAATGTATTACCGTTTTCATAATAGAATATGATCTTTTTATAAGTTATTTGCGTGGAAGTATTCAATGTAATGTTCGTAACCATAATAACTTCGTTTATCCAAGCATTGCATTGCTGATTGTATGTAATACGATTTTAAATCATCATTTAGCTAATAAACGTTCTAATATATATATATATATATATATATATATATATATATATATATAAAGCAATGCGCTTCTTTATTGTGCTCTTACCAACGGCGTGTTTGTTTGGTCCGCCAATTCGAGTCGCCTTAAAGAGTTCCATGATAAATATGCGAAGACATTTTGAAAGTTCTGTTCACTGCCTATTCTTGAAAACTACACATCATAGCCTTGAGTAATATCAGTAGCGTCTCTTGGGCGCCAAACTGGTCGGCGGAAGCGATCTACACAACTGGTCATTGGTACTGTCAAATAAGCTCACATCTATTCTCGTCGTCACGGAAGCTCCTTAGAGATGGCACTAGCGCTCGTCATGCAGCGCTTCTAATGAAGGGTAATTGCGGTCACTCTGCCACTCTTCGTATTCAATGGAGTAGCGTAGTCCGTGAGCAGAATTATTCCGCAAGCAGCGAAGCGCTAAGCAAACCGAATGGCTCATATTTGTTCCGAGAAATGGGATCTGTAATGTTGAAGCGCCGTTAAGACCAAGTGGACATCCGAACAAGAAGCATTTCATTGTTCTTATATATATATTTTTTTCTCAGTGTCGTACTTCAGATGCGATAGACAGCCGACACAGAGGTAGCTCGTTATTTCTTAATCAACTTCGCTTACACAGCTTTATGAAAACAATTATTTTTCCTTTAAAAAACATTCTGCATTCACTTTCGTTCCACATCAGATAACCACAAAATTACGCCAAAAGTTTAGATGTTTTCATTGGCCGGCGGGGTGTTCCGGAACTTTTATTGTTTCTCCCGGAGAGTCCGTGGGCACGAACTCCGGTGAAAATCAGCCGAACCTCATCATTAGTCTCAGTGCTTAGCATGAACGATTCTTGGTCGAAGCAGAACTTCACCTCGATTTTCCTAATAGAAACTCGTGTAATTACCTTACTCAGTTCCGTGTTTTCAATGTGCTGTGAATACGCATAGACGTTGCTGTATAAAAAAAACTTTCTTTTTACTTATACTTTAAGACCATTTTTCATTTGATACAAGTACTATATGCATGGGTTATAAAGAGACTCGAATCGATTGTCTCAAACGAATTAAGCAGAATTGATTTTTTTTTATTAATTCAAGACTGTTTTTTAATATGACACGTAACTTGGTTGCTTGCAAGTAACTAGACCTGATGAAAATACAAAATTCGGTATTTCGATGTCCGTTAATTGAAAGGCGGTGTTTTTTTCTAATCTAATGGATGTACAGTTATGTGACTGACACACTTTTAGTACCACTATGCTATGTGTTTCTATTTTTTAACGTACAACTATTTTTTATTCAACAAACAGAGCGTGCCAGACATTTAAAATGGTGTGAAATTTTAAATTGGCCAAGTGTAAATAATAGATGATTCTAGTCGGTTGGCCATCCAGCGCATAACTATACCGTGCTGTAGTATAATTTCATATGGTATATATAGAAATTGCCAGCAAAAACAAAAAGTGTTTTTTCTGGTGTGCACGTTGTCGTCCCATAAACAATGTTAAAAAAAACATTGTTGACACTTCAAGTCAGTTCCGCAACAAGCACTACATGCTTATTTTACTTAAAACATGCCAGCACTCAACAATTAAGCGGACCAGACATTAGAGAATATCTCAGTGAACTTTATACCGGACGATCACATACGACAACCGTACCAATCAACATCGACCTCTGAATATAACTGTATTTTTATTTTTAAGCTTCATTTGCGTGAATTTGCGGGTCCGTGTTTGTCTGCACTTCTATTGTATTCAATTACGGTTGAAAATACAATGGCTGACGCTATCAATAGAAGCCCTTTCATCATCTGGCTGGCATGGCCATGAAGATTATTAATGCGCTTGCCTCAAGAAGACTGAACATTGAAATGAATGATTTCATTAATCTGCGACAAAAAATTTACCGCTGATTAAATAATTAATTTAATATGCAAAATTGGTTCCTTATGTATTTAGAAACCGAATCTACTGTTTATTAATATATAGAGATAGTTCGACTCTAGACGAATACTTAGCGATAAGTTTAGTGTTCCTGCTTTTAGAAACCTTAGCCGACGATGAGCGCAGCGTCGGTGATGCGCCATACAAAAAAGGCCAGTATTTGACATCACGCTAGACAAATTGAACACACATTCTGCTACAGGTTAGATAATTCTCCTCGTGGGACATATCAAGACGTTTCTAGATGCTTCTTAGCAACCTTAATGATAATGGCTACACCGTTCTTTCTATAGCATTTTGACTAGCGCCATCTCGCAGTTGTCAAACAGTACGTTTTTCATAAACGCCACAGCATACCGCAAACAAGTAAACATTTATTTAGCCTCAAATCAACTGGGTGATTAAGTCTCACTTCAAAGATTAGAGTTGCCATTGAAATCTTGATAAGTTAGTTACAAGAGGCGAGAAAAAACAGAAGACCAGATGGGAGTTAGTGGTTTTGGCTTTCGTAACGTAAGCGGAAGGGCTTCGAACGAAGTCGCCTTTGAGACGTTCGACATGGGCGAGGGATTTCGCGAGGCTGAGTTTTCTATTTTTGACGGCGGAAAAATAAAGCACTACCAGCATCTCCTATTCGTAGAGACCGTTGGCTTAGGAGGCTTTAGGGCCGTCCAAGTCCCCGTCAGAAGGCGGACAATCAGCGTTATACGCGTGAACATAATCATCCCTTTGGTGAGCTCAACATGCTTACTGGTTTATCAGGCCACTGCTTGGGCCAATATTTCGTCATGACTACCGCTCCAGCAAGCAACTGGCGAGGATAGTCGCAGTCGGGATGAATGGAGAGGGAGAACTGAGAGAGAACGATTGTGCGCCCAAGTTTGCTTCTGGTTAGAATAGGGATATATTTGTAAGTTACTATATTTTGTTTTTGTTTATTTAATTGTTTTCTTATGAAACGCAAGGCTAAGACATGTGCGAAAAAAGCCATCTGCAAAAATGGTTTGTTAGCTCTCTCAAGCTACAGTGGCATTAAACACTATAATAAAAACTAATCTCAACTAGACAGCGTCTAATATGATGTTTGCAACTGTCGTTGTCGTCGACGACGGCTGCCTGCTCAAAGTTTCATTCTACTGTCTTTAAAATCATATATATATATATATATATATACAGAAAAATGGGTTTCAGTGAAAAATAAACAAGAAGTAGTGATCTCAGGTGGTTTGGCAAGACAATGTGAATAGAATCATCATTTCCAGGAAAGTTTAGTACTCTAAAATATGTTTAATGTAAATTGTTCAGCTTGTTTCAAAACAGACACCTTTATATATCTTTTATATATGAAAAAAAGAAAAAAAGGTTATTTCGAGAAGAACAAACAACTGAACAAAGACACGCAAATAAAAACAGCGAACACTAACATCTGGTTAGAGTTTATTACAATCAAATGCCCTACACCCCCCTTCCCCTGACATTCGTTCAGCTCCTCGAGATGATCGAAAGCAACCAACGATGTCGGAACAATTAGATTTTCGAAGCGAATTACATGTAACTTAAGTGCCCCAGGCGATTTGGAGGCTAACAAAAAATGGCGGGGCGATCATTGTAGTCCCGTAACGCCCGCAGGTAAGAACAGTTTCGTCGAAGCAGGCTAATTTGCACCGGCCGATCGATCGATCGATCGATGGAGTGAGCGATATCGCTTATCATAATTTAATCTTGCCTGCTTGTTATAATTTGTAGTTTTTCCAGCTGTTTTGTTTAAAACGGTAGAGGATGATGTTATGTAGTATTTTATATAACGAAACTGATATCCGATCCGATTTGTTGCTTTATAAAACATCTGGTCGGTTCGTAAGCCAATATCACGAGTGTCTCAGCGTTTACTACGGTGGGCAGTACAGTCCCCATATATGCGCTGGCTGTGTGTCATCGTAAGAGTTCTCCTGTTTCTTTTTATGTCTGAACCAAATAATGTACTTCTTAAGGCACTCTGCCGATTCATTGTTTAATTCGAAAAAATATGCCTTCCAAAACTAAACTTATTCGTCCGTAAAATATACCAGCAAGCGATGCCTTGTAGGGGCTGTATGAGCCAGTACTTACGACAGCTATGGGCGAGCCCGTTTTTACCAAAAAAGGCGGTGGACTTTCCTTTGTGCATGGCCTGTTGCCAGTTGCCCTTAGTATTTCTAGTGCACTGCATTCTAGCATTGTCAGAAGGGATGCTTTTTCGCCAAAGGAAGTCCTCATTTGTGAATTCATGGGTACGATCGAAGCACTGCAGAATGACTGATTTTGCAACTATTGGTTTAATGTTTCGACTTGAGGCTTTTGGCTGCTTACTAGTCGTTTAACAAAATGTGTTCTTTAAATTTGCGAGTTATTTCATAATAGTAACCATGAGTGACACTATATTAAAACGTTTAAAGATAGGTATATGTATCCATACATATTGTATGTCAGAAATCCGAGGGCTTAAAATTTAGACTGATAATAAACTAGAAGTACAAAGACCCAAAACGGCAACAGGTCTAAAAAATGTCCAAAAGCTGTCTAATCCCCGCAGCCTATGGACAACCTTGTAAGCACCAGAAGATGTTTCGGGATTAGCCTTTAATATCTGCCTGGATATTATAAGACTATCAGAGACTCTTTTTGCTGCATTTTCTAACACATTTCCGATTCTTGCAGTCTCCATATCCTAATATCAGGGGAGATTTTCCTTTTAATCATGATCAGCCTTTCCGCAAATTTCATGATAACCGACAGCAACATGTACCCTTTATTATATAGGTTCATAATTTCCGCGCAAAAACATTGCATAATAAATGATCTTCGTTCATATTCATAAAGCGAAGCTTTACGATGACGGCCAATAAGGCTGTAGTATTTTTTTTTCTAGGAAGAAGGACGTGTTCTAAATAGCGGAGGAATACGCGACAACTAAAACGAGCAACCAGCTAAAACATATGTCAATATATACCAATCACACATTGCTCAACCTACTTTCATATTTTCGTGTCCTACTACTTATATAGCTATTTTGTAAAAAGTACTAGTGACTTTGACTAGATCTAGATAAATTGATCATACCTATATCTAATATGAATATCAATAATATGAACACCTATCTGTTAGTGTTATTGTTTTGTGATTTTAGCCTTGCTTGCGTTGAATTGAATGATATTATTTAACGAACTCGCCACTCCGATTCCAGAATTGGCGCTGACCCGCGTTCTTTATATCCGTACGTCCAGCATTAACAAACAAAATTGCTTCCTCCTTGGTCAGTTCCTTAAAACCTTATGGCTGACCATTTGACCTAGCTCTGCGTTCGCGTCTGCGTCAGGTGTTTTTCGCCATTGAATTTGGGTTAGACAAATAGTGATTGTTTGGCAAACTGGTGACGGTTAAGGCAGAATTTGTTATTGACGTTGCGACTGCGTTGCTACACAGTTTGAGCGACGCTGCAGTGTTCGAACAACATCAGTTTCTTACGTCTCTGTTATTGGGCCGCTGATTATATCTTAAGAGAATCATTGTTTAGTTCCACTAAAGATTGGCGCACTTAACAAAGATATCATCCTTTAGTTGGCCTTCTTCCTGGACCCCGAGCCTAACGAAGTTATATAAACCAGGACAATCCTGCGAACCTGAAAATGACAGGGTGCGCCTTAGCAGCTGCTGTAATAACCAGAAAAACCGGCGCTCTAAAAATGCCAACCACTAGAGTTTATCTCACTTCGAAGGCTGATCTTGTTTCTGAAATGTTACTAACCATGACTAAAGCTTCTTATTTGTTAATGTGCATATGTATTTCTTACCTATTAAATCAGGACACAATTGTATATTGTTTACGGAAAATATTTTACTATAAATACGTTCATTTTTGTGGAATAATGTGCAAATGTATATATGGAACTACAAGTAAGTAAATATAAAGGTAATATGTTGTTTTTATATTGCAGATGAATAATTTGTTTAATATATCATAGTATGACTTATAATAAGGTGTTCGGTCGTGGATAAAATAAATAAAAAAAACTCGAAAACAATGCGGCGAAAAGGCAGAATTACTCGAAAAGATCGATTTGTAATGCTTCCGCAATTACATCATAGGATGGCAAAGTGCGAAGCCATTATGTCCATGGGTCTTCGAAATTTGTGTATGGACGAATAGTTTTTGCTGTTGTAAACCAGTTAGAAGATCTCGGCTACATTCTGTACAGAAGTGTGCGCTTCTTAGATCAACTAAACACTTCGAAATTTAAACACTTGAAGGTTCGGGAAAGATTCATTCTTCAAATGAATCGCATTGCGAAATGTTAGATAGTAATACATTCAACCGGTCTACAAGCGCGCTGATGAATGATCTTACAAGTTCCTTGCAAACGCAAAATAATAATCTGGGCTGTGATTTTTATCCATGGTGCAGGAACCTTACAGTTCGTCAACGGGCTTATAGAAGAATGACAAAACAGTGAGGTGGTTCATATGCCGCCCCAAATACGAATATCGTTTCTGGATGGGATCTGTGCCCATGCACAAGAAGTCATCATGTCATATGGTAAAGTGTGCCTCTGAGATGTTCATTGCTAACGATGCTGAAGTTTTGCCATTGCCTAAAAAACCACTCGACTCGAAAATGTGTGTTTCTTCGATCGCGCATTAAATTTATCAGAACAAAAGCGCTTCAAGGGGGGAACTGAAAGGAACTGCCATCGGAGCTGGCTTTTTCAACCTCTGTAATCAGCTATGCCGACCTACTGAAGCAGACAGGCCTTCTCGACACGAGTCAAGCAGCGTATTTTCCTCGGGAGTAAGCCAATAAAAAAATATCAAGCGAAGCAACGATGTACGAGCATTTGACGTCATGAATGAGCTGATGTTGCGACTCCGGTTGGGGGAAACAAGGTCGTTCTTATATTCTGTATAAATTACTGGATCGAGCTATTTCTAAAATTACCTTTCAGCTGAGATGCCTACAGATTTCAGACATTTACACATTGTACGTTACCAGACTGCCTCTTGCTTACGTAATTGCGCTTCCATGGTTAAAGTTGTTATTCTCCGCGGACGACAGAAGTGTCATTGCGCACGTTACCGAAAAACACAGGAAGGCTGTGCCGGCGGTATGGACGGTTAAATTGCCGCATCGCTTGTCCGTCGAAGCTTTTCTCCCTTTGATCAACCTCAAAGTAAATCCCAACATATGGGGTGCGCGTCATTTAGGGAAACCTTAGAGCGCAGAACGTCGAACAATTAAATCGCGTCCAAGCCATCTTCCTCAAAAAAGCACTGGGACAACACATAGTGAATCGAAATCGCCTCGCGTACCTGATTTGTCATTGCTGCCTAAGGCCCTTTGCCGTCACTTTGAGCTCCTAACGGCAAATGTTCCCAAAACAACTCGTGGAGATTGCTGGGGTTTCTTTGCGATAAAAAACTACGAGTAAAACGGGACGAGTGGCTAAACAGACATCGCTCGTCGTCACTCGCTTTGCAGTCCCTGAGTTTTACTATGGACTTTACAAAAAAATTAGGTCTCCACAAGCTTGACGATACATATATGTGCCTAGGTGCAGAGGAAATGATGATAGATATTAGGTCGCTCTTTGCCCCCTAGAACGATCTTCACGACGCTTGGCAAATCCCTTAAATCAGTTTTATAAGGCAAACGAGATTCAATTAAAAAGGTAATTCTATGTACTCTCTCTGTTTTCGGGATATTGTGTTGTAACCTGTGTACATGACAGCTTCAAGTACTACCAGCGGAGGCGAATAAATGAAACCTTATTGATGTTCCAGTTACTGCAAGGAGTTTGTAGAGACAAGTCAGTCGCACGAGGCAATGCACTGAAAAGCAGTGGTACTACACGAGAAGACGACGGCGACAAAATCTCTTGCGAGAGATCTCATGCGCTCAAATTAATGACGTACGAAAGCAACTGACCTATATAACTTGATAATAAAAAACGAAATAAGAATGAAAAGCTTCAAGGAAACGTTCACGCATTTAAGAAGATCCGGAAGTTAGCAAAAAATTAAATGTACAAGATTATATTGTTAACAGTGTAATTGTGCCACAGCTATCGGCATATGCGTCCTATCTTTTCCAGGAATTTCTATTGTAAAATAAGGTCGATCAGTCCAATAAATCCTGTAAAGATCCTGTAGTTTCAACACATAGCTCGTAGACGTAGTATATTGTTGATACTACGGGTCTTAAATTTACAAATGCGTAAATATTTCATTGGACATTTAGTTATAATTTTATGCATTTAACATAAAACTAATTTCACTTGTTGTAATTTTTTTTAAAGCATTTTAATGTTCTATTTGAAGTTCTAACAAAAGATTCAGCGCAGTACGGCCACTCACTGCCTTTTGTCCGCAGGACCAAAAAGTATGTCTCCAGTGATCAATTCGTGTACCATTGAACAATTCTTGTTTCACAGTGAATTTCGGCGTCTTGTTGGTACCGTTTTATGGTGGTAATCTGCATTATGGTAATCTTAAACGAAGTCGCCTATTGAAACGGCCCAATATGACGGTGTCAAAGTCTACTGAAACGATCTGGATCGTTTGCGGCAATTGTCGTATGGCTGAACCCGTAATTTATGCCAATTAAGCCAAACAAGCTTCATCTGTCATGGTCAGGAACGCGGGTCACATTCTTGTTTATGGCCAACCCGAAACTGCTTATGACCCCATAGATCGCTTTATTAGTGATAACTCACTTAATGACGGCTCGATATTTGTATATGCCAGCTAGATTCATGCAAGTTCTAAACTACGAAGTATGTATATGACTTTAGCTACACTGTGCTGACCAATCGAGGGTTTCAAACAATCGTTTGCTATGTCACTTTAGCACTTTATATGTAATTTCTATACAATCAATGAGCTTGAAGAAGAACGTGAACGGTTTTCTGCATTTATTGCGCGAACTTAGACCGATGTATCACAGGTGACAAGGTTAAAATTTACTGCTTTGAAGGTTGTTGCACGGAAACATGCAATTTAACTCAGTTCCATAGTCAGCTTTTTGCTAAGGTCGATTCGGATAAAGCTACAACACCAAAGAACGTTACCTAGAATTCTATTATTATTTAACACCTATGATTTTCCAGTTAACTAAAGGAACGCGCTGTGTTTTTATCAAAATCAACTCGTGTATCGCAAAGAACTGAGCTTCAACCTAAGCAGAGCCATTCCGTAGTTTGACATAACCGGAGTTAATTAATTCCAGGATTGCTGTATGTATGAATATGTATATAGCTTTTAAGTGAAGAATATAAAAGTTCCAAAATTGCCTAAGTCATTAATCAAACTTATTTCGTATGTCGATTTTACTTACGCCTTCTTGATACCTTTGTACTGATTCTTCATAGGAGACCGAAGCGTGCAAAAAGACAAGGCGCAATAGCCAACATTTGCGTTTGAGGGCTGAAACTGTGCGGAGAAACGTTATTTCTACAGTTATGCGTGCATCGTATAGCAACTGTTGGCGTGGTAACAATTCATTTGTTTCTCTTTTAGTTTGAGTCTCATGCGCAGGATTATTGGAATACTCTTCTTAATGCTACAGTATAACTATAAATCTTCGTTCTGCAGGTTTTCGGCCAATGGTCGAAACGTTATCTTTTTCTACCCACTTTTATCTATCTGTCATATCTAACAAGATTTTTACTATACTTCCTCTCTTTTTAAGGTTGACGCCTTTGGATGTTAAGAAGATCGGAATTAGCTGCTAAAGTAGAATGAGGCGAAGATATAATCTGTTCATGTTATCTATCACAGTTGAAATTTTTATATTTGTGCAATAAGTAGAACAATCTTCAAAACGGTTATAATGGTCTTGATTATACTTTGGATTGGCTTGGCTTGTAAACGACAAGTGGGAAAAGCATCGGGTTCATGGTCAAAGTAAGCAAGTTCCCCATCGATTCCCAAGTTGCTGAACCTTGTTTCCATCAAAAACGGCTATTTAGCAACTCCAGCATTGACAGAATATATTTTTACCACAGATCGAGTGGTAGCAGCCAATGAGTACCAGTAGATACGATCAGGACGGTTATCACGCACTTCTTTCTCAGACAACCGCTAAAGGAACCAATACTGATTCCAGTGATGCATCAAGATCTGGCGCATCGTAAAAAATCTGCAGTTGGCGACGGCCAAGGAAGTAAAAAGCATGGTGAAGTCAGAAATGCTACAGGTTGTTGGCTCGGCTTTTTTCGGCGGCGTTATGCGAAAGGCAGAAGAGCTACAATACGAAAGACGACAACGACAAAACTTCCTCCCTGGAGTCTGAGGCAGAAGAAATATACATGATACCCCGCCAACACATTACACTTGATTTCAAAATTTTCTTAGCTTTGTATGGGCTTTCTGAGAGATCGCTCTTCGCCTCACAGGACCCTACACAACACCATCTGTCAGGGGCCCGTGAGTTTAGTGTTTGTCCCACGGGACCATTCAGGAAAATGTGTCCGGGTGTGTGAGATAGAAAAGCAAAGTTTACTTTGAACGAAATGCTTTGATCGCCAAGTCGTATCAGGACTCGGCTCGGTGTTTTATTCACGCGCAAGTCACAAATCTGTTGAAGTGCTAAAGTTCGAAATGCCATTGAGGATATGGAGTTGCCGAGAGACATGAGAAAAAGGCAACCGATGTGTCAATCATAATGGATGCACAGAGGAAAGTTGTTTTCGTAATAGTGGCTCGAATAGCGGATCATTGGCCACAACGCGTCTGATGCTTGAATTTACGAAAAAATTACGCTTAGAATAGAATAGAATAGAATAGAATGGAATAAAGATGGCTATGCGGGACCTAAACCTCGACGTATTTGTTGGGTAGTAACAGTCAGACTTCAAAACTATCACACGTCTGCAGCGAGCACTAAGCTTAGTGGCCTCTTGAACGATGTTTTCTTCTCTTCTAAGGTTCTAATCCACATGAAGCCCCAGGTACAATTAAATATTCAAATTTTTTCATCGTTTTCTGGATTATGACCACAGCGACTAAGCGGTGTGATTCACTGTCGAGTGTTTCTCGAAAACGGTAGTTAATGTTGTAAACATGGGCTAGAAGCTAAATAAGTGTAGCAAGAATCAGAGTGGCAATATGTAAGGTGTATTGAAAAAGAAGTCTATTTTTTCCAATTTTTACTTTGAAATCCGTTAACTAGGCGACTGTTGTGTTTTTTTTTTCTTTTAACTTCTACTAATACGCGAGGTTCTGGCATGATCTAGGTCCTACATTTAGTAGGTCCTAAATGCAATTATTTAATGTGGCTTGAAAGAACATCTGCTGATTAGCATTAGAGTAGAACTCTCCTTCCAATTCGTAACTTGCCCACCAGGTGCATTTAGTCTAGAGTTGCCTAGTAGCGTTAGGCACTAGATGTTCTTGGGCGTCGTATTTGCCTACTCTTTTTTTCAGAAGAGGCAAATATTACACTCTTCGTATTCCAATAATGCTAAATACAAGTTACCTGCCTGAATAGCAGGTTGTGCATCTTCGATGGTTCTCCGGGTCGTCACGCGCGTCGTTCTCGATAGACTTTATCAGTCAGTCGGCTGGTGTAGAACTGCATCAACAAGAATGAATTACGACTTAGAGTGTCAGTAGACGCAACGAATAGCAGAAACAAAGTCCTAATTGCTTAGTAGTATGACGAAAACGTAAACTCTATGGCTATTGCGGCCGTACCAAACTCACATTAGTTTGCCATAGGCCCAAACTACTGTTATTATTACTTTTAAATTATATACACAACATTTAGTCCTTGGAGTACGACCAACGCAAAGGTGAGATAAAGCGAGTTCTATACGCGGATGTATATCGTAGAAAGCGTATGGCTAACCGGTAACCAGTTATTTTATACGGACCTACTGTACAGTAACTTACGTCTTTATAATTATTATACACAGATGTGCTCGAGCAATATTCTTAAAAGAATAGGGATAATCTATAAGGATGTAAAATTGACTGATTGAACAAATGAGCGAAGGCGGCGTCTTCACGTGTCTTCTCTGATTGTACTTTTCGTCATTCGAAGAACGCTAATTGCTTCTTGTTTAATTTTTCAAATTTCATACAAAAAGTTGTTTGTACCGTTTATCAAAAAATTATCTATATAATATATTGATTGTACGTTACTTTTCGTTATTACTGCGTATATATATTTTAGTAACTTCTGATTGTACTAGAACAACTGTGTCGTAATTTTAAATGTACATTTTCGATAACGATTTACTACGTCTATAAATCAGTTTCTATCTCGCGTCGTTGTTAATTAAGACTTTGTCGTATGCTCGTATCTCTCTTTCGCGTTTACCGCAACCTGATCAATAGTCACCCTAAGCGCCCATAAAAGATGTACTACTTCTGCTAGCAGTATCGGATTATAACGTAAAGCTGCTAACGGAGAGCAATGACGACTGCACGTTGGCCGGGTAGCTAAGCACTGTCGATGTTTGAAGTCGGACAATGCTCTGTCGAAAGAAAGCCACGGGTCATAAGATTATATAGTTGATTACTAAATGAAAATTCTGCTCATTTTCATTATGTATGTGCGTACTTCTAACGAGATTAACTGCTTTGCGTATTGTAGTCTTCTTTGAGCCCATTAAAGCACCACTAAATAAATGGATGCTTTTCCTTATACGAAGATGCGGGAGGGGCTGTGCCAACCTAGAGGGGGGCCTAAGGCCCCATTTCTGTTTCGCCTGTTTGTTGAGCATGAATCATATAAGGTTAGCTATTACATTTACTTGTCTTTTCCTCCAAGTATGGTATATAGACACGACAAAAGACAATAATACATTTACAGGCCTAACTCCATGCATTCCATTTTGAATTAAATGGGTATATTGTGGTTATCCATAAGCTCGGCGAGCTTGACGGAGCGCATAATGTTTCTCACAGCGGAGCCATTTTTCAATGTCAAATTGCCCATATGGAGGCTTTTTCTCCTTTGAATATCTGAGTATTCTCCTTTGAACGGACTCACAGTCCCCGAAGTCGGCGGGCTCATTTAAAAATAAAAAGTTGAGCTAAAAGTGCCAGTAAAAAATCTCGTAAAAGTAAAGCTTGTTTTCATTTGGCATCTTGTCTCCGTTAAGCAGTTAGTCGAAGACTTTGAATGCAGAGAACTAATCCTTTTGCCCAAGAAGCTGCTTTGTTCTACTTTCTGCTTTCGTTGCTTTAGACTTAATTGTCCTTATGAACTGTGTAGGCCGCCGCGAGAACTTACTTTCCTAAGACAGCCTATATACATTGACGGTACCCGGTATACCTATAAAGGTAATGTAGCTAAGAAGATCGTGTATCGGATCGCAAAACGAATCAGTCTTCCTCTTCATTTGTGGGATGTAATGCTTGTCGTTAGCCCAAAAGGCAAAAGCGGCTTACGCCAACTGACAACGTGACACCGAAAGAAAGGTGTTTGCTATAAGGTTCTTCCGCATTTACTGGCAAGAAGACTGAACATGCCTCTAGAACGTATGAGCATAGTACTTAAGGAAAAATGCGGATTCATGAGCGACCACCCTATCGGAATGATATGCAAGATTCTACTTGGCGATGTTAAGCGAATTTTTGAGTAGCTCTTGATACTATATCTACGCAGACTTCAAAAGCACTCTCGGCTCGGAGTTTAATCGTAAGCATCTTCACTGACGATAAAGTTAGGGTCCCCATGAACCTGGTTAATTTAATAGAAGCGATACTTTAGAACAACAGCGTTACGTTCGATGATGGTGTCAACGTCCTGCCAGGCTACAGCTATTGCCCAGGGTGAAAACTTAAGCCGTCTTTTTTTCTCAGTTTTACCTAAGCATAAGGTGGCCTAGAAATAGGGTGAAGATTCCTCTTTAAGCACACGATATAGTTATTTGCCGGAGCAGCCATCTCCATGTGCAGCAGGCCCTTCATGCAATGGGATAAAAAAGATCACGGAAATCAATCTCGAATTCGATCAAACGTATGATTTATGTCGTACTTCTCGCTGCCCGCAAGTTCAATTGCTGGACAACCTAACCGCAGACTGCCAGTAACATGGTATACAATGTTTAACGCAGTCATTGATGAATTCAAAATAAGCTCTTGAAGCCTAGGGCGATTGTAACACGAATCGTCTTATGACATTAGCTTTAATCAGAATCGTGAATCCGTCATATGTATAGCATTGTATTGCATATAGAATATGCAAAATTGTTATGCAAAACTGTATATATGTCAAGTGTTTATCGGGGAAAAAAAACTAATATTGAAGACCACATCGACATTTGGAAGATAAAGGAGAGCTGTCTTCAGATTAAAGTAGATGCTCTTGCCCGATAACTTTGCTCTAAGAAGATCTTCTCAATACCTGAAAACCCACGAGTCGCCATTGGCTGGCAAAACTGTGCCTTCATAGTCGGCAAGAATATCAAATACTTCGTTTTAAAGTTCTTTTCGTAGTTCATTTATCTTCACTACACGAATGGATATTCATCAAGGCTGTTATTGTAGGTACACGTATTGAATAGTGCATGTTAAAGATCTATTAATAATCCGTGTGATAATAGTTCATTTTACTATGAGAAACCCGCTAGCGTATGATTCTCCGACGATGTAGAAATCGTTCTGCGCGTGTTCGCTGAACAATGTAAGGAATCGTTAAAGACCCTCAAACAAATCGTGACCTACCTTCGATTCGTTGATTACGTAACCGTCATCGCTTTTGGCGAAACAGACCCAGGTTCATTGTTGATATGTTGAACTGTCGAGACCGAATCATGTATCTAGTACAGGCGAATTCTTTGACAGTGGTCAGAGCTACGCTCTAGGAACAACTCAAACAGTGACGATACTCCGGAAGCCACAATAAGGTAGAAACATTTTTGCTTTTCTACTGCTATACATACATATATATTCGATTAATAAATTACGCCAAACAAACTGTCGTGGTCATGGGGCTTTATTATTGCGGTCAGAGGTTTTGAGCAGAAAAAAGAATATTACACAATATTGATGTGAGCAGTGATCTGATTCTTCGTTAGGCTAGATTCTGACACACCTACGTTTCATTGAGGGTGTTTAATAATAATTTTTTTGTACTACTCGAAGTCGACTTCCAGTATAGCGACTTCCAGTGAACGAGCCCGTTCCTGCTACTGTTTCTAGACCGTCTCTGACTTTTATCGCTTACGAACAGGTCGGTCGATGACATTTACGCCGGTCAAACGTAACCGCATTAAGCGATAAAGTCGGCAAAGTATCAGAGCTCTCAGTTTAATATATCCATTTGAAACAATACGCCTACATTAAACTGAACTTCGTCTACGAGTCATTCCCATAATCAACGGACTGATGAAGATGAATCGGCATTCATTGTCGTCTGTGACATTTGAAGCGGCTCGTTAGCCTTCGACATGAGATTTTTTGGTCTCTCATAGTTGTTGCTACGTGATTATAGGATTTTCCGAATGTGGGTAAAAGTATGCGACGTGTCTAACATTATTGCTCATTGTATATTGTGTAAATTGCAACACATATAACCATCAGCTGGAAACGGATTGATTCTACATTAGCAAGAGCTTGGTACAAAATCACAATCGATGTTTCGATTCTTTCGTTCCGTCGCTCGTCCTCTACGCGTATGCTTGTATTGAACCTCAATTGAACGGTTGTTGACGAAGTGGTCGATCATATCGCAAGCACTGCCGGGTTCGTCGTGGGGGAGAATATGGCCGGCGTTCTTAACCAGAACCTCCGTAAACTGTTTTGCCCGACGTACATAACCTACGGGCTGGCCAGTAGTTTTATTTCTTCAAATGATATGCTTGGCTTTTGCGAGTTCGTTAGTCCAGCTCCGTTAGGAATTGAGTTCACAGACAAGGCAGTCATAACCGAGAAATAATGCACAGATTAAGTACCATTAATCCAGTGTATTACGGATCCGAACGACTCATTTAGCCACGATAGCATATGGCAATATTTGCGCTAAAATGTAACCAAATTTGAACTAGGTTTACTGTTACGTTGTCCATAAACAACCAGTTTATGCAAATCTATTTTTTAAAGATATTTCTGGATTTGTTAATGGAACTAATAGTAACAGCTATAGCTGGCTAACACGTTTACCCTTTAAAGATGGTTTCATCGTATCGGCACTGGCGTCGCCCTCCTGCCGATAGCGATCCCTCTGTCTGTCATGTATGGGATAGCTTCAAAGATCTTCGTATAATTCATGTACAGATACGCAATGCTTCCATTAAAATTATCTTATGGGAGCCCTATGCCTGCTTGGAGAAGCTGAATATTACATGTTCTTTATAGGTCGTTTGCGATTTATCCATTAGTACTTCATAGCATGACATGTAGGCTTCCAAACAATGACATTTACACTTTAGCTTAGGTAATTATCTTGTAATTTTCCATCATTTCGGCACTTCAGGGCTTGGACGAACGCATAATGTCGCCCGTAGATTTACTCTCGACAACAGGTCCGTCGTTGTAGGTCCGGTCACTTACGTGGACGGCTTTTCGGATCTGGGTCGTCTGCACAAACTGGTTATAGTATTCAAAGTTGGCTGGTTCATTGGATAACAACAGGCAGTTATAGGAGGAGTTGAACCCGGTGACATCATTAAAATAACTCTTAGTTCCATTTGCTTGTTTGCCTTTTAAAAGAAGCTGATCGAAGATCTTGAACGCAGTCTTCTTGCTCAATAAAGTTCTTAACCTTATAATGTTCAGTTTGGAAATGGGTCGCCTGCTTGTTGTCGAGAGAAAGTCGGCATGATTCGGCATCGTTAGCGCGTCGCAGAAACTGTCGGCGATGGTCAACCTCATCATTGCTTTACCCTTGTCCTTATGAACTGTGTAGACTTAGCTGACAGAGAAGAGGTACATTGAGTTTGAGCGTTAATGGCGGACCCGATATGTCAAATACAAAGCATTTTTGACTTGAGCCTCAAAGTACGGCCTATGTTACAGTATGACCTAAGGATATAGTAAGCAAAATCCGAGGTATCAAGTTATTTTCGTAATGACTAACCCATAACTCTCCGGTATTATAGAAATCGTCCTGGGCATATTCGTTGAATAATGTGAAGGGCTGTTGGAGAGCCTCAAACAGGTCGCAATCGACATCGAACTGGTTAGTTCCGTAGCCATCCTCGCTCTGGGTGAAGGAAAATCCAGCTTCAACGGGATTGTCAATATAAAGCATGTTAAAATGTTTACGGACAAATTGCCGGGCTGTGTTCTACGAATAAACCGGCGAGTGACGATTTCCCAAGCCTATCTTGGAGCCACAAAGGGGTGAAAGTGTTCACGTTCTCATCCTGGCGACGCTTCCGAATGACAAATTTCATTATACGAATCTAGGGCTATGCTGATCATCGTTGAGTATATATATATATATATATATATGGAATAAGGTAAAAATTCAAAATTGTTGTGTCAAATTAAAATATAGGTACGCTCGTACCTCCACAAGACGATTTCCGGCCTTAAGCGAGGTTCATCATTAAGTTCTATATATTTTGGATAAAAACCACAAACGATATTCACACCTCGTCAATCTTCAACGATACGGAAAGCTGTCACGCATTACCGTATTCAATTAAGCGCTAAACATGGGTCTGAAACGCTAGCGCTCAGGCAGTTTCATTATGCAACAACTGAATATTCAAGCTACACGTTAGCTACACCAACGTTCCTGTGGCAAAATTTTTAATTTATGCTATATCTAAGCCAATTTTATTTTTTGCATATATTTTGTATATATATAGAAAGTTTCTTTATTTGATAGAGTTTTTACGACATCATTTTACAGTAGGTATCATTGTAATAATAAGGAAAATTACTATCTTTTCTACCGATTATACCTGTCGCCTTAATTGTCAAATAAGATGTATACGTAATTAGTATGACAGTGTTTATTCCGTCACTCAGCGCCTTCATGTTATCAAGTTCCTCGCTTGCAACGATGATTAAGTTACCGGCTAACCAGTAACAGATACCTTCCTTAGCCAAACCTGCGTACTTCCACTACAGGCCCCTAGCTCTACATAATTATATTCTATACATTGCTGTTTACTGATACATGTTCGGCATGTCTGTCCGAATAAATCCTCTTTTTTTTTTATATGTATGTATTTATAGCCTACTTACAAAAAGAACTCGAAACATCTCTATCCATATAGAGAGCTTTATTGGAATATATCTATTAAAAATATAAAACTTTTTGTATCTTTATATTTTTCAGAAGATTCTTGCTAATGCTTACGTTCATTTTAAAAATATTTGTGTTTATGCCATTAATAAAAATTGAAGCGCGTGTATAATATCTTCCTATTTCTGGAGGTCCACAACGAACTCGTTAACAGCCAGAGAGAAAAGACAGTGCACGGAAATCCTATTTTTATAATGGACGCAGCAGCGACCATCAAGTACCTGGAGAATACAACTTTCAAAGCGACGGTCCCAATACGTTTTGCTCACGAATTCGACACTGATCCGTTCATAGAGCTAAAAATGTCTAGGAGTAGACTGATGGTGACATGTGAAATATATGTTGAAATAGTTGTACGAAGCACTAGGCAACGAAGCGCAGTCGCTTGCTAATTTGATCGATGCTTTCATGGCTAGACAAGGCGAATGTACGTATATACTTCAGTTATATGGCTTTCCTATTATTGTTACATAATCTCCTTATTGTCGTCATAAACAAGCGGTTTTATTCTGAGATATCGGCATAGAGTCTTACACTAATCTACAGAGTATCAAAAGCAAATGATGTTGCACGTGATTAATATCTGAGCTTAAGCATGAGGCTTCGATTATGAGTCTCGGCAGTACCTTGCGCCTGAATGTCACAGAGTTCCTCCAGATAAACATTCATTTAATTACGTTTACTCTCTTGAATCGGATAAGGGGCAAGGTATTGATAAACACAGCGAAAATTTTCGTTCAGACACCCAGCAACACGTGATTCTATATGATATTCCAACCAAATATGAACGTGTGAGAGATACTTGAAGTCGACGAAAAATATGAATAAACCAATGGCATTATTCAGTGAAATAATCCTGGTCGGATCTCAGCTGCAGTAATTCGAAATTAACGCGCGGTTCTTTTTACGTGTCACATGCTGCAGTAATTCGAAATTAACGCGCGGTTCTTTTTATGTGTCACATGCTGCAGGAGTACTCAAAATAGAAAAATGGTTTAAAGATGACTGAAGAGCTACTGTTTCGTAACCTGTTTTCACTTCTCATATTCACCAACTTTTTGTCAGAATTTCTTAGGTTGTTTTTTGATCTAAAAAAATTATGATACTTTCCTTCATGATGCTTTTTTAATTAGGCCATGAATCAGTTGTTAAAAACATCATCCGATAGTAGTCCTATCTAGTTTTTGTTTCAGCTGAACAACGCACGACTCTGACATTGCTACATGCTTAATAAAAATATTTTTCAGAAAGACTTGTGCCATTATACATAACATTCATTGTATTATAAACCTGTATGTTTGTTGTAAAAACACTGTAACAACTTGTTTGTGAAATGCAGAAAATTCGCCAGTGAACACAATCGAGCAATTTATAAATGATAACACAGATATTGAATCTACGGATACCAAGTAAATTTTCGGCTATACACTTGTGAAGCTTGTTCAGCTGTGTACTTCAATTACTATCTGTATCATTAAAACAAGTGCAGTAAATCAATGACGAGTAACTCGTCTTAGCTACTTTGTATTAATATTACTAACAAAGTTACCAAAAAAAACGGTAGCACGACCAACATTCAGTCTAATTATAGGGATGACACGCTGATATTAAATGCACGTTTGAACTATACAGAGCGAACTACTGCCGCATAAAAAACTATAATAAAGTATTTTGTAGTTTCATGTTAATTTGAAAAAACATTATGGGCCTAACCAACTAATAAACAAAATATTTGAAAGACTTTCAAAGTCTGAATGTGATTGACTAACAATCTGTATTCATCGTTGCTCCTTGAGGCATTAGGATGTATATGAATATGTTTAATAAGAAGACTATATCTGCTATACGGAGGGTCCGGATCTAATCATCTCCTTCAACTTATCTCAATGCTTCATCTATCAAGATCAAAGAAGTAACTATATATATATATATATATATATATATATATATATAAAAGCATCACCATGTAAATAGGTATCGTAAAGGAATACGGATGATTTGCCAAGTCTGTGTTCCTCCAGACCAATTACGATTCGAAATTCAATGGAGCACAACACACAATAGTGGCTCTGCGAATACGCCAATGACGAATAGTTATCAGTAACAGGTTAACTGGTAACTGGTAAACAGAACAGGTTGGGGTCTACTGTTTTGTTGACAGTCAGATAGCCGGAATAGCCTGGCACATTGTGCCTCTACAGGGGTCCGACGCGGGCCGGTGATTTACCCAAATCAATTTTCCCACCCTGAATGGGCGATATCAAAAACAACGGGTCGCCAGCAGAATCACCTTTGGAGTTGTGCAGGCATGGAAGAGGCCGATTTTGGTATACATTATGCATTGACGACCAGTTGTTTGCCATAACCCAGACGAGCACAACTATACGAGCGGATATCATCGCTGTTTACAAAGGAAGACGGCAATGAGGCTGACCGTTTAATATGCCCACACCACTTTCCAATAGATTCTGTGCCATATTTATGGATGCGCCTCTCGCAGTCCTGGAAAAGGGAGCTCATAATGTAAGAAGGAAAGCACGTGACGTCTAACGCCATTAATGAACATAATTTACCGAATGACGCATGTAAAATGGGTAAGCCTAGACAACGTCTTTTTAAGCAGGACATCTTGGGGTTGAAAGGTTCTATTCAATTCCATTCAAATTAAACATTTCGAATACTTGTTTTTTTTTTAGTCTTATACCGCTTTATTGAACATAATTGTAAAGACTGGACAATACTTGTTTTACCTTTTACAAGGATGTATGTTGTATTCGACGTAAAGTAGATGTATTTACAATGAGTTATTTTCGGAGTAAAAAACACTGTAAAGGTCTCAGCGTAACGATGGCTACTTCTGCTCAGGCCGCATCCTTCTTTATTAAAATACTACTATATATATATACCCCACATCATCATGCCTATAGTATTAAACTAGTTACAATTACAATAAAGAGTAGGTCGAATCAAGCTCGGCCTTATTTCACTACTGATAGAAAAAAAAATAACTTGGTATTACAAGTTCGGAACGCAACACACAAGGAAACCTAAACCGTTTATAAATGTCATCCATTGCCTTGTGTTACTACTGATTACAGATATAGACAATAATAACCAAGTTTGCTTGTCTTCAGACTAGCCTGTAACTCTTTCACATGAGAGCGTGCCGTATTTCAACCCTTCGTTCACGTTTGATCTTTTAATTTCGTTGATGTTAGTTTCGGGTATAATAATAATAGTTTCCTTGGGTTCGACAAATGGACATCCTACAGAATATCCTACAGAAATTTCTGTTTGCCCATACCGACTTTTGATTTTCTCTAACCTAATAAAAATTCTGATCTGTACACCCAGTACTGCCACTAAACATCGCCTTAAACAGCTCACTCCAGCCAGCGTTTGCAAATATAGACCACTTCACAAGCCTTTAGATTCAGAACAACTGTACTATCAAGGGTATAGCATTTTCTAGCCTAAAGAGCATTGATCTCGTCTATTTCAAGCCAATGACACGTGGGGACACTGGCAGAAGCGCAATCTGCTTTTAGAATTTGCGGGATTTCTGCAAACTTGACATTTAATCTGCAGTCTGTCAAAACAGAGCGGTTATTCAAACCGTCTAAAGGCGCGACGAGACGCTAACGCCACTAATAAGCACAAGTAAAAAAAAACTCGAAAAGATTAATTCTACAAATTTTGTGAACGACTTTGAATCTGATTAAGTTTTCTATAAGATCTACTACTATGATATCCGTTTTATTAATTAAAAAGTAACGGTTGCTTGTCACCTAGATAATCACCGATAATTCAGGGTGTCGCACGTCATATTTTAATCATCAACACAAGCGACCGTCTTCAAAAGAGATACTGGCAAATTTTTGTTCCAGTGACTAGGAGAAAGCCATATGAGCCGATTTTACGATATGTGCCCGGTCTTAGCTCCGGGTTGTAGAGATGCTCAGGTACTATTTGTAGTTTCGAGAGGGCTGGACATATTGCACGCAACGAAAAGATACCCTTCCACCTGGTGTTTCTGTATTCTAGATTGTGCGATATTTATTGAACTACTAATAAAATCTGTTTCTTTATGGGCTTTTATAATCCATAAGCTATAACTTGCAAAAAACAAATAGTTTCTTGCACCGCTATGCCCGCTACTGCACGACCTCAATGATTTCATATCAGATTCGTCTGGGCAAGATAACAATAAGAAGTAATCGTCAGCTGTATATTGTCTTGAAAATGGAGCCTGCTAAGAGCGAATCGTTATAAGATAATTAATAACTGAGCTTTCTTATGGAAAAAAATCCCCTGATCAAACACCTAGAATCTCTGAACATTATGCAATTGTTTTAAAGCGCGTATGTCGGTCAAAACTAAAAGTAATGTCCGTTTCATAAGAGAAATAAGCATACAACTGTTATACAGGAGAGTGAAATTATGAAACTCAGCATGTCACCATTTCATCCTATGCACTCGACAATAACGCGGATTTTAATCTCCAGTGTAGAATTACCATACAATGTACATACCTAGAATGTCCCCATTTTCATTTAATAAATGAAAAACAAAGGCTCACTGATAATTGCGCTTACAGAACCTATACTCAGGGGTTCTTGGTGAGTTTGCTATCACAGTAAACCTAATGGAGTTAATACGAGTCTGAGCAACAGCAGTTCACTTCACTGGTACTTTAATCGAAATTAGGCCTGAATTTCAGCAAAAGAAATCGCGTCCTGGGATCAGCCCGTAATGCTGATTGAACTATTTCAAACTGTTTTGTCCATGTAAAGAACTACTTAGATACCTGCACTAGTTTTACGGCGACTTATGGGCCGTCCGGAGTTGTCAAGCTTTAGGGCCTCAAAGCATCAAGAGTACGCTCTGTTAATGAGAGCGAGCCAACTACTAAAAGCCAACTATCAAAAGAGACAAGTCGAATAGTAAAATTAAATTTTACTGCATTTTTTTCTTCTGGACTATGATGACTTTTTTTTATATTGAATCTTATAAAGTCTCCTACGCGTGGTTAAAACGTGGGCCTCAGCGTGGCTAACAAACCTTAGGAACAACTATGTGATATGATAATTTCATCCATGCAGATTCAGTGAATGTTGCCAAATACTTTTTTTGCAACGTAAAAATACGAAATCAATAAAAAGACGAAAAAATGCGATTTAACTTGCCCTCATCAAGATTTAGTCCAACATAATATTCGCCTGGATAGAAGCGCTTAATTTTCTATGAGCTATTTACCATAATCGACCATCGTCAATTCAGTAGAAAAAAAGGAAACGAGTTTTTAAGATCTGAAGCTGATTTGATGGCACGACGTTATCTCCCGTTGTTGGAATATGTTACCTGCATATCGGCTAATAGTGTTTGTGTATTATATCTGGATGAGAGTGTGACGACACCACTGACTGTCTGGGAGCTTTGTGGGAGTGCATGATGCGTTCACCTATCACAAATTTGCTCGACATTTAACTTTACATCGTCAGTCACACCATCATAATTGACTTCGTGGCTCTACCGTAATAGTACATAGGCTCCCACCGAATACTTAGCTATAAAGTACAATTGTAATACATGTTCTGACAAACATTCGTTAATTGCATCTGATATGCTCACCATATAATGTAACGTAAATCGGACTGAAATTTGAAAACTAAATAGATATCATAAAAAAAATACTATAGAAATTGCGCAAGTATACGGATATTTGGTCGCAGTTTTCGTTGTAAAATTTTGTCGATAGTGGTAATTTTTTTTAATCCCTTTCTCTTTATCTCTCTCTCTCTCGCTCGCTCGTTTTCACTGAACGTCATCGCACTAGGCCAAATTAGCGGACTCATCGTCATCAGTGTCTTTCTTTAAATAAGTTCGGGCCGTCCAGTGCCTTTGATATCGCTTGAGAAAAGGTCGAACATTCGTTTTGTCTTTTACCAACTTTAAAACCCTGCGCACTTGAAGCAGCTCTCTGTCATTGGGATCACCTAAGAAGGATCGTATCGGTAAAGCATTCCTCGGCTGCATCATGTAAGCACCGGGGAAATTATCAACGAGAATCACTTGATTCATTGGCCGCCCTAGTCGTTCGAGATCTATAGGACAAAGAAAGGTCGATTTTTTCGCAACAATTTTATTCGCATAGTTAATAGGTATATTTTCTGTACGTAGGAGTACAGAAGCTCTGCACCATACGCCGTACAGTACGGTGCAACCTAGCTGATGTCTGGAACAAAACCTTTACTAGGTCTATAGAAAGCCGATCCGAACCGTACAATTTCACTTTTTAGATATCGATCATGTATGTAATAGGCAGTGTTCAAGTTCAGCTTAGAAACTTTGTTATGCTTGACAATAGTTCAGTATAGGCAGTCATTTCAGCTAAATACGAACCTTTAACAAAAACGCCCTGGAAATAGGAGCAATGTTGTCGATACAACCTGTGATGGAAGATTTCGCCGTTCGGATCAAGGTCATCGAGGATTTCATCTGCGTAGAAGGGAAGCGAAGCCGTGAACACAACTACCTCGTACCAGTTGCTGATCGTGGTCAAGAACGGCTTCACGTGAGGACGTGGTATTACTGTAACCTATCCATATATAATTTAGATATATCGTTATCAATGGCTGCTAATAAACATGAGCTAACTAATTTTATCGTTATTCCGGCAGGTTGTTGTCTTTCTCAACAGGTTGTCGTGCTTGTATATTTCTTACGTTGCTCAAATATAGCTGTAATCAAATGAAAGATCAATTCCCGAAACATATGATACCTATATTAAGCCTTACTTCGGATGTCATCGAGACCCGACTTTACCGTCAACGATAGCGGATCCTGTGGATCATATTTGGAATGAATGAGCGTTTCGTCGAGGTCGAGGACTAAAGTGGCGCGTTCGTCATTAATTTTTTTCGGCGGAAGAAGCATTTGCCCAGTTAAGGGATATCTTGTTCTATACGTTCGCTTTTCCTGGAAATCAAGAAAAACCATCATTGAGTCTGCGGATTAATTTTTGCGCCAAACTCTTGAAAACTACGCAACATTCAAAATTGAGACGAGTATTATCAACTTTTAAACACACTTGCAAACAACATTGCGAGTGAGGCATTACGCTGCATAATTAGTACAACATTATTGACGAACGAAAACAAGAATCAGAAGCCACAAAGCTGCAAGTTATTCATGTTTATGAAACTTAAATAGCATTCAAAACATGATACTCCCGTTGTGTCTTAACAGCGCCACCAACCTTTACAGTGAGAACGTAACGATCCGGATGTTCATCGCGCCAAACTTGTGCTATAGGAACAGAGTTCGACTGATGCTGATGCTTCGCCACCTTCGAAGCAGCCATTCTGCACTGGAAAAAGGACAATGACATGTTATTTAGCTTGGCCAAACTCCTGATACGTGAAGTGCGATGTTTGTCAAATTATTAGCTTTTCACTTGCCAACGTATTCTATAAAACACACAAGATAAAAGACACGACATGTTCTCGATATCACATGCTATAGAAACGCCAGTGACAAATGCTCGTTTGTCAAATTTTTGTGAACTCTGAGCAAAAACAAGCAGCCAAATAGATTTTTGTTACGTGGCGGTATATAATTGATCCCGATAATTTAAGTTATCTTACGCTACCGTCGATAAATAGTATATGGAGACATGCAAAGAGCTACCAGAAACTGACAATCGTTCAATCAAATGCAAAGTATATTTCTATAGAATTAACAAATAAAAAAAAACAAGCCCTCACTGGGGAACGGTAGTTTCGTCGCAAATTGTTTACCAGTGGTAACGGTTGGCGGTAAGAGGTGTGTGCCTCCAATATCCTTTAGGGCACCATAGTTTCTAGCGTCGACGAAAATTTTTTTACACATGCTATCTTAAGCGAATTAAAACTGAAACTAGTTAAAACAAGTCCGTGAAGATTGACAATAATTCTAATGAAAACATTATACAACATTTGATAGCTTTTTGTGGAATATTTTTTACACAAAATCGTAAAACGCTGCCGCATAATCCGTGCAACGAGTAGAATATCGAAAACTTAAATATGTAAATGAAAAGTTACCTATTGATTAAAAGAATAGCAAACCGTTTGTATTAGACTTATAATTTCGCAAATTTTGCTCAAATGCTCTTTCAGAATCTTTAAAATCTCTGTAAACCTCGTTATTTTTGAGAAAACATGAGAATCGATACGTCGTTGACGTCGATTTTAGCCACAGTCACTTAAAAAAGTGAATAGTGAAAGCTAAGATGATGAGTTTTGATTTTTCCACGAGGATGTATTTGTTTTCATGGGGCTATGCCCTTCATCTGAACAGTTGGACCTCAATGCGCTATTCTTGAGTAAGTCTTCTTCTAAACGCCCCAAAGTCAAGCCTTCGGGTACTTATTGTTCAGATGCAGGGACGAATGTATCTGATTCATGTTTTAGATATGGTTTTTCTGTATTATACTGAAGGCACTGAAAACTGAAATTGTTGAGCCTAGGTTTTAGGACGAGTAACACTCTCAAATGACATCGTTTCAAGGTAAAAAAAATAAGCTATATAATGCTACGTCTAACATTTTGACATAACGTGAAAGGAGACCATTTTGCTGGAATATGAGTGTCACACTTGTAAACTCTTGTCAAGATGGCCCAGCTTACTCAAGCATCGTAATAACATTCAGCGTTTACTCATAAATTACTTACAAGACATACTTACAAAATGTCGTGCACACAAAATAGTTACAAAATGTCGTGCACACAAAATAGTTTTGCCTTCACAGATGAATAATTCCGAGGAATTGCATGGCGGATAAATATAATGTAGCTGGCGATTTTTAATATTTATTTACTTGGTCCGACTCATAAGGCATCTCTAATGGCGAAATACAAGCATCCAGTCGTTTATATGTGTGCTACTGCTATTGATTGATTGATAATGCCGTTATTTTGGTGCTTAACGTCGACAAAATCTTTTTTTCTCATGGGTCATAGAATATATTAAAAGTCGGCAATAAATTATGCCTGAACAAGTGACGTTTTCCACTTCTTTTTGACCATGAGCTTGATACTTACCGCTAGTCTTAGTTAGTCTTATTAATGGAATGAACAGAACCTAACTTGCAGATTTGTCTAATTTTTCATTTTGGCTCGAAACTTTATATAATAATAAAGTATGCTACACGCAACAATTTACATACTTGTATTTTTAAAGCTGCAATATAAGGCTTTTAATTGATTTAATTTTATTTCCAGTGACAAAATGCAATTCCAGCCAAATACATCCAGCCCAGAATCGAGATGTGACAATTCATAATATTGCGAGACAAACGTTCACGCAATCATGCATAGAACAACTAAAAAATTGTAAGAAAAATAGCGCTGTCTGGTTTATGCGTGATTTATAGCCTGTAAAGAAAGTAACATTATTATATCTCATGAAGATGTAGTTGGTTGCTCTTACCAAGGACGCCCAGCTAGAAAATACACATGCGTCCTAAATTTTTGTAGAAGAAAAGTTAAACTTTAATGTGAAGATCTATTTGTGAATTTTATCTCGTCGTTGTAAAATAGCTAATCGTGGCATAACTGCAAAGAAGCGAAGGTCTTTTCTTAGCAGTATTTATATACACACCTCGGGTAGATAGGCGAGCGCTTTGCACACGAAGGTTCTACCGAGGACCAGTTCAAGTGTCGTTTTAAATTAGACCGCCACAAATCATGTATGGCTATCCTAGCGGTCAAAGAACCACTAGTTAGCAATTAAAACACTGTAAACAGTAGAGTATCCTCTTTCGTCAGGTAGTTCTATAGGATCTACAGGCTAATGGCGCGCAACATATTAGAAGAAACGCACATACATACAAACAAAAAGGCTAGCTAGTCGAAATGCTCTTAAAGTGACCATTATCCCCGACGATAAAGTCATAATACTGGCCCGAATTGCATTAAAAGCTAATACGTTTATTGCGCTTCGTTGATATTCACCCAAAAATAATTACAAAAAGTTCGAATGTTTATATTATTATTATTATTATCTTAACTGTGTCAACTATTGAAGAGATCGTTTTGCATTAATAAAATAACTTTTTTTTAAACCTCAATATTTTTATATGCCCGTTTCAGAAACTATCTAAAGTTTACCTTCAGCTGATCTATCTTATATAGGTATTTATGAAACCTTTTCTGCTGGTGGTCCCGGAAAGCAGTCGCGTATCAGCTGACTACCCTTTGTTAATTAACCCAAAACGATTCGCTGAATACGTTGATAGGAAGCAGCGCTATTAAAACGAGCCTACAACCCTGTCATAAGGTCTTCACGGAATAATCTCCCTCACCTAACCCATGTAGCGTCAACAACAAGCCACTCTCCTAGCAATTGGAGTCGCCAATCCGCCTGCATCTGCGCACTAAGGTCATCAGTAAGCACAAGTAATTGATGCTCGCAATGTAGATTAGTGACGTACGTTTTATACAAAGCAGGTCTACATGTTGGAATCGTGTTTTAAGTTAAATTTGCAGGTAAGTATACAATTTGAATTTTGAATTACAATTCCTTAAGTAATAACTTAATAGTGACTTAAATAGCTTAACTGACATCCAGAAGCAATTTTTGGTAACGACTGAAAATATTAAGCGAAAAACCTACTAGCTCAGAATCATAATAATAATAATATTTATTCTATTCCTTGAATTATGCATGTGTGCCTATAACTACAACACTATTAAACTTCAGAAAGAAACCTCTTCCTTTATTTTGATCACATTTCAGGTACAGGCCAGTCGTGTCAAATGTTTTAACGAAAAATTGATCGTTTCATTCATTGCCAATTTCAATGTACGTGATGAAACTGTGAGCCTTACAGCGCCACTGGTGATAATTTACGACCTGTGCGATTCTGTAAGAGCACTATTCAATGGAGCAGTCGTTTACAGCGTAGATAAATATTGTTCTTTCTGGTACCTCATTATAATCCACATAATGTGCGCGTGCAATTTACACATGGCATTTATAGAAAATCAGTTTTACTAATTATTTTCAGTTTTTTTTTTTTTTTTTTTTTTTTTTTTTTAGCAGATCATGTGGCATTCTTTTTATATAAATAGACGATTTTTCAGAACCAGTTATCGTAGTTGTTGCCGTTATCAAGAAATAAAAACTTCATTATTTGTTATTAGCGTTATTTAACACTATCTGATCAGTAGATCAAATTACTAGTTGTAATAGTAAATAGCTTTTGGCGTAGATCGTTCATAACCATTTGCCTGATAAGGCTCACAAGTGCCCTTCTTTCGAAACGAACGCTTATAAATTATAGGAATTAAGTCCAATACTAAGCGTGATCACATTCGAGGCCGTCACCTTTCCATCCACGCGAAGTTCTTCCAACGATTGCCTGGCCGTGATCGGATTCTTTGGATGACCTTTGCTTCAACAACTCCCTCATTTTTAGTGGACCCTACTTTCCTTATACGCGTTTTATTGCAGAATGCTATTTATCCACTTGCCCTCTTTCACTGAGTACATACTCAGCGGAATGTGTGGTATATGATCGAAGCATGATGTTTGTATCTTTGTCTTTTTTTGTATCATTAATTGACCACTTATTGGGGACTCTTTCGGACTTCCACGTAACGATTAACGACAACCGATTACGACTTATAATTAGAAATATTCAATAATTTCACACAGTTTTAATCAGAGTACGTTTTCTCCTATCATGAGCGTTTGGCTTATCAATCTGCACCTGGTCTTCTGCATCCTTCTGCATTTTCAGTCATTACGCATTGGTCCCTCTTTGATTGGTTGATTAATCTGAAGATGTTTTTTGTAACAGGGTTTTAACGTACATATAGGTCTGGGCGTACAGTTTCTATTGACGAATGCTACCCTTGATACAACAAAAAGATACACAGCTAGTTGTATGTCACCCTTGAAAAGTATGACCATCTGACTTGCCTGAAGACAATTAATTTATTAGGGCAGCTTAACAAGCAACGATTCCTAAGGTCAGAACAAGCTGGCTTTATCTGAGATATATAATAATTATGTTAAGCTAAATTTCTCTCTGAGGTCCCATGATAGAATCATAACGTAATTTTTTTATGTTTCTGTGTGCCTATTATTTACTTAAGTTTATTACTAGAGATGCAGTGATGTGTTTTCTGATAAATCTTTTGACGGCCTTCGAGTACGAACTGACTGCCTTGGCGTATGTAGACGAAATCGTAATCATTGAAGAGTTTATACTAACGAGAAATAGAGCATACTAGAGCGTCCATTACTGGCTCACTGCCATGTCGTTTTCACTGGTGCCGTTGACTTTGCTGACGTTCTTCGACGTTCGACTTATCGAAACAGTACGAGAATCGGTTCAACAAGATGTTGAACGCCTAAAATACTAGTCAACGAAAGGCCACCGTCACGTGCGTCGCCGCGTCCCTCCGTGTCTCGTCGGTTAGAGTCCTTCAACCGGACCTACAGTTTAGACAGCTTTCCCTTTCGATTAACAGAGCAGCGTTATTCTCGTATTAGGGAACATTTTCAACTATTTTGAACTTTCTCAACGGGCCTGGTATTTCATTATCACAAAACGCTGTGTGCTACAAAGTGAAGTGTCATGAAGCGAGGTATCCCGACACTACATACATACATATATATATATATATATGAATAGACAAAACAGCTACAAAAATCATTCAAGATTAACGATATGAGAGGAATTCTCTGAATTATAAGCAAAATGCAGTGTATTCGCTTTACTGAAACTCATATTTTAAGCGGTGCCACATTTCATGACACTTTTTTGTATTCAACATGCACTTGTACCCTTTAAAATTTATGACCCTTCACTTGGATAATATAAACTGGGCTTTTAGAAGGCAAGTTAAGGCAGTAAGCCAACGCAAATTAGAAACTTTAAATCATTAACGAATACGAGTTCCACATTGGAGCTACAGCAGCGGAGGCCGCTCCTCGCATAAACATTGTATTCGGTAAAGGTTACACTATTAGAAGCACCCTGAGCCATTGCTTCAGGACATTCTGGTAAGAACATTTCAAATTCGAAGTTGAACAATAAAAATTTGACAGCTGTGATAACAACCGATACACCCTAAACTGCGCGCCATTGCCATTGTTAACATTTAGATACGATGAATGGAAAAAATACTATATTTGCACATATAAGTGCCGCACAATGGGACTGAAAATTACAACAGATGTGGAAACAGTGATTCATTATTGCACTGAATCGTGGTTTACGGAAAAATTGATTCTCTTCACTAGAGTCAGACGGATACATTAAGGCGTAGATGCAACTGAATCGGCATCACTGAACGTCATGTTGAAGCAAATGTACAGTTGCGAAAGCCTGGAGTGCTTGCTGAATGCATATGAATCCTGGTTCATCGATTGTGACCACAATGTACTGTCAGTAATTAGGGAAAATAATGAAAATCTTTGTATTAAGCAGCCAAGATTAACGATCAGAGATAAATCGCTACTACTGCGCATCATTATTTGACCTCATTCCGCGAGAATCACAGTGATAAAGATACAAAAGTTGCAATGTTTTAAATATCGCTCTATGAGATACTCATAGTCTTTACATACATTATTATATGATTTACTCTACGAATGTTGTTATTTTATAGAGAAGTGGATTTGTACAACTTCGCGTTCACTTCAAGTTACTGCCGATTATGCATTCTAAGGTGTTTGCCAACAGCTTTTGAATACCAAGTGCATATTATATTAGATGACAACGAAACGGTCGTGGTCTCTGTGGTATCGTTTGTAGACAACACGCTTTGCAGGGTCACACATGTTCTTTTGACTAACTTGATAGTGATATCCGTACCATTCTCATTTCGGGTAGAACTTATTCAGCATTTTATTGGAGCAGTAATCTTCATGGGGCTACGTAAATGCAGATTCAACGCG
Organism: Varroa destructor; assembly: GCF_002443255.2. NCBI lineage: Eukaryota > Metazoa > Arthropoda > Arachnida > Mesostigmata > Varroidae > Varroa > Varroa destructor. The sequence goes on along the minus strand of NW_019211458.1, from coordinate 21,832,072 downwards.
GTATCCACTGCTAACTACGACGAGGTATTGAAGCTACAAGACAAAAGCCCCTACCATAACAGCGCGTGGCCTCTAAAGCAGAAGCAGGATTCTCATTTGTGGAGCTCCCTTGGCCGGATATTTTATCTACTATACTCTTAGAAGAGCAGATGTTGACAACTTAGTGTTCTACGGAAAAACTTTGCTTACGTGCATTATAAACGCTAAAAATTACTTTTTTTATACACTACGATTTCCTGCCAGAGTTTTGTAAAACACTTACACTTTTCGTGCCATCTGCTTTTAGTGTATCAAATCGATCTTTGAGGAACATCATTACACTGCGATGCCTGTGGCCTTGTGGAATTGGGGTCCTCTGCGGCATGCGAAAGCTATTACCGTGCTATAAGCAAATCTCTTCACGGTATTTAAATACTTCAAATGTAGAGAACGAAACTTCGTTGTGCGTCTGCTCGTCATCAAACAATCGGCGCGTTACTGTCTGTGAGACGATGCAAATATCACCCAAATACTATACGAAAAAGAAACCAATGACAACTTGAACTTTGGTTCATAATATGACAAACGGTGAAGTAACAACATAAATGTAACGATAATAAAAATACGTGTTACTTCAACGTTAGTGAAGAAATGCCGTGTGTAAAAATGTGTTGAGTGTCAGTACACTGATAAAAAAATCGTATGAAAGAGAAACGAAAAATAACATCAGTAAGCTTATTATTTTACGCTGGCATTATGGTTAGAAGCAAACAGTGTGAGCGCTAGCCTATGTTGCAGAACCATTTAGCATAACGGATTGGCAAAAAACTATTGACCGTTGTTCTAGCTAGGTTACATGTCTGTAAAGTAGCTATAATAACTAAAAATGCACGACTCAACAATAGGGGAAGTTAGTTACAGAAAAAAGTCAGATATTTGGGTGCCACACGAATTAACGCAAAAGTGTATCTATACTCGGTCGTATTTCCATCTTTGAAATGCTACACAAATACAACAGAATCGGACCATTTCGGTTGATCACAGATGATTAGAAGTAGATCACATACGACTATAATATGCGAATAAAAAACCTTAGAAGACATTTGCTTCAAAATTCATGGTAAAACGCAGACTGACGCCATAAAAGACGTGTTTCTGTGTGTTTGGTGGGATTAAAAAGGAATCGTGAATTACGAGTTGCGGCCGCCTGACAAAAATATTGATTCGGGCATTTGCTGTCAATGGCTAAGATGATTACAACAGTCTATTAGAAAAATCGACTTGAGTTAGTGAATCGATAAGGCGTTGTTTTCACCGTGTCGATGCCAAACATATCCATTTTTCTATATATTTTTTTCTACATATCTAAACTATATCTGTATTTATCTTGAAAATATTGAAAGAACTTTGATGGGAAATTTTAGAGACCGAATCCTGTACCATCAGACTATAATTTTTCCCGGCTCTGCGAAACTTGCTCAGTAGGGTTAATTTTGTTTCAGTGGAAAAATGCAAGAATTACATTTTCACCTTAAAACCACGCAAGTTCTACTAGCCCTAGGATTATGGCATTACCAGAAAATAAACCTATATATATATATATATATATATGCAACAACAATCAAGACTTCAGAATACAAAAAGTGAGCAACGTTATTTGTATGTATTTTTGTATTACTTGCGTTAACGGGTAGACTTGTTACTGCCACCGGAAATCCTGTATGAATTGTTCCAATGGAAACAATCATCCGTTTCACTTTACCTAGAAAGAAAGCCTAGTTAAGTGTGTAAGACTGTTAATTGAATACAATGGGCCGCTCACCTCTCACTATTTAGCTGTTTGATGAGGTTTTCACTCTGCTCCTTCTTGGGCTTCTGAAGGGGTTTTGCGTAACTGTTGAGAATTTTCGGAGAATACGCCGCCGCCAACAAAAAATGAACTGTAAGCTGTTAAAAATCAGAAAAGCTTACGGGACGGATGTAACGACTTAAACATGTTGCGAAATACTAGATTAAGACAATCTGCCTCACGGTGATTCAGTGGTAACACGTATGTCTATTGAACTTAAAAATAAAGGTCGTTTAGGTTCGAGACCCAACATAGACACACTTCGCTTCGTGCTGGGAAAAGCCAGCCATGTGATGCAGTCTCCAGAGGCAGTACCCGACCTGAGATTTAAAGCATTTTTCAAGTTCGAAATCGGACGAAAACACACATAGCTTCCTATTATTAGAGGGGCCACCGGAGCGACTCAACGCTAAGCGGCAGTTTCCGGCCATGCAAAACCCGGAACATTCGGACATTAAGACAAATTAAATATGCACGATCAGCGGTTATAAGGGAGTGAGATGGGGAGTGAGACGACACTTCCAGAAATCCGGTTTCACCCAGTTATTAGCACTAAATAACCTGACCCTTATAGCGTCTTAAGTCTGAAGTAGGACAATTTAGGGAACATCAGTGTATGCATGATAAGCCGAATCAACTCGTGTCTGTACCATTAACAACAACAAAATTATTACCACAAATCATCACTCGAATATTTTTCCTCTCCTAGGTATAAACTTTTAGGAGTGAAACCAGGTAACTTCTAATGTTGCCAAGCAGTCTAGGAGTAAGGAATTAGGTTGTAGATAGGCGTACGCTAGCGTCAGCACAGAGAAGGTTGGAGAAAGAAGTCACCGATGAATAAAAACTGAGCTGAAAGCCCATTGGTTACGCCGACCCGCACGAAAGAATGGGGCTTAACGGAAACATGAAATTAACAGCAGAATTTAAAAGTTACGATTTAAGTTGACGGCATTGAATGACGGCACTCGGCTGTTTAATTTGAATGTGTATATTAAAAGATGCCAACTGGAAACCTAGTTGGACCGGTGACAGAGGTCTACCAGTCGGCAGAAGTACGGGTTCACATTGGAGATGATTTACAGATAAGTCTGAGGTGTCCCGCAGCAAAACATAGTGTGGAATTGTGATGTAAACATTAACATCTGAATGAGCTCCGGCGGTTTGTCTAATGCGGGACTTTAGTTCTTCTCGGGGAAGCGGGGTGAAGTTGTTAAACAGCGTTTGCTGAAAATCTACTATTAGTTAATTCAGTTGAAGTTACGTGGATCATCACGAAGTAGCTTAAGATTATCTGACCTCGTCGATTTTGTTGGCTGTGCAGGTCGGCATCTAGACCGGGCACATATGTGAAGTACATGAGTGTGCTGCTAGGTCCGTCGGGTCGTCCGTATTGTCGTTTTGTCGGTCGTAAAAGCATTTGTGGGCAAAATTCTGTATACTGGATCGAACTCTAAGCGAATGACTGTGAAATACTATACAAACTAGCAGCTTTTGGCGTCGTTAGTTAGATGAAGGAGGTTGTCTGTATCAGGTCACCTATTTAAAAACGTTTCAAATCATTCGTCCAGACTCCCGTTAACCATTTCATCGGATTGTTGACCTCTAACCTGAAACTAAGTGGATTTTGTCCTGCCATCTTCTCTATATCATGACTTGTGTCCGTAAGTTCCGCACGTTTCCATATTTTTACAAACTTACCGATTGCTGCATTGAAAAACCGACAAAAAGTATTCTGCTATGTGTAAAGCTAAATGAAAATACCTTTTTTTTATTGGCAAGATTCGGTCCTGAGGACTATACTGGTCCCTCGTAAACGGCAGTTTCTTGCCCCAAAGAGTATGTTAAAAATTGTCGGAAAAATGCTCCCGGCCGATTAAAGAAAAGAAAGCGGTTAGGCCAGAAAAGCTTATGACCGCGTGGTGCGGCAATCCCATTGCCAATGCCAAGAAAACGAAACTGAAGGTTCTCAGAAATATTACGGAGCAGAAGCTTATGACAAGATAGGAGCTGTATGATAAGCGATCACTTTGGCTTTTCTGGAGCTATTCGGCAGGTCTGAACATTTTTAGTATTAGTAGCTTGTAAATTATTCCTTGTTAATAGACGAAATTCGGTAAATATTTACACTAATTCTTGACATAAAATTTAACAAAAAACACTGAAAATTAAGAAAAAGTCAGAAAATTGATCTCCAATGAATTAAGAACAAAAAAGTACGTGTGGTGTACCTTAGATACAGTATACGTAACTATTAGCAGCAAAACAACCTATTTGTTTCGCCCATCAAAGAAAAATCGGGCTAGAAAATGGTATCGATCGGCATAGAAAGCTTCCGTATTTTCGAGACCTAAGCCTGTCTGATTTCAAACGCCTTTATATTCTAACGAGGTCTATAGGTGGCCTAATATATTACAGTGTCATTTACCTCAAACAACCTATCGACAAGGTGAACAGGTATGGTCATATAAACCACAAGTACAAAACTATTGAAACCTTGACTTCATTACAAAGAGAAGGAGAAAACATCTAATATATACAGCCATATCGTTATCTAATGCTGATTAAAACACTTTTGACGCGCTAAGAAGTTCCAAGCAGCCTTACATTATAGTCGAACGGCAGTTCTCGTCAAACAACTTTGGTTTTGAATTCATCTGGGTGGACGTCTCAGTGAGCCTCTGTATGCACATGATTTACATGTGAAGTCTGCTTGTACATATGTCGTTGGCAATGACAATAAAATTATTGTTACAAGTTACTATTATGCTTTCCCTCTTACATATGTGAGGGCGTGGGCGGTATATTTTAAATGTTCGACGGCGAAACCAAAAACTTGCACCGTTCTAATAGGTTTTGGGTAAGAAAACCGTTACGGCAAAGTGTGTCCTATTCTGCAGTAACTATTATTGAAAATCTCAACTTATCTCAACTAAATTGGACTGCCACATACTTCCACTGTGATTGACATATTACATAAATCTAAACGCCGTTTTTAAAGCTTATTCACGATAGTCCTTTCTAAAACGTACTTAGATAACCATAATGTAACGTTGAAAATTAATTCTTTTTTTTATCTGCGAGTGTTGGGGGAAAGGTCAACTGTGTAGGTCATAGTTGTAACATTTCCTATACTTATCACGCTATAATTAAACAGCTTCGATTGGGCGTTAAATTTAGAACGAATAACACGAAAACGTGTTTCGATTAACGCACAGAACGACCGAAAAATAAACAAATAACCTGGATTAATCTTCATTAGTGTATCAACTTGTAGAAGATAAAAACTAACGCAAATCTCACTTACAATTAGCAATACACATCTTTATTTAATAAAGTTAGCATATTAGTTAGGTTTCAAAGTACAGTCGGCTTGTTGTTTAGTTTGTCTCTGCGAAATTGAAGCTTTTCCGTTTTGATTTACATACATTAGCCGGCAATTGCATGCATACGAATTGCACATTTTATATCACTAAATGTCTTCCCTGTTTGCTGCCGAGCTTTTTTGCATTATTCAATGCAAAAATGAATACCTAGGCTTTGTTTGGAATACATTGTAAAAGGCGCTGAAGGATAATTTTATGGACTTCAGGCACATAAAATTGAATGTTACTCATTTTCAGCATTTAACCTTTCTATATTTCTCAACTAGGCACCTTTTTCTGTCAAATCTAATAGCGTTCGCTAATACAATATTAATATAGCGTTCATTGGCTAGATCATTTGTAATCAAGTAATGAGTACCCAATTTATACCGGATTAATAGCGTGCTCTAAAACACTTACCACCGCCATAACCTGCTTTCAATATCTCTTCAACATACATTTTGACATTTCTTTAATCATCATCATCATCACTGCATTGTTAACACATATTTATGTTGGATGCATTTCAGTCTATTGGACACTTTACAAATATTTATGACTTGCTGATACTTCAAGCTAGTGAAGCCCTTGAATGCTGTCTGATTTGATAAAATGACCGAAGGGAAAAAACTCTCGATTTTTTTGACACTCCGAATTCGTTTCGACAGATACGTGTCACTAGAAGCTAACTACCAAGTTCTAACCGCAACCGTCCATGGACTAGAAATCTACAATACGTCCGTTAAATCGAAGTTCATTGTACGATGTTTATACGAAGCGCGACGTTGCGTACGAACACCATACCATACAAACACACGCTGTCAGTCGTATGGTCCCTAAACCAACTAGTGAAGGTACAGTCGATCGCAGTGGTCTGCATTACCATCCTGCAACGTTCCTGACTGGCACTGGAACAACAATCGGCCATTTTCCGCCTGTACTAAATAGGTTTTCCCGCTCAAGAGCTGGTCGAATTGTCTCCATAATCGAAGGGCTTTGACCTGGCAAATGTCCCAAAGCACTTAGCACTGCTGGTTGAGGAAAAGGGGCTGAAGCTACCCAGGCAACCGAGGACGCTAGCATCGATCGACTGCTAGCCTCGCCATATCCTGATAGGACCAGTTTGCCCTGAGCAGGTGTATTCATTAGAACATGTACTACTAACACGAGTAGTAACCGTTCGAGATAGTTGATCGGCGCGGACAAATGCATAATTAGTGGCTCTGGAGATTTTTTGCAAGCAGGACTTATACACATGCGAGACAAAGGCTGTAGCTAACACTGCTCTAATTTTCATAAAATGTAGTCTCCGTCACTTTAAGCTCCGTACGCAAGTAACGCATTACGTTGTGCACATGCAATTCGATGAAAGAAAGACAAGTATTTTCATATGTTTGCGCTCGGCTTCGCCTGAAATGCAAAAGGCCACATCGAAATTACTTTGGTCTGATACGCTTCGCATCTTAAATAGCTGCAATAGACGGCATCGAGCTGTGAAAAGCAGTTGTACGAAGGGAAAGATAAGGACAAAATTCCAAAGCGAACTGCCAAGACCGCCGTAATCGCACAGGACCGCCGTAACCGGGCATAAATTATATACAACGTTAAATACTTTGTCGTCATCAATAAAATCGTCGTGTATGGAAATTCGTGACAGTGACCCGGCTTTTTTCGAACATCAATAGATATAAGTAAACGTTAAATAACCGGATAATGACGATGCCTTATGTAATTCGTCGAAAGGAAATACGCAACTCAGTTGACTATTACTTCAGTTATAGTAAGTTGGCTGGTTTTGTTACAGTTTTATCGATATCAATAATAGTTTAGGCTCTATGCAAGGATTGTCGGAGTGACGTATAAGAAGGGGGGTTGACAATCATAGTAAGGTCCGTCCTCCTTCAGGGCTGAGCTTCTCACTCGTCTGTTCACACGATATAGGCTCTGCTCTATAGGGCTAGATCGTACGTAAACAACATTACTCAAACCAAAAAAAACCTAGTCTTCACTATAAAAAAAAAAAAAAAAACATGACATCATTATGGTTTGTTAAAGAAATGCACTCGCAAATTTTAACTTACCTATAGCGACTGAAATCTGCAGGTTCTTTGTACTGGCTAACTATCACTGCTCAATTATTTATTACTACTCAATTTTCGAATTTGCTCAGCGATGGAAATACAAAGCAAAAGGTGTATTTCTTTATTTTTTCTTTATAATCTGCGTATTCGAGTGCACACTGGTAATAACGGTTAACGAAAACAACCTACAGAACCCGAGTCACGTACTTGAAATTGAGATCGCGTCCGTCCTATTGCTCGTTCATGGAACTCTTTCTACTTAATTAAAAAAAAATTCCATAAATCATTTATCTCTAATTAACCTCCGAAATCTCATTACTAGCTTATCCAACTCCATACATTGCGGAATATTAGCCTGTGTCTTCCCTTTTTTATATTATTTAACTGGCGGAGACATTATTAGGTCACTTTATCACCATAACTGCCTACCCTGACAATTAAAATTTTCCTTGCTAATACGCATGTTGCAATGAGCTGTTGTGTCCGTTTTGTATTTTGTGTCCTCGTGCTAGTGCAGCGATCAAGCTGTTTGCTTAGTGAACTTACCTAAGGACACGAGGTGGTCTAGGTTCAAACATCGAAGTAATACCTAAATAACGGACATAGGACACAAAAAAGAGCGTTCCTAAATTTGCTGTGTTAATTTGACCGTGTCAGTTGAGACAAGTGCAGCAACTTTCATCTGCGTAAATGGCTTGTCTCGTGTAATCGTTCATGAAATGCGTTATAATTAAAAGAGAGCCACTCTCTGCCTACGAGAAACCTAACTATCCGCCGCCATTTAAATCCTAAGTATGTCCCCGTACTTGCAGAGCACTTAGCGCAGTATAAATAACGACGTCCAGCTACTTACAGAAACAATAAATAAGTAACTAGGATTACATGACCATTTTGAACAATATATTGACAAACGAGATTAACTAAATAAACAATAACGCTTTGTAGCCACTTTACTGTCGAGTTTAGCGCATAAGGACTTTTTTTTTTACATGTATTACAAGATGTCATACTGTGATGATAATGTCAGGGTAATGAAAGCATCGGTCCGGATGGTAAACTATGCGATAACCGGGCTCATTCGCAGACGTGTTATTATACAAAAATTCACAATTTACAGAACTCTTCGATATGTGTAATGGCATATTATGAGATAAAACGTAATTTGTTGGAGGAAAGCTCATCAGTTATGATAAAAACGATGAAAAACGCCCTCTGTCAGATAGAATTTTCATAAATTTATATATATATATATATATATATATATAAGCGAACTTAGTGATGTCCTGTCATTTCCGCCATACATTCAAATCAGCTGTAACCAGAAATAGAGTGAAAAGCTACACGTGGAACACAGATTATCGCTAAATTTTGCGTACACACAGAGTATAGTTGTAAATCAAGAAGAGTACTGAACTATATCGATACTGAAAATTCTGCATTTACATAAACACCTAGTAAGGAACTAATAATAACGTTCCGGAGACACCTAGCTTCCCTAGAGGCTAAATTTTCAGATGTATTTTATTCTACTACGTCCTATTGGTTAACATACATTTGTTCTACATGTGATATGTAAATTTTGTTTAAAAGAATCCACACACAGGAAAATCTGCTCGATTTAAAAATGATATTGTTTTCTCCCTAAATACCATACAGTGACAAAAGAGGTAGTAGAAAATGACTAGAAGAATTCGTCTTTGGTTATCTTCCCGCAGGCCACTTAAGATATTCACCAATGTTTGACGCCCTTCAAGCTAAATGTTTCGACATTATTTACCCTTTCTGTTTGCCGAATAAGTAGTTAGAATACAAATAAGTAGTTAGAGAATAAAGAAGACAAATACATTTTGCATATTTTAAAATATGAAAGTGTCAAAGTTGAGTTAATATATCACAACATCCTGTAAACTGTACCGAAGAGCGTTCCTTTTACAGATTTGCCTTTATATTCCAGTAAGTTTATATAATTGGTTGTTTTATGCAACTGGCCTGCACATACTGTTCACTTACATGAATTCCTGTCGCTGTACCAAGATCAGGAGACACCCTTCTAAAGAACGGTGCATTGTGTATGGGGGCATCAGCCACACAACAAGCAGGGTGTATCCTGATCGCCCATTGATCGAATCCTGAGCGGAAACAATAACTATCAATGCAGAAATACTCAAGTTCAGTTTTCGTCAACAATGAATAGTGTATATTTCCTTAACACCTTAATGCCTCTGACAATTTGACTAAGTAACCAAGAGCATCTGCAGTATAAGTACTCTTAGAGTTAATGAAACATACGTCACGTTCACTTCCGAATTTTGATTTGAAGTTATATATATATTTTTTCTTTTTTTTTTTTTCATTCGCTGGGCAATTTCATAAGATGTCAAGGAAAATCCACAAAATAAAACTCCGAAAGTTGGCTAAAGCGACATAAAACACATATAAGTTTGGATGTTCCCGCTCAAAAAAGCCCCAGTTCACTTCACACGTCTTAGCATGCTACTCCAAAACGAAGTATATGAAACTCAACCTAAAAATGCGGTTTGGGTCCACTAGAATCTCTAGTATTAAAAAAAAAGGTTAAATAAAATTTAATTCATAACCCTTTATATGAAATTGATATACTTAATTTCTTTTTGTTGGCTTTTGATGCATACCACTTCACCATAAAACAGAGTTACCATTCTACAGGTAAGGACAACAAAAATTGTCTCAGTGATCAGATGATGATGCTCTTGTTTTAGTATTGTTGGCGTTTTCCTAGAGAGTATTTGATGAAACTGTTAACCCTCATTTCGCTGTAGGTGCGACTGTATACAGTGTTGCTTAGTGTAGCAGGTCACTTTACCTTTATGTTCCGAGTTTTAGGTCCGGTATCGACGTTAGACACAGCCGCTCCATCAGTCTAGCTGGTGGTAGCAGCCATCGCAAAAAAACGAAAGTCTGTCTATGCCCGGCTTCGAACCACAACGTTTGCCGTAAGAGAAACAGGATTTCTTTAGCTTTTATATGAAGATCGATGAGATTAGGAAGTTACTTTACCTGCTAACATCCTTGTGCAAGTTGCAAAGCGCAAAAACTATTTCTTTAATTTCCTACAAACCATATATCGTTATAGGTCGTCAACAAAGGGAAGCTCGCAAGCCTCGCCTCGGCCTCTCCTCCTTGGACTACATAGCCGATGCCATAATGGTAATCAAATGGAAAGAGGCAAAACGTAATGTCAGTTCCTTAAACAAATATTCAAGTAATAAAATATACAGCGCGTTTTGTTTACCATTATTAGTATGTGTTATGTAAGTTTGAAGTCTTCTGTGCGTTAATAGCGGCATTACATAAGATTTAATGCCGGCATGGCACCTGACGGTGCCCTAAGAAATAACCACCTAAACATAAAAATGCGAAACAGAATACTTTTTTCTTAAATGTGCTTTATCTTTTAAGCTAATATATCCGATTAGCAAACACACATAGGTATTTCTATCTAGAAAATATTGATTAACACTTATGTGTTCTAAAAATCTTGATTAAAAACAGGCCTCCTTGTATGAAGAAGTGATACGTCTCTGGTGACTAAAAAACAACGAAATATTATAAAGAGACCTAAGTATCAAACATGTTAGGCTATTTAAACTGTGTGTAAGTAGCAAATATTTATTTTGCGTTTCACAAAGAACAGAGGTCAAAACCTTTCGAAAGGAAAGATAGTTCGCCTATCATACTGGGTAGTTCTGCATTTTGTAAGCCAATACTTTGACTTGCAAGTAAAGAAATTTGGTGATTTAGCTTCCTTTGTGCTCTTATTATATTTTACTTGTAGTCGGCATTCATTCGGCAGCCTTTACCTCATTACATAACATAAATTACTCGGTAACGAAACAAAGACAGCAAAGCGATGCGCCCTCTTGTGCGTCTCAATGAATGAAGCAACTCGTACATTTTTCCTCCTTCGGCCTTGGAGGAGACTAAGCCATAAATTACTATAAAATTATTATTAAAAGATGCGGCAATATCATCAAAAATATTCCATCAAGTATGCCTTGTTCATCACGGCACAATCAGACATGTTCGGTCATTTTAGCTCGAAATATCATCCTAGCAGCATAAAAAGCTTAATGCGTTTCATTAAGGCATATTGGTGATCGGTAGCGCCCTCCCACGGAGCTCGATGAAAACAACATCATCACGAGAGTGACAGCATCTTCAGCAAGCCGTTCTGGTTGCCTCAACTAACGAAATTAGCCAAGCGTCCGTAAGTAATGCACACCAGCCTATGAGGGTGCCATCGCTAGGCCATTGTGACTTTGCGTGGGTGCGTCAGTGGTTCGCTTTAGCTCCGTTGACTTTGCGATATTCTAGCTTCGTTTTGACAATTATCATACTCTCCCATCGAAATGTTAAAATTTGGTAGTGGAATTTGGATGAGCCGGGACGTTCTTGAAGCTAATTAGGAGCACTGCTTAGCGATATTTATGATTAGAGGTTTATAGATTAGCTGAGGGTAAAGAGGAAAATCAAAACATGTTTAGACATGACTGAAAAAATCGACGATGTGAATGTAGGATTAATATATAAAAAGGATATATAGAGAGGCATCGCAATGGACATAAGATTCAACAAAGATGTATACAAATACTGCTATTAGATGGTAGCAATTGAAGTAAATTAACATATGCCAACATATTCGCTAATATGCAGCATATATAATATGTAAACACGCTATTCTTGGTTGATTATAATCGATTTGCTACACTAGAAAAATAGACTTGAGCATTTGTCTACACATGCCTATGGGGCGCCCTCTCGCGGCATGTTGGAACATTTCCCAGACACAACTTACTTAACATGTGTCTCGCCTGCATTATATAAAAGTTTAAGATGCCGCCAAATTTCAAACAAAAAAAGTTTTCATTTGCGCTAAGGCCGTACGTTTCTGACCACAGTATTTATATACACCTATATACATATCATCTACCGTATTACAAATGGCTATTTTTATATGTAACATGTTAAGCTGAAAACTGCGTAGAGTATACACGTCCACTAGTAGTCATCGATCCTTGCTAAACGCGCCAAATTTCAAGTTTGGCCAACTCTCTAGTTGAGTATCACCTTCACCCAGAAAAAGTCGCCATGCACAATATTAGTAGTTATATATATATATATATATATATATATATAACTACTAATATTCGTATTGTTGTAAGCATTACTTGCAAACGCCAAAAGCCTCTAAAAGCCTCATCCACATTTTGTCATCAATGGATATTGAATAACGATATATTATTATACAAAAGAGGTGTTAAAGATACGGTTATGTTTTATAGGGGATATTTAAAAATGTCTTGCTAAGCAAATGGGGCGCCCTCTGGTTGCCAATGACGAGGTGAGGAGGGTGCGCAATCCCAATTGGGACCGTCGACCTAACGGCGGGCACACAGGGTTGCCAGGCGCATTGCGCCCCGTCATCTGGCACTGCGCGGATGAATGAATTCCTCAGATGACTCACAGGAGGGTTGGCCGCTTTTTGTAGCTGAGACAAAAACGAGTAGCCGAGCGAAAGAGAAAAGGATGAAGGGAGAGAAAAAAAACTATTGCAAGAACCAGTTCACTTTCCTCCTTTACTTCGATTTGTGTCTTCTAATACACAAATGTGGATTTGCTAATCATCATGTCTAAATAAACTGTTTGAGCAGGTTTATCAAAAGACAAAGCCGACCTTGTAGGAAAAAATTCGAAGTCAATCATAGCCCTTAGTACTGATAGTGGAAAACACGCTATTTAATTAGCATTAAAGGTCTATGAACCTGAAAAGGTTACTACTCCTATTTCTTCTTTTGTGGTAGTTGATAATGTATTGAATAGTTAACTGTCGGAGTGTTACTCTAAAGTACTATCCGAGACGGCTATGCCTCAGGGAAGCAAGATGGGGCAAGCTTAGGCATATCTAGGTAAAAAGACCATTGTTGCCATCGCTGAGAGAAAAAAAAACAAGTGAAGAATTTTGACGCATGGAAACTCTAAGTATATTTTCCATATATCTCGACAGGACTCAAGGTTCTGGTAGGATGCAGCGGGTTTTAATAGACCAGGGACTGATGCTTTGTATTTGGGACTTAGTTACTGAAGCCTTATTAGAGGGAAACGATGTCAGCGGTCCTACAGGAGAGGATAAAAATATTGGCTACTAAACAATTTGAAATACAATGTAAATTTCGACGGAAAATGCATCCATTCGTTACAACAAATGAGATATGAGAAATGATTTTTATAGCAATTGTGGCTGTTGGAGGGTCAGTATACCCCACTTTTGTATTTGGATAGAATTTATTTTCCAAGAGAATTATCGTGATTGATCTGACGATGCGTTCATTCGTAAACACCTATTATAGGGATTAGAACTGCTTATTATGGCTTAACCAACCTTGCATCTATGGGTACTGTAAAAAGAGACCTTAATTTCACCCATGTATAGGTTTTATTTGCCCCCAGGTGCTAGGATGTAATTGCCCCATGTTCGTGTAAATGCCAAGAAAGCTTAAGAACTCCTTCATTATGACCTACTAAACGAGAGAATCAAATACGAGCACTATCTTGTAACCTCGTAAAATCATATTTTCGCACATTTTTGCAAATTGTCCCATTTTCCCCGGAGACTAACCCAATTATATTTTAACCCTATATGGGCTACCTGATGAGCGGACGACATGTGAAACCCCAATGACAACCTATTCGATAGACCCAGATTGGGAGAGAGTGAAAAAAGGCTGCCCGGTGACATAGGGTTGCCAGACTTCCGATACTTTCGGCCGATCAGCTAGCCTCCGCGTGTGTGTGTCTCAATGTTTGTTGGTTTTGCTGCTGATTGTCCATATACTGTCTGATAGGTAGACTTAACAAAAGAGCTCAAGGGAAGTGTGAAAATCCAAGTGAAGACTGTGAAAATGCTAATTTAAGTGCGTGTTTGCTTTCCGTTATCACTTGAGTTGGATAAGGTACGCAATATTATAAGCAGATAGGGCGCTTTATAGGGCAACCGCGGTCGTATTCGAATTGGCTGAGTGGTCAGCCGTTTGTTTACGCTACCCAAATTCTTTGTCAATCGCGCAATCATGTTATACAGCACCGTTGATGTGCCTGTATTTATCTCTTGTAGATATATTACTGACTCATACACTAATACTCGAAATACTTAGTCAGTAGATAAAATTTTAATTACTTCGATAGTAAATGCCGCACTATGAATGGAAATTACAGTGCGGAGTAACAGAATTTTTTTTAGAGTGAACTGCGGCAATTCGAATGTTACTGCCCAATAAACATTTAGAATACGACTAGGAAATAACATGTGGACAAACAAAATAAATACAAAAATCCTGAACTAGTGCAGACGTTGCTGTAACTACTGTGCAACGCTCATAATAGTTGCGGTCCATTCGAACCAATTAAATTAATATGCTATATTATAACGCTGAATTTTTAGGTTGCGATACTAAAGATAGCTCAGCGTTTATTATTTTTTCATTTGATAATGACGTTGAAGGCTAGACATAAGAATAAATAACAATACATTTCTTAAAAATATGTAAATTCAGTAATGTTACATGACATAATCGTATTTGATACTAACAGTTCAAGAGATTGTTGATCGTTAACACGATTCGTATTTAACGAGAATCAACACTGGTCGACGACACGTATTTAACACTTCGAAACATATATATATATATATATATATATATACATTTTTTGTTCAATTATCTACCTAATATATGATTTTCTTGATGATCTTGTAGGGATATGTGATATGATCGAGTTTGTCGTAGAAGCATAATTTTTGTCATTATCTTAATTAAGTATTGGCTAGCTAGACATCTCATTGAATTCTTAACCATGATTCTAAGCAAATATTATCGATAAATGAGTTTTAACGCTGTTTGAGGATTGTTTACTTGAATAAGAAGTTTTGAGTTAACTTATTTTATATTTACAAGCCTCCCAATTTACCTACAATAAGGCACAGAGCAGACTTCTCAGTTTCAATACAGCAGATTTAAAAATGTTTATATAGCTTTTGTCCGTTTGTATTTTCCTTTTATTTGTACGAATAATAGTTTTCTAACTGTAAACACAATAAAAATGGAGAGCAGACTAGCAGGTTGTGTTAGCGCTTTATTATTATTGCAGCTTGAAGAACACGCACAGACAACCCTTAATTTATCTTTTTATTTCAAATATGTGTTTCAGAAAAGCTTGCTATGCAATTCCCAACTACCTATAGGTTTTAGCATTTTCGGTATACAAATAATTATAGTCATGAATCAATAGTAAAGTAGATGATGCAATTGAGTTATATGACTGTAAATAGTTATTTTTAGTGTTTTTTTTTACCTGCATTACCTTTCAGTATTTAGGGAGTGCGCACACTACCTAAATTAATCTGGGTACTCTGCTTAATTTAAACCTTTAATATTTTAGTGCTGCCTAAGCTAAGGTAGAGGTTGTTTAAATTCAGCCAATAGTTAATTGTTTAATGATCTTATCTTTTAGTTCATCTCTTGTAATAACTGAGATGCATGTATCATCAGCAAATCGCACAATTCCAATACCTGTCCAAAACTCGTGAAGGTTATTTATATATTGAGGAAAATAAGTTTTCAGGCGAATCCTGCGGGATTTCGTATTCATCATTTTGACAGGAACTGATCTCGCTAGAATCTTTTGCAATTTGTTCTTTGCCTGTAATAGTTACGACTGAATTATAATATTGGCCGAAAAGCAGTAGTTTGTTGATCAGTTGCCTTCTGGTAACACAGTCGAATGCGATCCTTATATCTACAGAGTCAGAGCTGTTTTTCTTTTGTTTCTTGTTGCTTGACCAAATAAATACTTGACCGCTATGATTGCGTGTTTTCATTTGAATCCATATTGCTTTATGTTAGTCGTCTTGTTTTTCTCTAGAAATGAAGTTAGCAGAAAATTTTAAGTTTTCTCCAGTAGTTTGCTAAATATAGGTGGCGTCCTATTTGGCCAAAAGCTGGCAAAAATTAGATCTCCACCTTCATGAATAGAGGTAATTATACGTTTCTTCTAAATGTCTTGGGGTTAAATTCGATTCAGAGTTTATATAGGTGTTATCTGTGCTAAAACGTTGTACAATATTTTCGAAGGCATTAACAAAACAGTTGAGTCGAATTTTCATTTCATTAATAGTTAAGAACTTCCAATTTGAATGTTATTAATTTTCATTTACATTTTTTGCTCATTATGGAATACCTAAAATTGCTTTTTTAAATCGTCCCCACATGCTAGAAGACGATATTTTTTTTTTCTTGAAGATCTCATTAACTATTGCAATATATTCCTACAGTGGATGCAGCATTGATAAGCGGTGCGTACGTAATTAAAGTGTATACCTAAGCATTTTAGTTCTTATCAGGTAGATTTACTTTGTAAATATATGCTATGTGTAGAATCCTTTGAATTATATTGGTTGAAATAATAGTCACTTCGTTCATATTGCCACTTTCGATCCATTGCGATCATCTCTAGTCGATTTTTTCTTTGGCTTCAATTTCAGCTTTTAACTTTCAGGTATCTCTGAGCTTCTAAGAGTGTGATAACCACCTCATGGCCTGGTGTTTCTTTTACCATATGTAAATCTTTTACCATAACTTTCAGATTTTTAATAAAATTTAATTTGTGAAAAATGTTATCAATTAGCGTACCATTTTCTAGTGGTTCTGTTCAAACCTTTTGTATTCGGGCCACCATTGTATTGTCATATTCACTGATGTTTCTATTGTTTCTAGTATATTCATTTGAATATGTACCATAAACAACTTATCAAAAGCAGCAATCTAGGGCTCCACACATATTCATCAACCTTTTGGTGAAAAGATTAGAACATTTAGGACTTTCCTGGCTCGGAGACCTATAAATAAAATTTATTTTTCGTAGCCTATCAGAATTTAGTTTGACTGATGCTCTTAACAATTCGTGATTTTTTCATTTTTCTATTTGTAAGTTTATTTTATGTGTATTACCTTTTACATATGAAGCTGTTCTACCAGCTCTGTCCTTCGTTCAAAAGTGAAGAAACGGTAAGCTTTCATTGAATGTCCTTTTTTGCAAATCTCATGGAAACAGATTATGTGAAAGTTACTACCATAGCTTGAGAGTTCCTTTTTTCTTATCGCACTGTTCAGACTTCTCGTATTTATCGTACATAACTAATATCAGGTTTATGGCTCTGTTGAACTTGAATAAGACAAATATCCCATGTATTATATAGAATTTTGTCTCTATTATAATAAAAAAAAAAAATGTAAAAACCATTAATATAGGTTTTTAGCACGATATATGTCTACAAGGCGAGAGTCTATGAATTCGTGGGACTGAAAAAAATTGCGACGGATGTTGTTGATCTGCACCGATGGTTCGTCTAGTAAAATAAATATTATTAATAATAAAAGTACAAATAAACTAATATGCCTTTTACGCGTAAGGTATGTGTATATGTTTTAGAATTACTGGATATTAATATCGGAATACAAGTTAGCTGCTGCAAGCTGTTTAATAGCTGAATGATAAAAAAAAAGGCGGATGTACTTATCTCTTTGCCTGATGCATAGGATTTAATCACAGAACAACTGACCGACAGCGTTTTTGCTATGGGTTTTCTTCATTCATAGATGAAGATTGAATGCGTGGAATCCCTTGCACCTGCAGAAGTTCCAGATATACCTGTTGGGACTCCCGTGGCGTCAGCGAGCGTTCCTAAACATGGCCGCGGCAATGCTCATTCTTCGCCGTACCGAAAGATCGTTGTCACGTGTGACACACGAGGCGCCGTGGATCCGAATCTCGTGCGGGTCGCTGTTAGTTCGTTCGTCAAAAAAAAGGTATTACAATATTCTAACTGTAAAAATAAGTTACTATTCAGTAGCCTATTTTGCATTGTTTGAGGGAAAGCACATTAATACATTAATATATCCAGTAGCAATCCGCTGAACTACTTGATACTCTGCAGGCAGACGGACATGTTTACGGTCATGACGGATGTTTCATACGATAACGTAATCCACTATCGTCAGGATGTTTAATATCAAATGATATCGTTTTTCTTCGCCGTTGACAGGTGAACTGCTTGGTCAAAGAAGACTGCATTGTTCGTCTGCACTGGAATGGAACCGACGTTAATAGTCTATTTCTTCGTGGCATCGAACCACTCACGCCTCAGCAGACATTGGAATTGAGAGGCGCTGCCAGCTATCAGATCGATGCTTTACACAATCGGGGATTCCCCGCCGGTCCATCGGCTACTGCTCCCGGTGTACTACAACAAGCGAATGGACCCACCACCTTGGCAATTACGATAGCCAGTTCAGTTCTTAATGTCAGATCGACGGCTCCCCGGTACACAGCGCCACGACAAATTTTTCCTCGACCTGCTCTCATTCGAAATCCGGCGCCCCAATTAATCAACATCCCAATGATATCCATGGTACCCGTTCGATCCAGTCCGGTTACGACAATATCACATGGTGTGCGTACAGCTGTAAGTGTCCCAAAAGTTATTGAAACGATTCTTCCGAGGCCACCACAACCTCAGCCAACCATTCTTCGATCACCTGCAAAACCTGTAATTGTACGAACACCCGTTCAGATGCAGGGAAGTGGTTCGAGCAGTCGTAGCTCCATAGTTTCACTTCCATCAGTGAACGTACAGGAGGCATCGATTTTGCCAGTCCCCATTAGACTTCGCCCGGCTATACCGCCAACTACCCCGGTGGTAACGCCAGTGACAGCATCTCGGTTTGCCCTTCATCCGGCAAAACCCGCACCCCCACCGAGACCTTCTGCCCCATCTCCAGTCATGGTTCGCTTTAATGGACGCGTTCAGGCCGCGCAGCCGGGTCAGCTAATCCGTCGAACAAATGGCCAGATTGTTCGGGTGATGCCAAACGGATCGCTTGAAGAGGTGGAGATGCCAGTAACGATACCGAAAAAGGTATCTATTAAAAGTAGCCGCGAGAAGCCTATCTCGCTTGATACAGATAGCGAGGATGAGCCATCGTCACCAGCAAAGTCATCGACACAAAAATCGGACACACCCTTAAGGGATTGCAAGCAGGAATCATCATCGTTACCAGCGACAGGATCAGCATCGGGCGTGCTGGTGACGGCTAGCGTAAAACGTCGTGGTAAAAAACGAACCGGTAAACTACAAGTTGTCGATCTTGATGATTCAACTAGTGGAACTGAGACGGACTCGACCGACAGCTGCGAGTTTATTGGAGTTGATGAAGTTGTAAAGCCCGGCTTTGAGCGAAGATCCCAAAGAATCGCTGCAACAAAGAGCAAGGCGAAAGTTGATAAAGAAAGTAATCAATTAGCGTCTATTAGGTTGAATGATTCAGTGAAGAAGGCGGATAGTGCCGGGTTGACAACGGAGTCTGACCTCAGTGACAACAACGCTGAGTCATTACCGCCATCGAAACGGAAAACCGCCGAGGTTGAGGACAGTGAAATGCTCCAATACGAGTTTTTCATGGGATCTGATGGAGTGGTTGAGCGAGTGCCGTTCATTAAAGACCTTTCACTATTACAGCCAGATTTCAATATGACTGTTGGCGATAAAGAATTTTCGAAAGAAATGATAGAAGACATGGTAGAGAAGGTTAGCATAGTAAGATAACGGTTGGTTATTGTTAATGTACCGTTTCTAAAATCAGTTTTATAACGCTATGATTAAAAACAAACGTGTCTGAGCTAACATAAGGAAAACTATAGCGACTATTTTTTTTTCTTATTAACGCTTTTAGGGAGTTCAGCATAGCCTTCTCTATGCTCCGCCGGAGAACTGCCGATTAATATTTCGAGATGCGGACGAATTGGACTTCATGGACACGGTAAGTCGGTTGGAAAATAACATTTACTATTGTGCTGATAAGAATACATTTATTGCTCATTAATATTCTATGTAACTTCGCGAAGTGGGCAGGTTTTGTTGAATTTTTCCTAACGAATGATTGCTATTCTCTCTGTGAAATTATGCAATTTTTATGATGAATCTAGAGAAGAACTGGTCGTGTTGCTTTACAAGTGTCTAACATTCGACTTATGTATGCCAGCGTGTATAGGTTTAACTTTGTGTTCTTTTTTATTATAGGTCATCGTCCAGGACGATGGTGAGGTAAAACTTGATCCCGAATTATACCAGTGCTATATGCAGATCGTATATAAGGAGTTGTTAGCAGACCATCGACTCTTCAAGGCCGAACAATTAAGGAAACAGCAGTTTTTTAAATCAGGTTCGTGTGCTTCATCTATTTAAATCTGTATCTATCTGGATAATTTAGCAAGATCAAGAACTTGTTAATAGAACCTCAATTTTCTTGCGTAGACTGTGTCAACCCAACGCCCTATGATATATCTCTTAATATGTTAACGGAATGGTAAAGAAATCTGCAGCCATTTTTAAGGCAAGCAAAAATATTTACAAAAATTTAGAGTTAATGAAATCGTTGCTATTACAAAGATGAACACCATTTGTTTTGGTCTAATTTGAAATTTGAAGTTAAATAGTAATGCTTCAGAGAAAACAAAAGGACGAACGTATTGCAGCTACTTTGAAAGTAAGAGCATCAGTTACTCTACACAAAGTTATACCGATGTATTTATTTAAATGGATCCTTTCACATTGTGAGCTTCTTATCGTTTCTAAATGTTTTCTTTTTTGAAAATCTATATTGCTTCTATATATCTATAACGCTTACATGTTTAATACTTGAATCTGGGTCTCATCAAATTTCGTCTAGGGTCAGGCTAAATTTATTTAGAAAAGACATGCTGTTTGAGGGTACCCAATTACCTTTGTTTATCTATTAAGATAATTGTTCTTATCACGTTACGTCTTCCACAAAGATCTAATCATTACGCAGTTGATAAAACGAATGGCTAAATTTCCTTCTTTCGTAAACAGTTCTTGTAATCATTAGTGGTAACTCGTTGTAGGGCCCAATATTACAGATAGTTTTACTTTGCAATTGAGGAATAATTTACTTAGGTATTTATTGCACATTTGGACCTATTCCATGCAATTATTTCTAGTTTGATACACGCACTATAACGTCGGCTCCTGATGATGTACTTTTAAGGTTCAAAACGGACTAGAAATATCGGCTAGCTTTCTTTTATTGTATTCGGCCCACTACATGCTACAAACTCGGTGTTTACTGATTCGTTTCCAGGACGGTTAGACATGCCGGATAGCTCAGCTGGCCTGGACAATGTGAAATCCGTTGCACAGTCTGTGGCCAAACCTCTCGTGCAGGCGCCAGTAGCTACGACGTCACCAACGAAACAAACAGCATGTGTTTCGCAGAACCGCGCGCCAGCTGCGTTAGAGCCGTACGGAGTCGCGCCTAGCTCAGGAACCCAGAAAAAACGCGGCCGCTCATTGAAACGACCTTCATCACCTCTCAGCCGACCAGTACCAAAAGTTAAAGCGCTGCCGTTAAACAAAGGAGTTCCGCCAATAAAGGCAGTTTCATCAAGTAAGGTAGCCCCGCCTACATACACTCAGGCATCAGATCCCGAGCGGCCCTATTCAGTTCACTATCTAGCGTCTAATGGTAGTGTAAAAGTCGTTAAAACTAGAGAAGAGGTTCGAACGCGGCAGTGTTACGTCATCATGGACAAAATCAGCGACTATCAACTTGCTGAACAAATTGCTCAGGACAGCGAGGGCAGATTGAAGCTGCGTCAAGAGGATGGAACAAATCTCCCGCTGCATAAGCTATTTGCGGCACAATTTAAAGAACAGCTGTACTACGACCACGAGCGTGGTCAAGTGGATCCAGAACGGAAGCGGGGTTTTAAATGGGACTGTGTGCTGCGACCAATCTTTGATCGCAATCGGGGCGTCCGACATCCTGTTCGTATGTATAGCTATCGGCACCGTCCACAGGCCGAAAACGCTGCGTTGTTATCATCATCAGAGTCAATATCTGCGCCTGTGAACACAACCTCAAGTAAAAATACGACCTTTGAAGGCTCATCGGATCGCTCTGCTTCAACAGCAACGAAAGCTGCAGCAAGTTTGGTAGATGTTTCTACTTCTACATCCATTCTTGTTGGGACGCCTATATCTATTGTAGGTGCTACTACGGTTGCAGCTGTAGGCAGCCTTTCGACTGCAGCTTGCGGCGAGTCGCCAAACGAATTAACGGCGACCACGACGGCGAAATTCAACATTCGGCCGTTAACAATCGAAACACGAAAGAAAGAGATTGTTTTCGGGGACATTGAGGATGACTACGTTGATGTCGACGTGGTGGCTAAACCCCCAGTCGAGGAAGATGACAGCTGGGAGGCTGGCACTTCAGATGAGGATTGGGATATCCAGGATACAAGGATAACACGAAGTCGAAAGCGACGGGTTAAAGCGAATGCGAACCATTCATCTGCCGAATATTCACGAGTGCTCGTACATGTTCCGGGGAAAAATAATGCAAAGCATCGATTTTTTCAGCCGGCGACGAATATCGCACCGTTACATGAACCTTCATTGTGATATAAACATCTCTGTCATGGAAAAGGCTTTTAGAAAATAAGATACAAAGTGTAGGGACATTTTGATGACGATGATGCAACTGTGGATGCTAATAGAATACACATGGCCAACGACGGAAGGCAAAAATGTGTCTGTAATTATGTTGAGTGTCAATGCAATGAAGACCTGCTTGGTTTCAAAAATGACCATAACTATATCTGGTACAGACGCGGAGAGAAAAGAGTAGAGAGGCCCTTCCTGGACTAATTGACTGAAATTATCGAAATGAATCGTAAAGCGATTTATTAGATGATCACGTGTAGATTGTTGCTGGCTTTATCACATGCTTGCATGTTCGTTCACTTTTTTTGTCTTTGTTCTGTGAAACTGCAACAAAAGAAATGACCGATGTTACCAATGTCACTATGTATATTATTCCCCGCTTGTACATTACATCGAGTGACCCGAGTGAAAAACGTGTATGCCTGTCACGTAAATACTGTATATATATATACAAGTATATAGGGCAATAACTTGATATAGGGAAGAAGCTTGGTGCCGATGCTGTCGGGTGCTCATGAACACCAAAAAAGATGCATCATGGAGTGAATGTGGTGAGTCCGGCTTCCTTGTTTAGTCATAGAAAACCTATACGCATAAGACTGTGCTATACATCTAGGAATATGCATTACCTCAAGTTTTCTCTTAAAATGATAAATATAATATAATATACCACAATCACCCTCGTTTGAAAAGTTGGCTGTGTATTAAATCCAAAATGCAGTACATACGTAAACGAAAGCGGAATAATGAAATATAATTAATAAAACAATATAAAGGAGGATCTATAAGGAAGGAACTATTTTCTGTTAGTTGAAAATTAGTTTTAGAGGGGTAAAAATGTGGCGACAATAACCAGGTTACCTAACTCGTAGTTATACAGGTAGACAGGCAAAAATACATATTGGATACCACTTATATTAGATATATATTTGACTATATAATATTTCGTTATTTTTGGTCATGTCTGTGTAGTCTTTTTGGGTTAACAAATTAATGCGGCTTCTGAAAGAAATCGTAAAGGCCCAAATCGGCTTCTCGAATTGTCTGTTCGTTCTTTTGCTAGTATCCTGAAGCCAATGGACCACTATGATTAAGAGCAACAGCGCTATAGTTTAAGTACCAATTGTAATAAATAGGACTGAAAACAATGAAAAAGTAAAAATGCATTTGGTATATGACCGCCAATTTTCAAAAAATGGTTGCCAACACATATGAAAAGGTAATGGCATTGCTAGAACGATAGAAGTATAATAGCTAAGTAATGACAGTTGCTGTGTTGTTTAGTTCGATGAGTTAATTAGTTAAGTTATTATCCATTAGTTTGTCCAGAGATATTTAGCAAGTGAAACAATTTCAACTTCCGAACTACGCACCATTAGCAGGAAAAATTTTTAAATATTTGTATCAAGACATTGGCTGAGTACGACTTTAAGTTAATCAAATGTTGTAGAAAATGATGAATTTAGAAATTAGGAAGTAATTTAGTGTAATGCTTAGTGGGAATTTAAAAAAAAGACAAGAACTCTGGTGGAATCCGCAGAAGATTGGCGAAAATACTAGGCAACGAGGTCATCAGCGAAGTAACAGTCCGTAATTGGTGCAATTGTTTCACCAGTGAAAACTGGTGTGTTAAAAAACTACAGAAGAAGTTACTAAGCCTTTTACATAGATGAGAAAACAAGTTGCTACAATCACGGAGGTTTCTGAGAAAAACGTAGTTTGAGCAATGCGGCTAATGTGGACCTGAGACTTCTCAAAGCTCAAAACGTTCAAACAGCAATAACACAGCTGAAAAAAGGTAAACGGAGTTTAGAAGACATGGAAACATGTGGTGTACTCTGAAGACAAATGAAAAAAATAGCTCAGAGCACATGCTTGCCATAGATGAAACATGAATCCAAAGATGGCTTTGAGGAGGAGCTGAAATCGCTGCATTCTTCGAATTGATGTAATTTCGACTGGTTCCTAATGGAGGACAATAGATGGCGTGGGGTCGATTCTCTCGAACAAACCATCAATAAAGTGATCGGATATGGTAATGTGCTTCACATGTGCTCAGCTGTTAAGACGTTCTCACAACGCCACTGGTTTTACCGTGCGAAAAATAAAGGACAGTGCTTCTAACATACACTACAATATCCTTGTTCCTTTCATCTTATGTGGTTTAAGCGTTATTGAATTTTTCAACTCGCCAAATGTTTTGAGTTTCATGTTTGATACTGCCTACAAGCATTAATAAACCGTAAAATAAGGCGTGTCTATGTTTAATGGATAAATGTGTTACTATGGGAGAGAATCCAGCAGGCAATAAGCATCTTAAAATTATATGGAAGGTACACGGGCGGTAACAGTCGGGTTAACGGTTAAATTACTAACAAGCAAACATATGATCGTCAGGTAGTAACTTAAATAGCCTTTGATTTATTGCGGTATGATCACTCCACTGCTGAAGAACGACAGTTACAATGCACGCGGTCAGCCACTAATGCCGTCTCGTGATGCGAAGCTGTACGCTCTAATTTTCTTTCTCTCGATCGCACGAGTGTCTTCACTACCTCTGTAGCTGCTTTCATTGGACGCGTAGGTTTAGCTGCAACTGGTCTCTTGTACATATTATTCCCTTTTTGTTCAGTTACAATTTAGCAATTACGTTTGGTAATCAGTAAAACTCGTAGTAAATCAAATTTATTTAATTAACCGATATAGTAAAAGCAGTGTATTGTAGAAATGGCGAGAGGTGTGAGACAGTGCACACTCTAACCCATATGTCAACTCTGTCGTTAAGTACATTACCAGCGTGGCCCTTAGAGAGCCTTCGGAGCTCTCTCATGCTTGCTTTCATTCTTCCAGGCGTGCGATTTGCACCACTATCGCTCTGCAACCGTAGCAGACTAACGTTAAGCTCGTCGAAATTTTCCTTTTGACAAACCCTGTCAAAAATCGCTCTATGATATAGTGCCGGGAAGAGAAAGCGTTTGCTTGTACTCGATTAATTATGGAAAAACAGTCTGTCAATCTTGCTGCAGTGAGCATGAAGCTAACGATGTTCATTCAGTTAAAATTGAATTTAGACCTATAGTAAATATGTGCTTCGAGTGGTGATACGTGGCGCTTGATTTTGAAAAGGAATATTAAATTTATTGGTGCCTATTAAATAGCTAGGGTTATATTCAAATTGATTCTTTTTTTTTTTTCTTTTTTTATAATTACTGTACTGTGATAAACAGGCAGTCTCTGTCGATAAGTTTTGTGTTGTTGCACATCGACATCTGTTGATCGGTAAAGCCACTTTTTCATATTAACAAGTGGTAACAATGTAACATGTCAGAATGTAAAGTCTTTGGTGTAGCCGAGACTATCACGCATTCTACAAAGATTAGATGACGACCCTCCTCTATGACTTTAATTCATTATCAATTAATGTTTCAATAAGCTTATATAACAATATTAAGTACGGGATCAAAGTCCGCCAATCCGCGCCAAATGCTTGTTATTGTGCTAGTGAGATAAATTCTGTGTGAGCTACATTATAATTCAATATAAGTAGTAGGGTCGTTGAGAAAAGCAGAAGCTAGAGCCCTCAATGTACTTCTAGAAATTTACGTTGAGCGTTCCGTGATCAGACAGGTAATACTCGTACTCTATAGTAGGTCATCACGTTAAATGCGGCTTTAGTCGCTTTAGTAGGTATTGGAATAAACCCTAATCACAACCATTATGTCACTACAACTTTTCATGACCGCAAATTGATATAGAAACAGATTGCACTGCTCACGAAGCCACTGAATGAGTGGATAGGGCAAACGTGTGTGTCTCATGCGTTGATACACTAGAATTCGATTATAACACAAATGGCAAATTTTCTCTGTTCGCAGATGAAGACTTTGTGCAATCTTTTCTACCGGTAGAGAATGCAACAGATGCACCTGTTGAAAATCGTGTGGGTGTGCAGGTGCCTCTGAACAGAGCCACGGCCGCGCTCAGCTATGGACACATCGAAAGTCTTGATCGCTTGCGACGCACCGAGTTCCGGATAATCAGGTACAGTGCAGGCTGTCGCTATTTCATTTCTCCTAAGAAAAGTATCGAAATTTTCTAGGTGTAAAAATTGATGACTGATTTCGAGCCAATCTTACATCCCACTGCCTTGCATGCTATGAACAAATATTTTAAAGCATAAATAAATTTAATACTCATATTTAGCCGATGCTTTTCGAAGTTCTTGGCAGTAAAAATAGATTACTGCAAAAAAAGGATATACTCTAAGGATATACACTAAGCGTACAAAGGTTGAGAAGTGTAAAAATTATAGGTTCATGCACCTCGGTATCGACTCTACTGCGTCGCTTAACGCCTTCGATATGCCAGTCCAAAGAAGTATAAAAACACCAACGGAGCCTATTTAACCGAAAAATTCGCAGGTGCGCTCACTCTACACGACTCTTGAATTATTTGATGTAAAAATCACACCAGTTGGAACGCAGGGTTTTATATAGTAACACTAAATTAAGTAAGTGTAGCTTCTTTTAAGCAGTTACTAAACTTACTTAGAAGTTACAAGGCCAACACAGTTACTTCAGCCCAGCAGCAAATAGCGGTTTTATACAGACAAGCTGGCTCCTGGCTGAGACGCGGAAGCCTGAAGCACTCAATGCAAACTGGCCTCAACCTCGCCTGATCGACTTTATGGAAGGTGTTCTCATGTTAATAGCAGCCTCATACCACGCGCGAGCTGCAGCTTTCAAGTCAAAAAAAAAAAACTCAACGCCATTTTTGAGGAAAGCTTAAGTAGGTCTTGAATCACTGTGATGACTAGCTGAGACTTCCGTATCTGCTGGATAATGTACTGTCTAAACCTTTTGTTTTTTTGGTGTTTGTTATATCCAATGAGTAAAAAAGTAGCATATTAGATTACCATGCATATGAGCCTCGGAGAATTTCTTGTGGCAACTAAAGTAATTAATGCTTGTTAAAGGTCGTCTTGTAGTGTTTAGGATGAGATCGTCAGCATACAGAAAGAAATGTGTTAACGGGTTTCACCCCCTGCTCTTGCTTAATAGGCCGCTAACGACTAATGAAAATGGTAGCGGACTTGTCGTCTTAGGCGCGTTACGAGAATATTCGGAGTATCTGCTTCGCAGAAGATCGCAATGAGATACTAGTTTTCTGGCGGCTAGGTATGCTCGACTGAGGGTTCTGCAGGAATTTTCAAACACACGGCTTCTCATGAAGTTCTCGGTATGTATTAGAATCATCTTAACCATTGAAACTTAAGCATCTACATCGATATCGTCGGGATTCGGGAAGAGTTTAATTGAAAACGAAAGAAGTCGAGAGGTCGTCGATGAAATTTAGGGGCGTTGGCGGTTTTTAGTTTCAACGGTAGTCCTATAGGACTAAGCCATCTGAACTTGCCACCTGAGAAGTCTGTCTGCTTAGAAATTCAGTTCTACCCACTAATGATGAAAAAGATCAATGACGGGGATGTCCATGATGATTCTCAAACGTCGAGCACCGTTTACAATTGCACAGGCAAGGCCGCAAAAGGTCGAGAGTAAAGTGAACGCCCTCGGATTATCTAATTGGTAGAGTGGGGCATTAAAGTCACCAACCACTAAGACGTGGAAGTAATTAAAAACCTTTCCGACCATCAATAACGTGTCCTCTACGAGGACGCATATAGCAAGCAACAGAGTTAAAATAGAGAACTGTTAGTATAGCTGAAACATCTTCAAGAAAAAGAGGTTTCGCCTGCTCCAATTTCTGTCTGTAAAACACGCAGCTTACTGCCACTGCCAAGACTTAGATTGCTAGCTTATTGAGTTGGGGAATGTAGTTCATTGAATGCATATAGGCGTCGAGATTTTCCGAAGAATTAGCACACCGATTTTAGCGAAAGCAACCTGTAGCAAAAGCAAAAGATTTAAGGTATCTTCACAATTTCACCGTAAAACGTTTATTGCGTTCTGCTGCGATCATGGTACCGCTCACTGCAGTTGATTTAGCCACCGTGGGTCTCCATGTTGTGTTGTCTCATTTTAAGGCTTCTAGTACTCAAACTGTAAGTTTATGACGAATTTCATTCCGGAAGTACTTTTCTCCGTTTTTATCCTCCTATTTGTACCAAGGGTATCTCCTTCTTTTGGAAGTTTTAAGCCGTTATGGAGATCGTGGTTGTTACCTTGATGTATCTGTTGTCGGATTTTGCGATTAGCGCACGCAGCATTGCCAAAGCCTTGAGTCGCATGCCGCAAATGATTGTGCGAGTCGTAGGTTATCTATCGGCTGCTTTCGGGCGGCAATTTTTGTTATTGAACATTGCCGTCGCTCTTGAACTTAATACCCAAGAAACTTTATACGTGTTAAGCAACCGTTGAGGCAATTTTTTACACGATCTCATCGGTGTATTCTGACAAAGCTTCAATAAGCAAATTACATTGCACAAGAGTAAGCTCCGAGAACTTAAATCCATCTCGTCTCAAAAGTTCTTTGTCTCCGTTTTCCCCCAGCATTACGAGTGTTGAACTGAAAAAAATAGACGGTCAGTTTCGCGCTGAATTAGAAAATGCTTTGCATAAGAACGTTTTGCCTAAGGTTAAGACACTTGCTGGAGCCGGGCAAAAGTGTATTCTGAAAGCGCCCTTGATGGTACATCGTCGAGGAGGAGACTAATTGTCCATCTTCCCGGGCTCTGGGTTTGGTCCTATTTCGCGAGCTTGTCGAATACCGCTGCTTGACCAGCAGCATTTTCGTTCAAAAGAAATATCTTTCTTGCTACTCCAGCCTGTTCATTATAAGTCTCAAAAGCTTCGTTTTCCTTAAATTTTTTCATTCTATGATTCAGAACAAAGATCCAAGAACCGTCAAAGAGTCCGTGCCGAGGACCCCGCGGAAACAGCAGCTCCAACTGGTAGCGTTTTTCCAGTCTCGAAAATGATTACCTAAAGAAACCCCGATGAGCGCCATTACGGCTGTTATTAGACTTTCAGATATATTTCAAACATTTATTATTTTTTTCTTGCTTGGATGTAAACGATGTTTTTCGGCATCAGTTTTTATTACGAATGAATGTAGATGTTGAAGATGATTATTTTGGAGAAGGAGACAGAACTAATTAGACAAATTCAGAGTACTAACCGTTGACTTCAAATTTACCATGTCATCAAATTTATAGGTTCTAATAAACTAATGAATACTTAATTTAAAGGTCTAAAATATATAACAGTCAGCAGACCCATTTAGTTACTTAGAGAACAGTTTAAATGTGAGTTCAATCTTCCTAATAAATAAGAATGACGAGATGATGCTTCTTTTAAATATTTATGCATAACTTAAAGGCCGAACAAAGCTCATCATGACAAATTGCCATATTCTCGTACGCGGCATGTTGAGTTTATGTTGCATTCTTATCTGTTTTATAATAGCGTCTTCTACATCTTTTAGCCCTATCTCTTATCACCGACACTTCTATACTGCTATATTACGATGGGATAGGTAAATAAACGCCACGCCTTAACCACTTTTGGTGACTGCGTACAGTAAGCGGTCCTATATGTACGCGATAGCGACGACCAGGCCTTCGGAGGTTTAGCCTGGGAACATCACAGTTGTTGTCAAATTCGACCGTGTGGATTGCTGAGCAGCAGGAACGATATGTAAAAGGTTAAAATAGAAATTTAAAATTCTTGTTGTCATCGATAGGGTTATCGGTCCAGGAATGAACTGCCTAGCGTCCTATTTTTGTACGGCCGTGACCTGACAACGACCGTTGCTAACGGCAACTCATATACATACCAGCATCGATGATGAGCCATCAGAATAAGTGGTTCACTCGTTTGTGGACAGATGTAAGCGGCAGAGACAAGAACCTATAAGCTACAAGCCAAACCTGAGAGCAAGCCTAACAAAGAGGAGTTATAAAATAGACACTCGGCTGAGCCAGTTGTTACATCGAGGTAGCGGGAAAAAGAATGCTTACGGTGAATAGGCTAAAAGTGTACGCATTGGCGACAGAAGCGGTAAAAGGTCGCGTTAAATAGGCATAGGGGTCGACTTGAGAGCACGAGGAGTTGCCCGGACACCCCAGATGTGAGACGCCACGCCGACCATTGTACTACTGCTAGTGTATAGGTGTGCTGACCTATCAGGCTCTGAGGAAGTGGTGAGCGGTTCTACAAGTGGAGTATTCTAGTTGGGGGCCATGGGAGGGGCCAATGTGAAGAAACAGACTGGTTATTTGAGGGCAGAATGAATGCATAACTATGGAGTTGACAATAGCCATATGGAAGCCACGCTCAGCAAGCATAGTGTACAGAGATAAGCGTTCAGCAACAGAGAACTCGTTCTGACTAGATCGGGCACCTTCGTATAAGTTGTGGAGAAGTTTTCACATACGACTAGGGCAGTCTAGCCTAAACCACAGAGCCCCTTTTAAAGGCAATGCCTAGCAATAAAGTGTGTAAGCAGGCCTCATTCGCAGACATTTTGCGCGTCACCATATTAACTACATAGCATAACGACTGCCTGAACTTCCGTTGGCAGCAGGGCCGTGACGCAAATATTGGCTGTGGCACAATCAAAGATCGCATTATACTAGCTGTTTGTATGAAAAAGATGTTAAACATCGACAGCCGTGGTTACATGCGAGTCAAAATTCACAGTACGTTAAGGCATTGCGGCGCGTGCTATCTTCATCATAACTATGAGCTAATAGTCTCGTAGCGCTTCGAACTTATCAAAACGGCTGGCTTCTGAGCATTTCTTCTAAACTCAACTCTGCTTAATCAGTTGAAATGTCAATATCAACAAACTGGAGCATTGGCAAAAAAAACGTGTAGATTATACATACAGATGTATCGAGCCACACTGTGGCATACATACGACGCGTTCGCGTTGTACAGGTAATTTGATTGTCCTATGTTGGCCTGCTCAGTACATATATATCTTTGGGCGTACTCTATTTGAAATAGGCCAAGAGTCACACAGGTGATTTGCTTAATAATTTTTTTGCGTCTCGCATGACGGCTTCCGTGAGAATCAGGTAGTCATTTTTGGCTTTTCTACTATCCGCGTCGACAGATTGTAATGCGATTGTGTTCCCGAACTGTTTGCGTGTGCGCAACATAGATACATTGACAGTTACGAAAGGTAGTAGTCAAAATATGCTATGACGCGCTTCATACAAAGTAAAATAATGTATTTAACAGCCAGTTAGAAGGATGTTTACTGACGTAAAGGGATCAAACACATTACGCTGATAGATTTTGGAAGTCAGTTTAAAAAATCCCCTATTTGACATTTAGCCATCTCTAATCACCTAAAATCTATCTAAAAAAATAACTAAAAAGTTAGGTCTTCAATGCGACAAAAGAATCAGACGCTTGTAATACATTGAAAGTTCGTTTTGCTGCATTCATTTCACTGCGTTCTGTTCTGTGTTTGTCAAAAGTATTTAAGGAATCTCCGCCATTAGCGGGACCAGCACAAGTTTATAAACTCATGAACTTTAGGTTAGAAGAAACAGGAAGTGGCCTGGAATCGTATCTCCAGTCGTAAACGGAAGGCCTTTCTATAGGGCCTGATGCTGAACAAAGCCTCAAAATTTATAACGTCGCCAGGTTGAATACCTCACCTTGGCTTAGCTCCGATTGCCAGATAACCTCAATATAGATTATATGCCCACGAGATTCCACGTTGAGGGTTTTCGACCAGGAACATCGCCATATGAGTATCCGCAGTGAATGTTCGTTACAAAGTTAGTATATCATGTTGTCACAAAGTCATCAGCTCGGATTTTAGGAGGGTTTTTATGTCTACTTTAGGTATAAAAGAAAAATAAGATGGGGGATGAAGCGGAGGGACTGATGGCCTCTAGAGACTTTTGGTCATCTACGGTAGGAATTTCTTCGGTTTGTTTTGCTGACATGATCTCTCGCGAGGTAGACGGCCCACAATGCGAAGCTTTTCAGATATACTGTTTAATTCTGCCTTTCATATTGACAAGCGAATTAGTGAGTACGGCGAACTATCTAATGGTTAAAGGTCACCACAAAATAATTTTCGGCTACAGAAAAAAAAACTAAAATTTTAAGTAAGTCTTCATTGAATGTTTTTTTACAAGTACGCACTGTGGCAAAACTCTTCACAGATTAAAGTCAGTATGCATACCATGTAAACCTAAATGCACAGATTACTACACCACGAATATTTATCCATCCTATATGATAGCCTTGTTGATCCTATTACAAGTTCATACGTGACGTTGTTACCTTGAAATTGAAACGAGTAACTTGACGTAACTAGCGAAAAAGGTGTTCTCTGGAACTAGCTAAATTACACCGATCAATATCCACAGAAATACTATAAGTGGTTAGAGTAGCTACGAATCTTATGATATATAGAAGGAGAAATTCTGAACGAAGCCAATAGAGAAGTGCAGAAACACACGTGCACTCACTAAGTTGCACGAACAAGAATATACAATAGAAATCTCTGCCCTTACGCCTACTAGGTCTCTCACGCGAGTTCTACTTGTAGCATCGATTTTGTCGAAGGTAGCCATTCGAGTACTTGGCGCGTGATGCTTGAGCACGTTAAGGTTCTGTTATGCATTCCCTTTACTATCGAACAGGTAAAATTGGTTCACTGCTCGATCAAATCATGTAAGCTAGTCAAGCAGACTAGCCGTCTAGTGACATACTGTCAACGTAACTGGTCACTCCGGGGTTGAAATAGAGGCCGTATCCGAAAGAAGGATGAAGAGCAGTTGAAAAGCAGCGGAGCGATGATAGCGACTTAAGCAGGCTTACGTATTCGGCTAGATACAAAGGCAACTACAGTAGAAATTTTGTCCCGTTTCAGCTCAAATCTGCTGAATCCAGCCAATCCGAGCACTCCCGACAAACTCGACCGAACAGGGCCAGCGTCACTTGCATCGATGTAAGAGATGGAAAGGTAGGCGTCAGGAGCGGCGGAAAAAGAACGCGTCCGCTCGTGGAAACTTTTCTCTGGTAGCTTCTTCTTCATGTTCTGCATCTTTCACGTTATAACGTCAGAAATCAATAAAGCCTGCATACTGAAGTAGATTTGCGTCTAGTCCCTGCTCCCACTCTGCGTAAAGACGACTGAGTACGGGCAAATACAGGAACGTAGCAGAAGAGCACGAAAAATGCAGGCGTCGTTGCCTCTTTCGCCTTCAGCAGGTCGTAGCTAGTCCCAACTTGCCCACTTTATAGGTCGGTTGGCGCCTCACCCAAGTCTGTACACAGTTATACCAGGATACAGACATGTACGAACGAGGGTATGACGACCATGGGGGCGAAGACGGTGACTACCTAAAAAACAGCGACCAGAAGAAACTATTTCTCGGTGGAAGTACCAAAAATACGCAAAGTCTATAGCTAGCCCTTTGCTTTTCGCGGCGACGGCGATGCTGGCAATAGTGAGAATGTGAGGGCAAAATCAAAAGCGATGAAGTGACTGAGAGAGAACAGCTGCGAGACTGTAGTAGATATATATATTGGGGCTGAGGTTTCGATCGGTTGAGCATATTTTATTTTTCTCCTTTTATTCGCAGGCGAAAATAAGAAAAACAGGGGAAGTTGTTAAGATTTTAACACGAAAAGCGAGTTTCGAGGACGAGAAAGAAACTTACCGCTGAGAAATAGACGAAGCGGGAGAGACATTGGAAGTATGCCTGATGCAATCGCCATTTTAATCTATTTTTACTTTCATTTGGTATGCCGTTATTCCTGTTCAGGAATTTGTTTGGCTATGTTAAAATTGTGATGATGCGTACAAGCGGACAATGTAAGATAATTGTAATGTGACCCACGAACGCTATTACTGATAGCGTCAGAGAAAGATTTGGCAAAATGGTAGCGGAACTAAAGATGAAATGAAAGAATTCGTTGGCGCTCAGGTTGCGATGATTCGTTGTAGGGTCGGAAGTGTTGATGAGGGCAAATATAGGTATTATAGCGGAGAAAAATGCCAATTTGTAGGAATGCATCTCGCAAAAACAATAAGGACCCTCGACTAAGATACCCTATCATTCTTGAGCCTGATAGTTAGGGCGACGTAAGAACTTTCCTCATACATTTTTTTAAAATTAATTGAATTGCTTCTTTTGGCAGCCGAAAACGAGTCTACAAATATATTTGATGTCTTCTATAGAGTGCGTTTTTGACGCGGATGTTTGGTGCTTATAGTCATATAGCAACGAGCGTCTTATGCAATATTAAGAGACATTAATGCTCTCCGAGATGACGTAACTCTGACACGGCCACTGGCTTCCTTAATGGAACTATCAAAAAAAGAAAATCTTCCAAGACGTGCAACACAATAAAGAGATGGAGAGTTTAGGCTGGGTCGTTAGAGGACCATAACGAAGGATGAACAACAAAACTTCTTCTTCTTCTTCTTATAACAACAAAACTCAGCTACGAAGAATAGGTCTATTATCAACTACTAGTTGAAATAAATGGCCCTATTAGAACTAGAATAATAAAAGTAACATGTAGCCAAGTAATGTGCTTAATATCTTTCAATACGATAATATTACGTAAAAGGCCTAGCACCAACAAAGTAGAAGTTAGTCTAATAAACAAGCATAAAGTCACAAGTCCGCTAGTGTCAAATTTTACATGTTTATGAATCTGAGTGACAGGGCATTGTAAGTAACAATTTAATAATTTTTCTAGTAACGTTGTCCTGTTTCTAATAGCTTGCAAGGACAGTAGATCATGTAACTGTGTAGCTCATACGAGCGCACATGACTCTATATAGAAGTACACGTTTATGAACTATACTTGTAGAAATATATTTATCCAGACTTTATTTAAAAAATGATTCTTGTTCTGATTGACATTTAAATAGTTTTTTCAAGGAGATTGATTTAACCGATATAGTTTATTCGGACATAATTTGCTGACAAGTTCATATTAAAAAGTAAAGCCCTAGTAAGGTGAAGACTATTGAAACATGGCATGTTCAGCCGAAATAGTAAAAATGCTTCATCACGGCTGCTATAACGAATTTACTTTAGTGCTTGTGTTACGTGAATCGGTGTCCTGACTTTCACTGTAAATGATAAAATTGGCAAAAAACAGGCCAGGGGCGAATAAAAGTCACTTGAATGGTTCGAATATAATATAAATATAATAATATAGTTATCCACTATATTGCTAAAAGAGGAAGTAGTTTAAGTCTAAGAAAACAGTAGATCTTTTGATCCCCGACCTTTTGTGTCAAAACGTCTAAAGGATGGTTTCTCCTGAATTCCAATAAAAATCCAATGTTGTATATTGTATATAGTATTTTTAAACTTATACCACCATAAGTATATTATATACCATATAATAAATACTATGCGAGCTTTTCGTCGATGGGAATCGAAAGAACCTTGCAAAGTTGAAACTCAAATGGGACATTATTCTCACTGATCCGCCAAAAGCTTCTCGCCTGTGGAAAGCGAGCCTGTATTTTAAACGATAAGCAGGCGATGATGGATAACGGCTTATAAGACAAATACAGACATTCTAGCCATAGGACCGTAATCGCTATCATTTCAGTTCTTCTACTTGCTTTCACCCTTAATACGTCTCGCATTCTCATTGCTTACGTAATTAATGACCTTACTCTGTTAGGGAACTCTTATTGGTATTGTGACTGTGTGTGAGTTTGAGCAACAAAAGTAGTTCTTAAAAGGACCGTCTCTCATTGGGTTAAAGGCATTGCCCTATATGAAACTGGCTTACTAGACGAAAAAGAAGTCTGAACAGAAACCGAACTCTTATTTTTAGCAAACATTTTTCGGCTGTCCAGATCTTCGGACAAAGCGTGATTTTACAAAAAGCAAGGACAAACAATTTTGTGAGGAGATGAGTCTGCTTGACGCCAATTAGCGATATGGCGTCGTACAGTATTCACTCTCAATTCGATTTGACATCTCAAAACCTGACAAAGATTAGCGTAAACATTAAGACTAATAGTTACGTAGAGAAGATGAATGCAAAAAAGCGGGTCGGTTTTTTGCCAGCTGAAGTGCTAACAAAAAAATGCTTGCTCAACCAACTTCAACTTCAACTTGAGTATGTTCCTTGGCCATGCTCCATGCCATTAAAGGTGGGTCTTTGATGAAAATCTATAACTGCTTTCAGCAATTTCGAAATAACTGCTTAATTGATTAAAATAGCGGTGGCACATCATATTATACGTAGGTATAGCATGCAAAGTAAATATCACTTGCAATGTAAGCTAATCATATCCATCCTGCTGGCATAGCTTACACATTGAGGACCACGTGTATGGCAGCTCGAGTTCAAATCTTCGGGCAGCTAAGTCTTTTAAAGAGGACTGCTCAAAACCCAGGTTACATGATCGGAGTACGATGGTGAATACCAAGGTCCTCCCTTGTGACTCCCTGCTCCCCATTATAGATGTGTTTTGTGTGTTGGAACTGCAAGATGGCGTGGGACAGCTATGTGCCCTTTTTTGTTGACCTAATTATTCGACTGCTAACTAATGGTCAGGTTGAATAATTATGAAACGCATATTACTCGGCTTTATCCAATAAAGCTTTCGATGCATTGTTATCGTAATCGTATATATTGTTCTTTGGCCATTTGCACATCAGATTTGATCCCGCTTCTCTTGAATAAATAAGCCTTGATTATTACTTACAGCCACGTGACTATACAAGAGCCGCCTAGGCATATATCTACGTATACCTTGAATCCATAATAACAACTTAAATAACTAAGGTCGTTTCCTTTTAACTTTAAGGGCTTCCGTTTGCGCGCTCTGCGCATGTGACTGATTAATATACAAATAGGCCTCCTAGATTTGGCGCTGCTGGGTATGCAAAGAACACTTACGAAGCAGCAAGTTACGAAGCGGCTTTTTCTAAAAGCAGCCACTCTTCTATGCCAGCTTCCTACTCCAACATCTCATCTCCCTTTGCTCATAGCAGTAGGTGACGCTCATTCAACCGTTGTTTCCGTAGTTCCTTATCTCAAAGTAAATCCTACAAAGAGTGTAGTTAGCAATCGTATTCAGTCACGCAGCACGCCACTAATGGCGTCCGCGGCTGCAGCACTGTTATGAAGCTATGTCTATTTTGGAATTTGAGCGGGTCGTACCAAGCAGCCTCTTTGTAGTTCCCTCTAAAAGTCCGCCCTCTTTTCGTTTCGTCGAACCCTGTCTACAGTGAGATGAAATCTACAGCAGATAAGCCCGCCGGCAAAAGCCGAGTAAAGCCCTTTGCTTTTTCGAGCCTTCCTATATCAAGGCTTCTTCCTTTCTCTAAGCCAACAACACCTCGTTGTGTGACGACAAGCGACAAATCACATCTAAATCATTACACCAACACACGAACTTACGTTAAAACTCATTCACAAAGGTACACGAATTCAAGCGATATGTTCTATTGATGTTTGTTCCTGCGAACGCTATCGCATTCTAGGTCTGCTCAATAGGTGGCAGAAGCGTTACGAAGGAATACGAACAGGAAAGCTACAGATGATTTACACATGCCTGAACGAGAACGTCCTAGAAGAAGTCCGACAAGCATTTGGCCGACAAACATCTTCCGGATCCTTGGCCTTGTGATGTAAATGTTTAAATAAAGTAAATAGCGCAAAGGGAAGGTCGAATAGAAATCCAAAAGACGTTTTTTTCTGAGATTCCGCTTCCTACTAAGACGATATGATTCACAGACACATAGACTTAGAAAAAGAAGTTGGAAGAACAAAGCAGTAAGAAATAGCTGCAGGAGTTGGAACCGGGAATAAACAAATGCGCGAAGCACTACGGGGAAACGAGAGATTGCTGGTACTGGTAGCGAGAATGAATTTAGAACCAGTCTGGATTGCGAATTTTATCTTCTGTAGCCGCGCATGAACTGCGAGCGTTTGAACGAGCGACTTTGCCGAGGATGAGACGACAAAGATCGCAGAGAAAAAAAGGGAGAGGAAGGAGAGAGAGAAACAGAATACGGGCGTATAAAAGCGCATGGATAAAACGTACATGTGGGCGTAGCTGCCATCACCACCATAGATGGGCGCAGGGATAGTCACATGTGAATCTGATTCCAATGTGTGTGCGCTTGTGTGTAAGTGTAGATGTGTGCTTAAGTAGCGTGAAGCGCGGGTAGCAGGCAGTAGCTGGAAAGTAAGCAAGCAGCAGCTTTGCAGGGACGGAGGTCAGGTCATCAGAGAGGTAATCATTTTGTCATTAGGCGTCTGGAGGTTTACGAACATGCTCAGTAGCAGTAGCAGGGCTGAGCTGAATATCGACTTCTTTGACAGCAGCCTATAGAAGTGAAATGGAGGGAAAGCTCTGTACGCTCTCCTGAACACACTCGTTTCCCTAAAAAGTTCGATCGCTCTCTGCGTGTTTTCTCCTGTCTCTTCAGCATGACGCGTTGTCTTCCCCGCACCGTTCGTTTGGTTCGACGCTAGCTCGCTTACTCACTCACCATCACCACCTATCCGCGGTATCTCCTCACCGCGTTATCCAGCGGTGAACGCCGTACGCCTAACCAAGCCCATTGCCCACCGGATCTACGGGTGTCCTTATTTCAAGGCGAAGTCAAGAGGGCGGTCGCTGACCGTACATTCAATAAGGGTATCGTCGACTAATCGAGCAATCGCTGGCCATACAAGCTATTTATCTTTAGAGCGAAAGAGCCATTAATGCTTGTTGAACGTGTGCCCGGATCACACGTTTGGCTAAACATGGCTGGAATAATTGTGTGTTGAGATAAGCTGTCCGAGGATCTAAATAGAGGGTCCTGGTGAAGTCTGTCTGTGAGCTCTAAAAGCTCGTGCCAGTGAAAACTTACTACAGCTGGCCCGGCTGCCAAACATCTTTGTCGTTCACGAATGGGAATTCTACCAACGGATGGATTCTACATGATGAAAACGCGATTGCTGCGGTTCCACACCACAAAACCCGATAGGGTGCTGTCTGTGGCCGCCCCGTAATGCTTGTAGTTGAAGTTGACGAAAGGAGCGATTAGGCGACAATGACAGTTTTTTTTAGCGAAAGAAAACGGAAATGAGAATATGATTTACTAACGGAGTAACCCGAAACATTAATTAGAGTGGAGCGAAGTGGTGGATGGAACTTGTAACATTTCTGCTGGCGCTTTTAATAAGGTGAATATAACCTGACGTTGGAAGGGAAGAAGAGGACTTGCGTTTTAACATGATGAAGCCGTCATAGATAAAGAGCAAATATGTGCTAATATGCAATGGTGGATCTGGGTTATATAAAACAGAATCGTATCAAAGCTATTCGTATAGAATAGAAGAAAACCTAGCTAAAGATCTTGCGTTACTCATAACATGAGTTGACAAAATGCGAAGTCAATTGTTTAAATGTTTCTAAAACGTTCCGCCTTTATAGTCGGTACTCTCAGTTATCAGTATTTGCAATTATCTTCACGTAATAGACGTCGCGATAGCCCAAACCGGTTCCAGAAATCGATGTAATGCATGATACATTCATTCTACATAACTTGTTTCTAGTTTTCTCCCAGTTATTGGTACACTATTCCCTTCTGCATTAAATTTCCTACCGCAGTATCGTGCCTGCTTAATAATCATTGTCTAGAATCAAGCTGGCTTGAATGCGTGCGTCGACGTTGAAACTGCCGCTGTCTACCAATTGTATTTTATGCATTTATTGCGCCTTCACCTCTATCTGCGATCGCACATATACAGTTATGCACGTGCTAAATTTAATGAGCCGCAAAATAGCTGCTACAGGGCGGTACTGCGGTTGCGCGAAGAGCTACTTGTCAAGCGCTAGGAGTTGGACGTATAGATCGCAAACGATTCAACGTCCCTCACAGGAAAGTACAGAAGAATCGAACTCAGAATTGCCATTGTGGCTGAACGCGCGCAGGTAGATTCCACATAGCTTTGGTCGCGTCGGAGATATCCGAGGCTCAAACAGAGCCACTGGATTATGAGAATAGTTCGGGTTGGGCACCCAGTAGGATTTCCATTTGTCCTCCCTGGTGTTTTTCGAGTTTCCTCAACGCGGATCGGATTAGCAGCAGCTGATATGTGTCGAGAATATTCGAGAACGGTACGGCGACAACCGCAATGGGTTGGTCACGTCATCACTATTATCACTGGTAGTAATACAATAATCCTACTACCTGCTACAGTAGGCAGTCGCATTGGAGCTGGAACGCGATGCCATTTGAGGTGCCTAGCGTTGGGGAAGCGGAACAAAACCTCAAAACGAGGGCCAGAGTTTTACCGGAAAACCACTGTGACAGAGAACAATATGGCTGCCTGACCTGACATTATGTAGTACATTTACGTATGCCATTAAAACATTGCGTGTTTATGAACTACGGACAAACTGCGTGCGTATTTTTCTACTTCAACAACTATCATTAGCTATTATCCAGAACGAGAGAAGATATTCAGAAACAAGGATTGCGTTAAAATACGTAGAGCGTTCTATGGGTGTTTAATATAGGTTTCAGTATAAAGGCGTAGGTCCCATCTATAATGAGACGGAACTTCTACTAAGTGACTATAAACCCTATTTTTTCTAATTATGGTATTGGTTGATAATATTATCGGTTTTGAAAGAATGAGATACAAAAATCAGTTTATGTGTGTTAGAAAGGTCTGAGGAAATAAAAAAAAAATATAAAGCTTTGGAGAAAGCCCTTTTAACAAATATTAAGCCTAATTCGACATATTTGTAGTTTTGTGAAGGTTAGTTCATGGCAAAATATTGTACTCATTTTTGTGCTATTTCATTCCACACAGGGACTTCTCTAGAACGCAGTATAGATAGCAGTTAACTTGTGTATTTCACTAAAGTTTAACAATTTCGATGGCTAGATCTTTGGCTGTAAAGGACAGAGATTTATGTTAGGGATAATACGAACAATTCTGCATTGAAATATATGGTAGCTTTTGAAACCTTTTTGAGGACAAAGATATTAAAAAAATATTCGTAAACTGACTCCTTTTAAAATCATTTCAAAATCTCCATAAAATTCCATTTGAAAAAGCGTCTTCACAAGAGCATAGATTGTGGCTCGAATCTTCCACAATCCATAATCCAACTGGTATCAAACTTCTGTATTAAACCTATAATATAGCGAAGAAAATTATATAAGGATACAATTGTTTTGTTCGCCTACATTAAAATATATGAACTTCTGCAAGCCACATCTGCAGAGGTAAAGTACTCAAATATTCTTCAGTTATCTGCTTTCAAGTAATGGACACCCAATAACCATCATTCGCTTGGAACACGTGTTTGTAAATGGGGCAAAAAACTATAAGGCTTAGAGCGTTGAGCCCTATGATTGAGTCTGAGCGAAAACATTGGATGTCCGGCCTCAGTCTTTCAAGTACGGTTGAGACAACTCGAAGGCTTTATTGGAAGACAAGTGGACAGATACGTGCCTCTATTCAAAAACGAATTTACGAGTGTGATAGTGCTCAAGAGTAGGGTGCATTCATTGCAGAGGAAGAGGGCAGATGGCGTTAAAAGGGGTATAGTGCACTATTTTGAATATGGAAAAAATATAATTCTACGATCTCTATACTTATATCATTACTATATCTGCATTACGCCTTAACCTGCTACGGTCAGGAAGAGCGACTATTGGACAAAAAGAACTTTTTTTAATATACAAGCTTATATTTGAGCTGGAACCAGTGGAGCATATCTAAAAGTAACGTGTCTAAGATTCCAAAGTACTAGACTGTGTTTTGGCACATATAAAGTAATCTAAAATATGAATTTTGGCATAATTAAAAGGATAAAAACGTAAGCAAAAGTCATGACTCTTGTATTAAAAAGTTATAACAATTTCCACTGAAAGAATCTGATTAACTAACGTTAGGTCTATGCAGCCCATAAAAGCGCCTTGGATATCTGTAGAATCCGTTCGATTTTCACACACACATTAACGCAGTAGTGTCTAACGATAGAAACAAAAACATACATGGAGAAAATTGCGTAACCTCTACGTCCAGTTTACGTGGTTCCATTAGCGTAATACGAACGAGGCCACTTAAAGAATTGACCATTCTTGAACGAAATTTGTATCTAGCGCGGTATATCTATTTTTGAACACGCAGAAGAACACCTGAAAAAAATGTATTAATAGTAAACACACGTTGATTCGGATAACGTGGTTGACGTTGTGCTAATTATCTGATTAATTATAGTGCTATATAAAAACCGCCAATATTATTCAGTCGAATATCGGATATAGGTCTGCTTGAACAGCCATCTTTTCTCTGAACAAGAGACAGATTTGCAAATTGTTTTTAATCATGATACCATTAAGTATTTTTTATTAAACATATCAGATCAAGATATGATAGTATCTACAATTTCAGCTGGACAAAAAAGGCAAAACTGAGATATAGTCAGGCGAACTGAGTCTATGCAACATCAATGATCGTTCAAAACTTTTTTGGTCTTTAAGTTGTCACAATCTATTCTTAAAATCCTGACCCAGATATATTAGTCTGTGAATAATAGAACTGATAGTTAATCGCTGAGTAAAGTAGTTCCACCTTACCTACGCAATTTATGATCAATTTCTGTTGTATGAAGTCGCTTTAATGTTGAGATAATCCCTACCACGCATTGTCGTCATCTTTAGCGGACCAAGTTGATTGGGTGATTTGTATGTAGGGTCTGCGCATTCACTGTCTACTACTGTGTGGTTTTGTTTACAATCTGTGACTTCATAATGTATTGATCGTGTACTTCATAATGAAATACACGCTCAATACAACTCTGAATCAATGAGTCAGTGGATAGGATGCGATCTAGGCGATCTTTGCGTTCACAGGCGGCAATGATTATTTTCAAACCAGCTACCATTAACTATTATCCAACGACCTGTAGAACTCTATGGTCAAATTTTTGGCGCGCAGTGATTTTCGACGCTCACCTTTGTTGCATCGGCTGCCCACAGCGTCCACGGCTGCTAATCAGATGATCAAACGACGTCGAAAATACTACGGTGACTAGTCGAGAAATGAATATATAATATAACCCAGACGACCTTTCCCTCGTGGGTGGGAGTTCTCGTCCTTTTACAGAAGCAAGCTGCTGATTCACAACTACCTTCGTGTACAGGGCACTGTGCCCTGATTGAATATCACTTATACTGTATGAAATAACTGAAAAAGTCACCCGACGATATCAGAACAAAGTAAATCGGGAATTATCAGGAATAATAAAAAGCCAGGCATTTTCGCACGTATTGTGCTGTATTATTTTACACACATCTTGGCAAAAGTTCACAAATATGACTACGAAGACACCTAAGTTGCTTCCTTCTAGCTGGTGAGTATAACCCAATTGAACAACCCGTACCTGATTTGTAAAACCTGCAGGTGTATCTGTTCGGGTAAGTAGTAAGCGGCTTTCCGTTTCGGCTGCACTTACGCTGTGAGCGTGTGCATGCGTAGGTTGTAACACGTAG
Source organism: Varroa destructor (assembly GCF_002443255.2). Lineage (NCBI taxonomy): Eukaryota > Metazoa > Arthropoda > Arachnida > Mesostigmata > Varroidae > Varroa > Varroa destructor. The sequence goes on along the minus strand of NW_019211458.1, from coordinate 21,787,692 downwards.
GTCCATCAGGGACGGCGCGTACTGTAGGGAGTTAGCCTTCCATTCCCTTACATCTCCTAGGCGATAGGAAAAGCTGGAACCATGAGCAAGAATGTAAACAAGACCTACAATGGGGGGACGGGGGTATGAAACAGGGACAAAGCCAAAGCAAGCTCTGACTGCCACAGAGATCCGGAAGAACATTTGAGGAAAAGCGAGATTAATCAAAAAAGACAACTTGTATTGTAGAAGATTCTTTTGATTAGCGCAAACGACGAGCCAGCCAGTCAGCAAAATCGCCACGACCGACCCACAGTGATCACCTGGGTACCTTACCAGCTATCTCTATCTGGTTCCGATGTCTTTGCTATCTTCCTTTCAATTGGTGCCGATGCAGCCTATAGATAACTGTGTATGGAGTGTGATGCAAGCTAGGCCCGACTCAAACGTAAAGGTACAGCTACTAAAAGCGACGTTATTAACAACCTACAAATAGTCTGGTTAAGCTATTATATATGCCTGGAAGGGGAACGCGCGATGAGACGGCATAAGGACAAATCCTTTGAGAACACGAGCTATTCAAAGACACTGAAAAAGAAAGGGAGTGGGTTGAGAGTGATCAAAGGCGGCTAGGTACGTTGATCGCCTATGGATTGAATGTAATAGCGAACGTGGTCAATCTTAGGGACTAGCCCGAGCTCCATTAATGAAAAACCAGCTAACGCAGATTTCGTATTAAGCACCAGTTGTTCGTGAGAACACGGAATATAAAACAGCCCAATTAAATATTAAAAATGAAAGAGGTTATTTAAAGTATAAGGTGACTAGTATGCCGTAACGACAGCCGCGATAAGGAAGGCTGACGATTATGCTTGAGCTGAAAGCTAAAAGGTAGTTTGAAGAAAGCTCATAATCGTTTAATTCCTTGCTTTACATCTGCCATTTAAGCTCTACAAACGAAATACATCTTTATATAATACCTATAGGTACTTGTGGCTGTTTTGCAGCCTGTGACAGGCTGAGCTGGCTGGAACCATTATGTCACTAAAGGTGTCACGGCAGGATCCAGTGGCGTTGTGTTTTAACGAGTTTGCGGATGTGAACTGCTCACATGGCCATTAAAAGTCAAGAGAGGATCGTGGACGCATTACAACATGTTATAATACCCGTGTTAGCTCCACCCGACAGTATTGGAACAGGATATACTACAATGATGCAGCTTCATATACTTTGCATATGCTTTCGGTAGTTGCGTATAGGTTTTATTCATGTTTTCTGTTATTATTGCAGCAATTCGCCTGTCCAATTACTTTGAGAATCAATTAATTTTTTATTTATTATTTTATAACAATTATTGCATTTATTGTATTAATATTATTGTAAAACGCTTAATCTCTGCCACGAAGTTACGCTTTTAATTAAAAGTCATAACTAAAGCTAACAACTTTATATATAGAGTAGGTTCAACTTTTATTAGAAGGTTATTGATTTTAGATTTATTAGATATTTATATGTTAGGTGTTCTAAAAAGGCCCAGTAAGTTCATCATAAGCAAAGTTCCTTTGTAAACTGTTGTGGAATGGGCCTACATATATAAGATGTGATTCAAAAATAATTCGAGTTCGTTCGGGAAAATTTTGTGCTAAGGGTATTGTCAAACCTAAAGTAGAAATTTCTATAAATACACAGCTGCACAAGCACCTTTGCAAGCTAAATAAGCTGAGAACGATGTTCCCTGCTCAATACGAGTATCGGCGAAATGCATATGAAGTGACCTTCAAAGGCGCGAATTAGCCCTTTGTGATATTAAGCCATTCGTGAAAACTACCTCTTTGAAACTTTTCCCAGAGGAATGGAATCATAAATGCTTAAAAACTACACAGTGGACGTTAAGAATATGTAAGTTATTTGCGCAAATAAATACATATGCGATATTACTACTGAACGCGAATTGCACAATATACCAAAAATGGCCACGAATTCTTCAGTGGCTCTACAGCAGCAAACCGACATTTTACTTGACGCTTGCTTGCGTAACTCGACCAGCTAAGAATGAATGGAAGCTCTGACTCACCCGCTGACAGGCAGGTCTAATTGCAACGTAGTATAGCTTGCAACTTCTCAAGTCAATTAAAATACGATTCCGTGGAAAAGGTGAGAAGGGAGAAGGGGGAGAAGATTCCGCGAACCCCACTTTATCGTTTCAATCTTTTTTCTCTTATTGTGGCTAATGGGCTTCGCATTAAATGGCGTTTTTTATTGTGTAGGCCTTACTCGCCATTTTTGATTTAGTGTATGAGGCAAGCATACGTGAACTAGAAGGTGGCGATGACAAAAAAGCACTCCAATCGCATACTTGTTGCTATTTAAGTGAATACATGTTTTGGAATGAAAAGTTTATGGAATCTCATTGTTAATATCGACATCTATATCAAATTAGTCGTCATAACTGGCGTTTCTTCAGACGATGTTTCAGTTACTTGTTTGAGTTTATAGATACTGTGGTACCCACACACCTACAGCATTACCGAAAACGCTAGCATTATTATTATCATCTGTGCTGGAAACGAGCTTCGTACGTATGCAGTACCTGAAACTAGCAAAGCCATAGTTATTATTACTTCCCTCAGCTCAGAACAGATCCAATAACACGTGCACAAGCAGCATACTTGCACGGTACTGAATTCATCTTTAACGTCAGAGTTCTATTTGCAACCCGATAATTACTATTTTGAGGCTGTGATCTGATATGTACAATCTAATGGATTCGCTGCCACTTACTGACAGCACTACTTTAGGATACCTTGATCTAAGGCCTTCCCACCCAGTTCTCAATCTGCATCGATTTTCCATAGCTGTGCAGTGCTGAGTTTTTTTTCCGTGTCTTAGAACAAGCGAGGGGTGAGGAAGCATAGAAGATATTCACTCGTTAGATTCATTTATGCCTCAGAATCATCCATTATTAATAAACCTTCAAGAATTAGCTCACTTACTCCTTCTACTGTCTCCGCCATTAAAAACCTATGTCTTCCTTTCTGCTCGTATTTTCTAAATTCAAAACACTGTCCCTCTCCTTGAACCACTTGCGCATATTGGCCGTCACTGTTTCTCTAGTCGATCAACATCTGGACTAGGGAGGTAGAGAATTTTCTAGAATATTCTATTTTAACGCCTTGAATATTGCAAATATATTCGATAATTATAGTTAATGTAGTCAGCCGTTTTTAGAACAGCCATTTTTAGTATGGTACCTATTTCAAACTAAATTGTATCGGAAACCGCCATTTTCTCAATATCTACACGGCGGGTGTTGATGTGTTTAAATTCACGCGCGCTGGAAAGTAAGTCGTCGATTGCATTTACAGTGCCATCTTATTTTGACCTCAAAAGCAGCTGGTGCTATTTTTCTGTAGGGTGTCAAATGCCTGCACTAATAAGCATTGCTTATTATCTCCCAGTTCGGTTAAAGGCGTTCAGTCTTAAATGCGACACCCTCCTGTTAATCTATCACAGCGATTAGCGGATATGAATAAGCGCCCACTCGTAAATATATATGATTTCATAACTAAAAACTTTCATAGATCCTACATAGATGCTTACAGTACGTGAAAAGAGAATTAGCATGTTCAGGCTTTTCTAATCAGATACACTTAGCCAACATGACTGCCTGAATTAGGAACGAGCAATAGAGGCATAGCTATCTGTATTCTCATTGGTATGGCTCTCCATGTCTTGCGCTTACATACACTGCACTAAGAGGCGCTGAAGTAGCACTATCTTGAATGATTAGCACATTTTAAGTTCGAAAATTTCAAAGACCAGGGTCTGTAGCAGCAGTGACGTTTTCCTCCTTTCTCCACATATATATGTTAACTTCACTGATTGCGCTAATTTTGACACAGTTGCTATAAACACTGCGCCAGTTGCATTCGGTTACCGTTCGAGTGTTACCTTCAAAATGTCTTCTGGTTCCTTCAACTATCTCACGACACCATGCCTCGCAATCGGTCTATCTTCGATATAGTTGTCACATAGTTTTCAAAGTGCAAGCGCTCAGCCTAATTAATCTCAAATATTAGACAGAAAAATTGCCATCCGCCAATCAGAGTATGGGTGTTGTATCATAATGGTGAACGTAGCCACACTATACGATCACAGAGTTAAAGATAGAGAAGAAATGAAACAAGATTGCACGAACGTGATTGATCAGCCTGTTACACAGTAACAAGTTGAACCGACCGTTCGAGATATTTCGAACATGGGATTGCCCACGATCAAAAACATAGTCCTTAAGAATGATTTTCGATTTGAGATACGAAGGATGGTAGAAAATGTAAGCGCCGGCTGTGTTCGACACCATTATGCACAACATTCTGATACACAATCTGTCAGGTATGCTTACTTGTACACGTAGGGGGCTATTTAGAGCATAGCCACACTGAGCATGATCCAGAGCAACAAAACAGCAAGCAGATTGGGATTATAAGGAAGTTCCTTCAACGGGCATTATTATTGGAATACTAGCGTCATTTACTCATCTACGCGGCGCTTTACTGCAACGACAGCAACATATCTTTGTCTCGTTCTTGGATTTTTTCCAAGCCAAAAGTAGTTGCCCCCCAACACTGTACTGACTGTGACATACTTCCTTTCGGTTGGAAGGAATGGAGCCGTCGGATAATGATGCTATACCTGCCTATATCCACATAATGAACATCTAATGAATATTTGAGAAGCCAATTCTATATTCCTTCGATGTACTAAGATGGTTCTATAAGGAACAAATAATAAATTTGAATGAAATGGAAAGTTGACCTTCGTACGCCCGCATCACGAAAATATAATAGTCAGTTAAGAACATTGGTGTTCAATGATTTTATTCGTTCATTGACAAAAAAGCTAAAAAGTTAAAGAGAAAATCGATGACCCGAGCACAATCTGCACGAGCTCGGCATGACCTTTCGTATGCTCATGTATTTGTTTGGGTACACATAGCAACTTAACGGTACGTCTTGCAATTTTTAGCATACTTAGAGGTTCTACGTTCGGCAATCTATTTTCTCCTATTCAGATAGGTAGTTCGTTTCAATGGATAATATATTTCTTTCGGAATATTTGAGGGCATTATTTCCGATGACCATTTATAACCCCTTGTGGGACGTTTAATTCTTTTTTGGCACTGCTAGTACACGCATGCTACTTTCTACACGTAACACACACACATCAATATTGCGTTTATATTGATAATTGTGGCACCGCTTAATATCATTTCTGTACTAATATAGAAGGATAGGGTTATTGTAATCCAAGCGTAAGGGATTCCTAAAGATTTTTTTACCGTGTCAAGAACTTTTCAATAGCGAAAAAACAAATAAGAAGCATATATATATATATATATATTGAATTTTTGTCTACAGCGCTCATGATCATTATTACATTTTATATAGATATTTACATCGGCACGTTTATTTGACACATTAGCTTTTCATGCTTAGCAAGATGTTTCGTCCAGTATCATGCGTGCTAGGTCAGGACGTTCTTAATCCATCCTCTAAGTAACTCTACACGGTGGTAGCTGAATTACAATAAGATCGTCTATGTTGCTCTCACATGCTAGATTGGTTTCGTACGTCGACAGTTCTGTTTAAAGCAATTTGTGACACGCTTCTCCTCATTATAAGCGTACAGTTTCCCGTAGCTATAAGGTCTGAATTCCCGCTTGTCTCCTATATACCATATTCAAATGGTCTGCTTCAAGGTATGTTTTTTTTCGTATTTAAATACATTGTACAACTTTTATATCTGGTGAGCAAAAAAGCTTGCTAAGCAAGGGTTAGATCTAACTCATACTGCGTAAAAATAGCCACTGAATAACTATGCAGCGACTCATTTCGTACATATCTCTCACCACAGGCTGTTGAAAATGCCAACAGTTTAAATTGCGCGCGTTTTTGGGTTAACCTAACCAATTATTTTGGCGCATGCTTTGGTGTTGACCTTCCTGAGCGCGATAATTCTCCGGATATGCGCCACTAAAGTTACATAGAACCATTCAATAACATTTATTGTTGTTCGTGCGTTTTTACTCCTCAGGCGTTAAAATTGAAACTGGCCAAACTGTGTAGGAAGTAGTCTTCTCTTTACGTCTTACGAGTTAAACGCTTTTTGAAGTAAGAAATATGTTAGTGATGTGAGTAGAATACATGGTTTGGAATGTGCTATTGCTGAAGTCAACGTACTTTAAGTGATGTTTTGTTCTGATCACTAGCAACGAACAGAATAGTTTTTCAACGAATTCTATTTTATTTCATCCACTTCTATACTTCTTATCCAAATGACGTTTGCGTTTCATTGTACCTAGTGAGTGCTATGGACCTTCTTGGAGTTGAATAGGCGCAGCTGCACTTTTTTTTATGCAATTCGCCTCGTTTACTTCTAGTCCATTACAACGTTAGAGGTCCCACGTAAGTAGGCGGCTAAACTTGATCTGAGCTTTATGTACGTACCCGTGTTAGGTACTGACAGGAAAGATCACGCATCCCGTGGGACGATTACAAGTTAGACTCGGACGTACTGGAAGATATTTTATCCAATCGAATTCCCAAAAATGTTCCTTCTTTTTTGAGTTGATGTTTTTTAAACATTTAACAAGTAAAAACTGTACGTTTTCGAATCTCTGCCCCGAATGTGTACAATATTATTATAACCTTCAGATATTCTACTCCAGACGTCTAGCGCATAAAAAGAATCAAAGTGCAGGCAAAGCTTATTCTATAATATATGATTATTATTATTTGCAAAAAGACAGGGAAAAGTTTAGGCGGATGTATCGCGCCAAAAAAACTTGATCATAAAGTATAGAGGAGAGGTTACCATCAAATCTATTATGACCTATATAGTTACAGAAAACGAACATTTTGTTAAAAGAAAAGGTATAATGCTTGTGGACCATAATAAAGTTCACTGTAATTGATGGGAAAGTCATGACAGGATCAAAACATAAAAGGTGTGGCTTAAATCAGTACAGCTCCATCAAATTTACCTATTCTTGACTCATTCCTTATACCCCTAGTATTGCGAAAATGCGCTATTTATGTCCGCATTCGGGATATCGACTAGTCACAGCAACTATCAAGGTAATAGCGTTCCGCCGGCGATTAGTAAAAAAACAGTGCCTAAAAGTTTTTTCGATCCTGCTGAGCCTACCGAAGCGCCTGTTATAGCACAATGAAACTCTTGCGGTGAGAACTCTACAATAGGCATTGCCCTGAAACGAACAACGATTACTTGTTAGACATCTATACGTTTCACATAATAGCTATGGAAAGAATAAGCAACGTTGCAATTATATAGATTGCACTTTCATACTCTTGGTGAATAAAGGTTTATGTTACAAACAACAAAGCCGGAAAGCTTCAGGTTCATGGTAAATAAAAATTAAACATTTCGTCACAGATTCGAACACTGCCTAATTCGTGCAGGCTATGAATATGATGGATAAGGATTGGAACTCGGCTATTTACAGCCCTTATTAACTGAGATATTATTATTATATGGGACGACTTATTTTGAAAAGTCGCCCGTTCTGTCTTAAATAACTTGGGCTCATACGGACACCTGAGAAATTCGTCTGGCTACGAGGTTGAGTGCTGACTGCATTTTATGGACTATCTGATTATTCGCATTTGACAATTATGTCATCATCCATAAGAGTATTTCGACACATTTTAACATACGTTATACACATCTACTTACAATTTATAAGCCATTCCCAATTGTTTCTACTATAGTGATCCAGCTAGCAGTATCGGTGTCTTCGTGATCTTACCCGACTATCGGCAAGACTACATACGCGGAACGGCCATAGAGAAAAGTCTAGTTGAGATTGGTCTGTATATAGATAGGAAATGCTCGACGGCAGTGTCAGACGTAGAACTCAAAAACTTCGAGTCTCCATGGAAAGAAACCCAAGAGGAGCGCATGGAAAGAACCCAAGGAAAAGCGATTCAGGCCGTCGGGTTGAATGAAAGATCGGCAAAGCGCTCAGTTTCGTCCACAAACGTCATGCAGCCTCTCCGTAGCTTCGATCGGTGCTCGAATCGGCCTCGTTATTTGCCAGTTTTTGTCGTTGTCGACAACGATCGAAAAACAGTTTCCAACTTTTTCCATTGTCCTTTTTCATACCCTTGTGAAGTTTCTCACGCCTTACGTTTCAGTCCACTAAGCGATTTTGTACAACAATTATAAAAACTATAATAATACTACACCAATGTTAAGCCAAAATCAACTAGTCATCTATTTCTGTCCGCTTAATATGAATTTAGGTATATATAGTTCATACCATTCTCAAGTAGTAAGTTTATTGTGTATCGTACAACCAGGCTCATAATTAGTCAGATCAAGGAGCTGTCTAAGGCTATGGTCCTAATGTCACAGAAAGTAAGCTATTTCACATGTATACTAAAATGTACGATCTCTGTCTTAACACTAGAGGTCTTTTACGTGGACTATAATGATGATAATGTTGATGCAGTCTGAAACTGAATGTTTGAATTCGAGCGAAACAAGCTTTTCAAGTCTTAAAGGAAAAATATTGCCCAGCTCCGCAGGCTACAGTTAAGCAACTAGACATAACATAAAATTGTATAGGTAAGTGGTCTATATAGTTTTCCAGCTACCTAACTACCTGAGATGACCAATAGAAATGGCCGAGACCTATTGCTTGAGGCGAAATGAGAAACGATTGAAGCTTACAAAGCCGTAGTAGAAATGAAAGCAGGCAATCTCTGTCCTTCCTTCTTAGTATTACGGTTGCTAGTGTCTTTTTTTAGATCGAATTATCCAGTTCGGAGTACGACCCTAGCCAATAATTTTTAGGTGTGCAAACATGATATTAAGTGCCTTCATTAGCTAGATTGATTTACCCATTAATAGAAAAGATCCGCCTTAGTTGCATTTTTGTATGACAAATGGTAAAAAATATTAGAAAGGAATACTGCGACAGTCAAATACCTCGTAAATCACATCTTCAAACCAGGTTAGTGTTTAGCTCATTCATAGTATAGATACAAATCTATTAGTTTTTATTAAAATGATAACAATATAGAATTGAGAAACTACATAGTGTGGTTCACGTTTGTTAAATACGTGCCTTAATAAACAGGTACGAACTTTCAAGTTACAATACGAGTTTTTCATTTATAATTATTTTCGTGCCCATACGTAAATATCCCAATCGAAAAGATAATAAAAAATGTAGCATTGTTTTTTAAATTACACATTGAAACGTATCTTACCGTCTGCCGGCATTACGTCCTATTACTTTAGTAAATCAGCCAAATGTCAACACCATAATCATAATTGAGATAGTCTAAAATGTTTCGAGTTCTACATCTAGTACTTGAGCCGTTAAGCATTGCTTCAGACGGCTAGCCGTTTGAGCAAGCATGAAAACAAGCATGAAAAGAAAAAGGTGGTTGTACCCATATTTGAACCTACGCCATTACGGGTCCCCGCGTTTGGCGAGCAAAGGCGTCGCCACTTCACTGTCACGGGAATCCTGCTACAGTCCCAGCAGTGTTACCTAGCTTAATGCCGCCGGAACAGACTTCTGAGCCGGTTCCGCTATCAATGTCCGGTTATTACGTAGAGGAGTTATTTTACAAATACTTTTATTTCATCCTACCTGCCGTTAGGTAATGTGCACGTTGCACGACGGGCAGCTCTATAGACTTGCAAGGCGGTTGAAGGTTCGAAACGTTGACCTGCTTTCTCACGAAGCCACCATCGAAGTCGACGCGCTAGCCATGCCAGCTCACAGGAACATCGCCAAGGGTTGTCTTCCAGTCGCAGGCCGCCTGAAGGTTACCGGTGTGACTTAATTAATTACGTAATTTTTGTGAACGTATTCTGCTTATGCCTACACAAAAATAGCATGTTATAAAAGCCTTTAACCTGTTAAAATACACTTATAAATTGAGTAAGCTTACCATCGGCGTCGTAAATTCTGAATTCTAGCATACGGAAGCAATCATTGAAATACACAAAATGCACGTTTAATATTATTGTCTGATGCGTTTTGTCGGGGACTGCTCTAAATAACTAGCATCTGATGGAGATCAAACTCGCATTTGTTGTCTATAAAGTAGATGTCTGGCAAATGGTAAAAAATATTAGAAAGGAATACTGCGACAGTCAGGTATATCGTAAATCACATCTTCAAACCAGGTTAGTGTTTAGCTCATTCAAACATGAAGCTTGGTGCTTGGATTAAACCTATTAGTTATATACTACTGCAAAAGTAATAGTTTAATTGCAAGGATAAAACGAACCAGGCTGCGCGTTTTATGCGCAGCTTGCTTTGATTTCAGAGTAGTACGAAAACATGTATATAAAATCTGCTCATCTAGACTTTTTGGAGGCCAGCGTTGTCTAGGCACCGTGTTATATGCTACACAATCACTGGCAATAACATCTTAGAGGCACTGGACAATAGCTACGTATGAACTGTTCATGATAAAATAGAGCTATTATGTATACGAAACTTACTATTCTATTTCCTCTATTCAGCCTCTCACGTCACCTGTCTCCCTGTCGCTGACTAGGAAGGACAGAATACCAAACCACTGCTTTCGGACCCGCCCGCCACCTGCCTGCGTCCGTGGCCAGGCTAAACAAATTAGAGTGCTATCCCCGTAACTTTAGGTAGCGCTACATTTTATAGTATAGCTTGGTTAGCGGCCTGCCGGGTTTGTCTGATGTGGACGGAAATTGAGCACATGAACAGGCCAACAGCGAAGACTTTTATCAAGCAACTCATTGCTAGGCCCCTTGGCTGCTCGTGGCAAGACGACGAGAAACCGGACTAGTTATTAGCCAGTGGGTTTTTGTGTTGTTGCTCATCATTCGCACCGCTTTGCTTGTAATGGTATCCTCCCAATTTGCCGTCTACTAGTTGGTGGCCCACCGGTCAACCCCAATTCTAGTTTTGCCCCTAGAAGTCTCCAGCCGTAGCACAAAGCTGCACAGACGTCATCTTGTTTACTTCGCGGTGCGGAGCTGCTTGGTTAGCAGAGACATATTAACACGACAAATACACCTGCTGGAGCGAGTGGACAGAAACGCGCCCGACTTCAGTTCACGCCAAGTGCAGGATATCCACGCACGTACGTGCTCGTAACGTGCGGGTAGAAGTATCTGCACATACATGCACAGGTAGACACAGACAGATCTTCTTTCATAAAATGAACTCTGCCTATGGTCGCCGGTCAAGCCCTCATGACAGTGCAGGAAGCGGGAGCCTGAGAACAAGAATTCCGCATCAGAGGAGAAACTGTGCAATCGCATACTGCTGCGGCCCACACCGGACCACGCTTGGCCCCTCTTTTAGTCGATGCAAGTCGGAAGACGTAGGAGACTGGAGCTGCTGAGGAGATTCTTTGTGAAAATTTACCCGTGAAGCGATACAAAAGGTTATTACCGATCCCGCTTAGAATAGGCGGTCAGTTCCCTTTAAGGGGCTGGAATACCCTGAGCCTCCTCAGAGCCTTCGTCACGGAGCACCCTTCTTATCTGAGGTCATAAGGGGCCATGATTGTATCGAAGACTCAAGTACAATTAGTAAACTCGGATCAACTCAGTAGGAGTGTGGCCCGGTAGCCAGTTAGCGCTGTCGTTGTTTGCAGAAGTAATTTATTGTATAGAGTTATGCACTTAGTAGGAAAATCTCGGTTAGAAGTATTGAGTTTGATCACTTGATTGACGCAAAGAAGCAGGTCTGAGTAAAGCAGCGATGGCAGGTGCGAAACCGGTATTTGTCCGGTCTAATAAAAGCTGAACGATGACAGGAACTATGTCAACAACAACAATTCGAATAATCAATAACTGATATAATGATGGCCGCCATAGTCAAAGAGAATAGAATAGTTAGGAATAGTTAAGAATATACTCTTCGCACAAGTCCACCTTACAAGTAGGCCATAATGTACGTATCAGCGCCAACCATAGCAAGTAACTGAAGAGAACTTTCACAGTAATGGTAGGCCGCGTTGACTATACGCACAGTAAATATAATGCTAACCTGCCAATAGTTGGGAACCTCTGGCTGACAGTCGACGACGGGATTCGAGAGCGGAAGGTCAGATGGTTTGTAACTGGTTTGAGCGAAGATCAAGGGCCAGAAAACGGACGTTTCCCAGGTACCTGGAAATAAAAGAAAAAATCGAACTATTCAATGTGGAAGCTTTCACAGCAAAATAATAGAACTTCGGATAATCGAAACGCTATAGATACAAGAAAAAGTCAACAACCGCTAACAGAGTTCTTTTGCGGATCGTTTTTTCATGTGTAAAAAGCTATTACAACAATATACCAGACGCGTCTGATAAATGCAACTGTTGCCACGGAAAAAATACCAAGTATTCCCTAAACGGTCGTCGATCCTAAATGGTACAAACGTAATATAATACTAATATCGATATCTCTGGCCAATACTGCCTTTTAGGGGTAGTCTACTAGTAAATCTCGCTTAAGCAGAGACCCAAACGATGGGTTTCGCTGAAATGCCAGCGCATTCAGGTCAAAGGAAAGGTCAGCGCATCCAAGAAATGACGAAGGACTATAATTAACTGTAACAAAACCGCCCTGATCGACATCGAGGCTTGTGTGGCTCACGATTATTCATAATTCTGGTTTAATGAATAATTGCAATCTGTCGTAATTCTCTGGAACCCAACGTCCGTGCCAGAGATATTGCTTGGTCTCCTTATGCGTTAGAATAATGCGACCGTTACAAATCCGCCCCGTAATACGACTCTGCAGTTCGTTAGACTATTACATATTATGATCTAGCTTATTTGTTTCTTTTTAGCTGAACTGATATTCGGTAAAAATGTAAATAATAGACAGACTAAGCGTTTTTTGAAAGTTGCTCGCTTGGGAAATGCTCAAATATGGATTGAACGATATTTTTGACCAACAAGTTTCTTAAACCTATAGGGGGCTAAATAGCATTAATTTCCAGAGGCAATACTTTGTTAAAAAGAGTCATAGTTCATATAGAACTCGGTATAGTCACTTCTTGCTTCTGAAAAAACCGTCTCACGTAAGTGAGTTTTTCGTTGGTTAGCTTTTGTACGTATTTGATAGTGCTCCGCCTTATTTCGTCTAAACAAACGTAACTCAAATACCCTGCATACCGCCGTAGACTGAATCAAAATTGTCTAGTTTGTGGATGGTCTGCATAAAGCTTGCATAATTTACGTAAACGGTTGGTACGATTACCATTTCCAATTGGTATTCTTAACTACCAGTACAGGCCCAAAACTGGGTGTGTAATTGTTGTTAAGCTAACGTAACCCGCCTTTTATTTGCTCATTGTATAAAATCGATTCATTGTCGCAAGAGGATCACATTCACACTTTCAGATTTAACGGAATGTAACAAATGGAAATTGTTCTGCCATTCTCCTGAAATGCGGCTCAATGCTTTTAGCTTTTGCTGAATTATTGTTGTCAGTTTAATAGATGTTCGGCAAGCATCGGACTTATCACAATATCTAACGTCTGCTTTAGGCGGCACTGATAGTTACTTGCAATCATTCCACACAAACCATTTTATCCCCCCCCCCCCCCCAGTTTCGCTTTTTAAAATCAAAACCAATATTACAAAATAACTGAAAAGAAAGGTTATACCGTAAAAAAAAAGATTGAGCTAAAAGGGATTTATATATATAGCGTAAGAAATGTCCCTTTAAAAGTTATCTTCGATTCAAGAGATGAGTAAAGTATGGGTCAAAATAATGTATAATACCTGATATCTTTATATATGTATATGAGACTTCGAATCCCTGGATTTCTACCATTCCCCCCTTAGGAGCACTTCGATCCAGATTGAGAGGAATGCTTTCACTAGAACACAGGCCTTAGCTTGTGGAAAAGTAAATAGGGTGGGTCCAGTCTCCTAGGCGTTTTCAGTAGACGATAACGGAATAGCCAATAATCAATTTTATGATAAAATCACTTGTGACCGAACTTTTGAAGTGTCTACTTATGGGGTACTTCTTTTCACCCGATAGTCAGATTTGCGTCTGCTCTTAAGACAACATGGGCAAAAACAATATTTCAAATGTTTCGCCTTGCCATTTCCTTTAGCGTTCGATGCTGTTGAGAGATCCTGTTGCTTTGAGGAGCAGATAATGTGAGTAGGACTATGAGAGAGGCAACGAATTAATGCAACCCTACAGTTTACAAAAAATATGAGATCAAAGGATGAAAGAAACTAGCGACTAGGGTTGACACAGTTTACACTTGAAAAGAGCAGAAATATTAACGTCTTTCAGCGTGATATTTAGTCTAGATCTGGTCTACTAGTAGACCGAAATGCGGCATTTTGTACCAGTGTTGTATCATCCCTTAAACTTATCCACAATATGACAAATGTAATTATCTGTTATTATTATTATTATTAACGAAAACTTTATAAGTTCTCGTTAGTTGGTTCTAAAGCTTACCTTACACTGGCGCTGCATCGGATTAAAATAGGCTTTATTTAGTTGATTCATCAGATGTATCTGCTAAAGGCTGCTTAAGAAAGCGAATTCATAGCTTTTTCTCATGTTATGACAACTGAACTGCTACACAGCAGCTTCGCTGTGGAAAAACAGCATTACCTCCGGTATTTAGAAGCTGGTCGGGCAGTTACCTTAGAAGTCCGGCGGGAAGATCGGTTATCGACGTGTGCGTTATACGCAGCAAGAGTTCGTGGGCGCTCTCGAGGCCTTGAAACGCGTCAGGAAGAATGAAACGAAGGGGTAAGCCTGCAAATATTCAAAAAAGTCCTGTGAATCCAGATCAAAAGGTATACAATGCCGAATCGGCTACCAGAATCTAATATGTTATATGAATGTAATGTGGGACTAAGCTCAAAAATATTATCGTAAAGAGTGCATGGCAATTTTATCTTTTTTTTCATAAAATTTGCTTTGGTATAGTGTGCGCAATCAGTATGAATGCTCTACCAGCGTCCTACAACTGTGTGAGCAAACAGCAATAATAAAAACGATTTTTGAAGCTGGCTACCGGTTGAAACCGATATCGAATGAGAGAAAACATCCATCAAAGTCATTATAATTCATTTTATATACAGAGTGGGGCAAAAATCTCCTGATAGCTTGAAGAAGATATATATGTAGATCATATGCGAGAGGGTGGATTTATGTTCGTCTGGGGCTATACGTATCTGCACAGAATGTGGTGCAATAAACCTCAGGTAACATGCAGCGTCATATGCTGCACTACCATCGTTGCCAGTCCTATCGGGCACACTGATCTTGAAATTAAATTTTTTTTGTAGTTCATGCTATATACATATATATTTGTAAGACTACTTTTTCAAATTTTCAAAAGACTTTTGCCTCACCCTGCCTAAAATATCTGTGTTTGTGTCCTTTTAAAGGCGCCAAAGATATACCACAGACCGGGCTATACTTAGGTTTCAGTTTAAAAGTGTTCCGCTCAGGCTCCGTTTTTTGATAAATAAAAATTGAATGTCCTAGAAGCCGCAGTTTAATAGGATATTCATGGTTGATTATAAAGTCCATAGAGAGGATCCCACGTACCACACTAATATTAGTTTCTAACTTTATTGAATTAGCTTTTACTTTATTGATATATGTTAAAAAATATAGCACCTCTATTATACCTAAGGGCGTCTTGATTATAGCAGCCGTTTCATACCAAGGGCTGATATATATAAATCAGTTGATCACATTATGAACAGCAATAATTGTATGTGCGCATGAGAACCACTAAGGTAGTTTAGTAGAAAGGTTAACTTAGGTAGTGACTTCGAACAAGGTTCTTTTCTGTTAAAAGAACCTGCTTATTTCGATTCGCGGAAAAATTGAAAGTGGATCTACTGAGGGGTCACCGCAGTGAAGAAGTACATATTCTCTTTTGTTATTTCCAATTGTAGTTTCACCCTGTCTCTTTTAACCAGATATAACTACAATATGCACGTTCTTCTGGGTTGGCCCGTTCTCTGAAGCAGGCTCGTAGATTGAGCAAATCTCGTTTATCTAATCTCATCCTCTGAAAATGTTGTGGCTTATAACTGTAAGGAGTAATATATGAGCATTTGAAATCGTTTGGACCATTTAAAACCTATAATAAATCATCTTTTTTCTTGTAGCCAATTTTCTGAATAAGTACGTCTTGACCACAGTGCCGATAAAGATTTGTTTCAATGTGATTCCTCGATCCGAACGAGACTGTCGTTTACTAGAATTTAGCTTAGTACTTGACAGATTTCTCTCACTGATGCATCTGGGTAACTAAGAATATCTTGGTTACTTTCATGTTGTCCTTAGATTGTATATGAATTTTTTTTGTATATCATAATTTTTACTTAATGGATTCATTTTATCTAGACGGACAACAAAAAATACCTGCCGATTTCATATGGTAACGACTATATTGCTTATTCTAATCAGAATTATATTGTTATAATAATAGCATCAAATATATATAGCGGTAGTTAGGCATAATTGCTTACCTAACGGGTACGTTCTATTTTTCCTAGATTTAAAAAGGGGCGTGAAAAAGGATGCTACGCCTTCTGCTCACATCTCCTGTCCTAATTAAGACTGTGTACGTTTCTTCTAGACAGAAACACTTTTACTAAATTAATTAATGTAAATGATTCCTGAGGCCCACAGAAATTGATGTGAAGAGTATCTAATTGATACTGATTCATTGTGTAGCTCTTTTTCCTGAATTACTTCGTTCCAATCTTTACCACGATTTATAAGGCCATGTTGTTCAGTGAACCTTTAAATCAGTCTACTTTCTTAATCTTTCCGATTATGTACTTATGGTTCTATAGAACTTCAAGCTTAGCCGCACAATAAAATGGCACACAAGTAACTTGCTCGAGAATAAGTAAGAAAAGGATTTCCGAGAGAGCTCAATGTTAATTTTAACGCAAATGACAGCAATGCAATATAATTGCCAAAGTATACGTATATGCTAAAAAGCATATATTTTCCATATAACAATTCGCTTAATTTAACAGGAATGTGGATGAGAGCTAAGCTAGGTATTACAATCTAATCAGATTCTGCCTAACTTAAAAGACGACGTTATAATTAAAATAACATTAAATGACAAATAACATTAAAAAAAATTCACAGTACGAGGATTTGGAGTTAAGCGAGCATGAACATCTTTTGCGCAAAGTGGATAGGATCGCATGTGACAATTGCTTTCAACTCAAAAAAATCTCAAAATTAATTTTGTAAGCAATTTTATTCCTTAGGAAGCTATTGGTACGGAGTTGGTAAACACTTATACTTATCATCCTCTGCAGTGCTTTTATATATTATCAAGTACGTAAATCATTTAATTCCGCGTTTTCGTGTGAACTATTTTTTTCTCGCTCATAACATCATCGTCGAATTAATGCTGCGATGAGATTATACGTATTTTTTGGCACACACCTAGACACGTTCTTCATTTTTTTCGTTCGATCACACGAAAACAAGCACGATCTAATTATAATGTGCGTTGAAGACTATGAAACAAATGAGTATATATCATGCCAAGGTCACGTGGCCACTTTGGACGGCGGCTGATTCAGATATACAGTTCCGCGTGGCCAATGGTCCAAATAGACGATAAGAAATTAGAGCAAACCGGGACAGAAATGGACACTGTTACCCAGAAGTGGGGCGCCCTACAAAAAAATTGGCTCGACCAAATTCCTATAAAACAGAACAGCTCATCAGCTACTCTCAGAGTGCATCTATGATCGCCTAAAGCGGAGCTCTAGGCCGTCCCTTTTTGTGAGTATCAAAATGTGCTTCTCGGCTGTAGTATAATACTGTACGCTTACTGCGGCAACGAATTTCCTGTACGGCCAGTCTCATATATGCTGCTGTATTCCAAAAAACAGCTAACAGGGGTGAGGTCAGTTGTTCCACCCAATAATTTTTCCCGTTTTTTCGCCGTCACCTTTTGCTCTATAACGGTCCGGATCGTGACCGCGCTTTTGGATAGTGGTCTTGATGGCAGTGGTGGCGTTAATATTGAACTTCGGATTCAACTCTTTCTGTTTTATTCCTTACTGTAACAACGTTGTTATAGGTTCTAGATGGATGCGGTAACGGCGGGTGTTCTGTGCTTGTCTCGTGCCGAATGGAGTCAGTTAGTCTACTGCTTAAACGTACTGAACTGACCATCCTGAACGAAGGAAAAATAAAAGTACCCACAGGGTGGAACGAGTGTTACCACCACTGCTACTATTTTTCCGCTGTCGCCATATACAACTTGGTCAATCAGTTTTGCACCCTGCGAGACGGATCATGGAAAAGGACAAGAGGGGTGCTGGACATATCAAGAGAAAAACAAACGCCGCAACTGATGCAGATACAGCGAGCTACACGTCCGTCTATGCTCCTCCGTGTCATTAAGACGCACATTCTGAGAAACGAAGAGGCGCGTGCGTTACGGAACAACGAGAAGACTCGGGTAGGAAACACGCAAGACAAATTCGATTTAAATCCGGAAACCTGCAGAAATGCTGGTGCGTGAAACGCTAGCCAGCGTTTTCTAGATAGGAAGACAGTGCGAATGAGAATAACTCGTTCAAGTCTCGGCGATCCGATTTCAAAACCTCTGAAACCTTAGCACTATGTCTCGCCTACAAACACCTGCTAACCGGAGTCCGTAGTACTCCAGATTCGCTTTATCTTGACGGAGCATCCACAAATTCGTATTCGTATCCACTTCTTACCTGAGCGTGCGCAGCTGGGATACAACCGTCTGAATCGGGGAGCATGGGGCACACATCCGTCCTAACAAGTAGCAGCCGGCAATAGACCTTTTTTACTTCATGAGCGATTTACTACTACCAGAGTAGAATGCACGACAGATTGTGACGAGGAAATTCGAATCGATCTACCTGACCCATAGAAATCGGCTCAAGTTAACGTAGACCACCCTGCCATTTAAATATGTGCTATCTGCTTTTTCTCGTTTGTAAGGAAATTCTCATTTCTTTTCTTAGGTAAATTATTAATGTGTTCACCACAGTTACATATACGGAGAAGCTGACAAATAAAATTATTTTTTTTAATTATTATCGAGTATGTTATTTATTGAGAGCCTAACAGCTTCATTTCAATTTCATTAGATGGACTGAAATCTCATAAATAAAATTTCAAGACTTTTGTTTCGAAAACGCTTCTTTTTCTCTTTTTTTCTTTTTGACCTAGATTTTGACAATCAATTACGAACGTGTTGCGTGAATTTAACTTTAGTATGGCTGGTCCTCTTTAAACAATTACTGCAAATGTTTCCTTAGCGTTTTCGGAGCGCTTCTTAATTTCTAATTCTAAATTACTTGAAAAATTGATTTCTATTTTTTTGTTGGTGCGACTTTGGTATATAGCGATGGAGGTGCCATACCACGCCAAAATCCAGGCCCGTTTCAACTTAACTCACAGAAAAATACACTTACAGTATAATATGCATTCGCTATGATGTAACATGTTAACAACGTTAATTATCAGCAGCAGTCCATAGAGGTCCTAAAAACACTCAGATTTATGACCAGTCACACTATATAGTATAACAAAAAAAGGGATTACTTGGACGTACATGTATAGCTTCTCTAGGATCAAACGAACTGCCCGACGCAATATTGTTTCATTTACATATAAAGCAACGCATTCAAGTGTAAAGCATATAGTTAGCATAGATGATGTAGGAAACTAGACGAGAAAAATACTCGAATAACAATGGCGAATTGTTTGGATGCCCTATGAGGCTAACTATAATTTTTTGGCACAATATGTATTGGCATGTTTTTAATTTCAATGGGTAAATAATGGTTAAGGAATTGACGATAAGCCGCAAAAAGGCCAAGATTGGTTTGTTTTTCGCTCGCGTGACCTGGGATGGCAGATACACTTTTTGCATGAAAAAAGGCCAAGGAAACAGCGCTACGTAATGTGGGCTCTGACTTGAAGCAAACGTTATTTTTTGCTTTTAGAAAGACACTTTCGGAGAATCACTCGTCTGCCGGCGGTCTTCTTGTTCAGGCTTCTGTAGGATATACGGATATATGATGAATTAGTAAGATCAGAGCTTATAGAAATTCAAGAAAATAGAAAGATAAGAAGTGCCTCGTAACAGCTAGACAAAGTCATTGAACAATAAACAAGCTATGGCTACTAAGGTAACAGTTTCGCTCACCAACGATATCAGAACTGGATGGTCAATAAACAGCAATTTTTCCAGTCGTACGAAATTGGTTCTCGGTTACGAAGCAAGACTTGCTCTCAAATTTCGTTTACTATTCAAATAAGCTACAATACGCCATTAAACTAATCTACTAAAGCTAACGTGGTACAACCAAGCAGCCTGCGCCCTACATACTGAATACTGTTAGTATAAAGAAAACAGAATAAATAGAATAGAATATAATTTACTATTGATTTCTTGCTTCGTATTATTCGGTATTTTTAAATCTACTTTACTAATAGTGTCTCCATTCGCACGTTTGGAATTAACAAAATCTTGCCATAGTTGTTATTAGTGCAGCAATTTCCCAATTTTTCAATGAATACGGTCCCTTGAGAACACCTGCGGCTAGGCCAGCGTATTTCACTAAGGCATGGATCCTTTTTCTGTTATCAGGATTAGAATCAGGTTAGGGTAAAAGAGCCCCGTATATTGTCATCGCAACTCGCAACGAGATTACGGCAATTTCAGTAAATCAACAAGCCTATCGAATTCCGGACGCTAAAGACGATTCATTATTGAACAACTATAATAGAAGTTCTTAGCTGGAACTACTATATTACGTGGCACTAAGCAAAGTCTGATTCTCAGACATAAATCTTTAATGCACACGCATTTTACATTTGAGGGCAGATAGCAAAACGCCTGGATAATGTGGCACATTGTATTTGCCTAATAAGTTAAAATAGCTCAATCGAAAAACAAATATTTGTTTTGTAATAGGAACAATTTTTATATGTCGATAATAATTTAGAAACCTACCAGTAACGTGGAGTTCTCGAAGTTTAGACTTCCCCGTAAATGCCCACTGCAGTTGATAGGAAAGAACGGGCTCGCCCACTTCTATCACTGCCCGCCGCAGATGTCCTGAATCTGACAATAGTTCTTGAAGTCGCAATGAACGAATGCCGCGGTTGTACGTTGAAATATATAGCGTCGATAGCGATCTGTAACAGAAGCATAAATGTTTTTCGTGTTTTACTATTGAATGCTTGTGTGCAAAGGCTCACGTTTAAATCATAGCAAATGTCGAAACATCAAAATCAAACAACGATAATATAATCAAAGATATCCTTCAACTAATTCTGTATCGAACACCCAACACCCACAAGGGTACCCAGCAGTGACACACTTGACTTTTATAAAAATTAGCTTAACGTATACCTGCAGTTGTGTTATCAATAACTGTAGTAAAAAACCTTTTCCCATGGAACCTTTGATTCGACTAACGCGTAGTTTCTCTACGCCGAACCTCGACATGAGCGCATGTGTCGCAACTATTTGAACTTAGAAGGAAGGTCGTATCTGTTACGAACGAATCATTTGCCAGTAAAAAAGAAGTAACCTACCAGTATTACGGTATAAATTCACATTTATAGCATTTATAATGTCGTATCCCAATCCCCATTCACGTTGCGTCCAAACCCATTAACCAAAACAGAAGTAACTGAATAACACTTTCCTGGACATCTTCCTAGGAACGATCATAAAACGTTGCTAGCTCAATTAACTAGACGCAAAAACTACGCTTACGAAATTTTTCGACCTATAAACAGAGATGTAATTGCAGCTTCCAACAATTCGACATTCGTTGCACCGAAAACTTATAAGTTCTCTACTCAGAGTTAGTAAAGTTTATTGGATATCGTATGCAGTAATTCGGTGCCGACACTATCTTGTTATAGTTATGAGCTAATTATATTACATAAAACTGTCTTCGGATTTTTGGTTGATCTCAGTCGCTTCAAACCTATGTGGCCTTAAGGCTTGTATGTTTGAATCACGTTTGTTTGAATCCTGAATTATGAAAACGATTCTTAACGATTAAAAGTCACGAACAAAGCGTTGTTCAAGACCGTCTTTTTTTCTCAAATTAAAACGCCCTTTCTTTTTAATCTCTTAATCTTTCTCTATATATAATAAGCCCATTCTTCTCTACCTGGCGCGTCAAAAGTGACTCTAATTATTACAGAGCAGCAAGAAATAAAAAACACGGAAAAAGAGGTTATAATCTATAAAAGGAGATAGCTTTTAAAAAACCCCTTCAGCAAGTGTTCTGCGCTTTGTCGAGCTCGCCTTCCTCATCGTTATTTCTTCAATACGTAACGTGCACATTTATGTTTTTAGTGGCATAGTTCCATAGAGAACAGTAACAGGCAAACAAATATACGAAGGCAAGATACGTAAAGAGTACACTTAAGAATGATCGTACCCTTCTAACAAAACGATAATTTTTACCATATTCAGAACAAGACGGTTGGCATTTCCTTAAAATGAACTTGCATTCTATTAATCTTAATGTTTGTAACGACATTTTTCTACCAAATATCATTTGTCTCGATTTGTAACAGGATGTAACTTTACTAAAACGACTAGGTCCAGCAGTTGCGAGCATAGCAATGAAGCAGCGGAAAAATTGTTTAAAAATATCAATCACGAAAGAAAGCGAACGTGACTTCATCGGTATGTAAGATAGGTTTGCTTGGCTTACATCTCACAATTAATATTCGATATATCTGCGTAGTCTAATCTGGCACTTACTATACACAGAGATCAACTTAGTGCATAACCCTCATGCCGAGGTGTTCCTGTTTGTATCATCTAGGATCATACCTATTATTTTTCGTTAAATCAATACTCACGGAAGATGGTGAAGTGTCCTTGAGTCGAGCTGTGTCAGGCTGAGATTTCGAATATCAAGCTCGGCGAGATGAGACAAACCGCAGAAGCTATGAAGGCTCAGTGCCTCAACTGGATTTGAATTTATTTCGAGAGTCGTGAGCAGGGGCGTTTGACGCCACAACGACGATGAGATCTTATCAATTAGATTATGTTCGGCCCGTAGCCGACGTAGACGCTCGGTCGAAAAGACTTTCAGCAGGTTAGTTAAATTGCGGATGCCGCTGTGCGCGACATCAAGCAGACGGAGTCGCGGAGTCAATACCGAGGAGCGTGCCAGAGCGACAGAAGTGTTGTTGCTTATTTTTAATTCAACGAGCGATTCCGCCGACAGGTGGAGTGACTGTAGAGCACAATTAGATGCTTCTAGAACCAGCAATCCTGCAGGAAGCAGAGTGCTCGATAACTCCTTTGTCCTAGTACCCGAAATATTTAGAACTTGTAGACTCTCAATGTGAGTTAGGATATTCGACAAAGATGTAGACCCTGGCTGGTATAAACCAGCTGGTTGACTAGTGGAATTCCACGCAGTGGATGTTAATGATAACCTAGAATGACGGCCGTTACTTGCCAAGTTGAGATGGGTGTACGATATGTCGAGATTCACCAAGTTTGCTAGTTTTAAGAGATTTAAACTTTCCAATGGATTGTATGAAATGTTGAGTACCTGCAGTGTTAACGGTAAACAAGGCTCGAAAATCCGCTGCCCAAGGTGGCGAATATCGTTCGACGATATGTCAAGTACTCGCAAAGGCCATTTGCTAACGTAATCGAGCGCCGTGCGTTCAGGAGACGCCAACGTTTCGAGACGATTGCCTCGTAGACTGAGGACTTGCAGCGACGGCGCAATCTGACTTAGGTTATACACTGCCTGAGCAGTCAGTCTGTTATGGGATAGGTCGGCCGTTAGCAAGCGCTCGAGTGCTGTTCGGCCAATGGCTATCTGTCGAATGCTGTTCTTTGCTACAGACAGCTGTACCAGCTCATTAGCCGAATCCCACAACGTTTCAGGCAACACTTCGAGCTTGTTATTGGAGATGTCAAGTACGCGGACGTCTACCGCGTCGCTGGCGGCTGTAATATCGACAATAGCATTGTTAGACGCGTTTAGAAGCAGACGACGCCCGGCGCGATCGAGCATACCAAGATCGAGTTGTCCGAGAAGGTTATTATCAAGCTGAAGCCTCTGCAGTGCTGGAAGCGCTTGAAAAGCGCCACGGCGCACACTGCGAAGGCGGTTTGACGAAAGAGTGACACTAACGAGCAAGGGAAGATCGCTCATGGCGCAGAATTCGACCTCTCGAAGGGGATTTCCTAACAGGATGATTTGTTCAAGTGTCGAGATGTTTCGTAAAGCGCCTGTCTTTAAATAGTAAATCCCGTTATAACTAAGCGATAGCCGAGTGATCCGAGATGAAGGAGGAATAGCGGGCACCGTGTTGAGATCATTTCCTTCAAGATCTATGTTCACTAACGATGGACCTAACCCAAACGGATCTTGATGCAGCCTATTGTAGTCGATTTGTAATGATCGCAGCTGTTCTAATGGCTTAAAAAGGTTGTGAACGTTTTTAACAGCGGCGTCGCTCACGAGACTCGAGGACATTTCGAGAGTCTGTAGATTTTTGAGTGGCGTAAACGCGGCATTATCGAAATAATGAATTGGGTTGAATGATAACTTTAACTCCTTAAGCTCAAACAGTTTAGCCATTGCCGCACGCGCCAATATCTTAATTGCATTGTGCGACAAGCTAACACTGCGAAGTCCCGCAGCCCACTGGCCTTGACCAAACGGGCCCAGCTTCTCAATTAGGTTGCCTTGAAGACTAAGCTTTACGAGACCTGTGGTGTTCATCAGCGCTGACGACACTTCCGTAAATTGGTTGTAGGATAAGTCCAGTACCTGAAACGAGAGCAAAACCAGAAAGCACATTAGTTTGAACCTTGAGCGAATAGTACGTTAAAAGGGCCTAATTTAAACAACACCGTCGGCAGTAGTAGCAGCAGCGGCATGCTTTTTCCCCTCTAAATAATTTTCTCACTTTATATATCTGCGCTAAACAGAGAGGACGTTTCTGTATGGGTTATAGTGTATGCGTAGTTTTAGCAATTATCCTTGGAGAGCAAGCATGGCACCGCGGCTGCCACCGGCCAGCCTATCTCTTCACCGAATGGTGGAGCCTAGCCATTGCAATCCGTTGCTGTATCTATTTGTCTTTCCCGAAGCGTCTCGTGGGGTTAGCTAGGATGGGTTCTTGAAACCTCTAGATGGACGTCTTCTGCCGAATCGCCTGATTCAGTTGAGAGCCCAAATGAAACTCCTTGCTATAGACACCATCACGCCCAAACTCAGGCATAGCACGATAACCTTCAGTATACTGCTGAGCCTGCTATAAAAGCCGCAAGATAAGCGAGATCTTTTTTTAATTATTTATTCTGTCTATATGTATATATATAGCTTTTAGTTTCTAATGAAGTGCAGTAGATGAACATACTGTAGTGTACCAAATAGCTTTGCAGGGGCAGGAGCGACTTTAAATATGGAGTGTGTCGAAGCAATTATTTTCCTCAAAGAATGCACTAAGGCTCGACAGTTCGTACTCGAACTCGTGCTTGGCTCGTGTATATGTATATAGATCTGAGATATTGATCATCTCGATTTCATTAAACGTTGGGCCTTTATGTAGAAAGCACTTCAGCTGCTTATATATTGGTGACCACGCAACACCCTGTCTAAGACAAACTTCTAAAATAATGTGATTGTATTATATCAGACTATTTATTTATTCTAAAAATATGAACGTTTGTAAAAATAATATTTGTGAATGTCTGATAACATATGTAATACACAAAACCTCTAACATGAATGACGAAGCATTGTGCATTCCTTGCAACTTCATTATAGCTAGGCGCTAACTAACATCTGGTACATTAGGAAAAGACTATTTGTATCTTACTTGTAGCTCGTATGCAATACTTCCATTAATTAGATTAGAAAGCTTGCGTTTGTCCAAGCTTTCATTTGCGCATATATACATTAATCAAATGTTTTTTTGAAACCAACATATTTACATTTATAGCCTTATAACTTACCTGTAGAGTTCGAAAGAATTTCGGCATTGTAGGCCCAGCTGGCAAATCGAACGACACTAGCTGGTTCCCGCGGGCAATCAAAACGCTGAGCGCCGAAAGCGACGAAATACAAGAGGGTAGTGACTCGAATTGGTTGTCGCTCACGTCGAGAACTGTCAGCGTCGATGATATTACGCCTAAAACAACAACACCGAATAAGCGTACGCCCCGAAGACACGCCCGTACACTACGTTGCTGTACAGCAAACAATAGAAATATAGAAACGAACGACCAACGAAAACGAATCGTACATCTGTATCTACATGGAGAGAAAAACAGCAAGATGAGCAATAAGGTAAGACAAAAAGGGCAACCAGCAGAGTAACCTGTAAACGGAGCAGTGATGAGATCCCTATGTGTTGATAAAGAATAACATTCAACAATGCTACGTTGCTTGATGGCAGTGTTTGTGTTTTAAAGTTCATCGAACAGACCAAAAAACGAGATGTAACGATTCCAGGTTGTTACGTTTGGGGAGGTATAAATTAGTAAACAATGTAGACCCGCGAGAAACATCTAGATTCAAAATGAAAAACAACGTCCAAAAAAAAGAACGGCTTGGATATGCTTTAGTTCTTTGCTTGCCACTAGAGGCATTTTTTCACC
The DNA here is from genome assembly GCF_002443255.2 of Varroa destructor. NCBI lineage: Eukaryota > Metazoa > Arthropoda > Arachnida > Mesostigmata > Varroidae > Varroa > Varroa destructor. The sequence goes on along the minus strand of NW_019211458.1, from coordinate 21,760,996 downwards.
ACGCAGCATCTCTCACGGCTACGAACGCCTATACCTACAAACGCGGCAGAAAGCGGTTCAATTCTCATCTCATTCTCACGGTCGAAAGAATTTTAAGGATATTCAGTACGTTAAGTACTCTTCGCGCTTGTGGGTCTGACAGGTGGATAGGTATGGCAGAGGTGCTTACGCTGGTTGTACCCCTCTTTATTATGAATAATCACACAAACGCTGCTCAGGATTCAGACGAGCGAGCCCTATAGAGAGTAAGTGAAAACTGCGCGGGAAAAGTACAAGATTTGCAGCGTTATTATTTGGTCATTGCAATTAACGGCGCCTATGATTATTATTATTATTGTTACTAATAGACCAAACGAATTGACGGGCAAAGGCTAGACGTCAAAACGAAGCTCTGCTTATCCTACCTTGTGTAAAAGTAGGGGTAATGTCAGTCCTAAACGACGGCCCAACAAAACCGTCCTGCCATTTACCTATGGACACCGCTTGTACACTGTGTTGCCTCGTATATAAATAGACTTGCAATCTATTTCTTATGAACTTTGTATGTATTATGAGCGAAACCGCCATAGCGCGCGCAGCAATTGCAATATTGTATTTCGGCGAAATAACCATTATTTCCCTTTTTTTTATTCTAGTGGACCACTTCGCTCAACATAATAATCTTAAAAAATTGGTGTGCTGGGGATACCCAGGGGTATCGGGCACCTACGCGTCCGTTTGTTCACCTCTAAATGATCCTCCAAAATGATGTAATCTTCAACTTTGTTCTCTCTTACGACATCTCTGCAATGTTATTTTTCAACAGCAGTCGCAAGAATTAGTTGTATTGCTGCCTCATACATAGACCAACATAGCTCATGGAAATAGCAACCTATAAAACAATAATAATAACAACAGTCGTATAAGTGAGCAATATAAAGAAATACTCGTATAGGTGGGCAACCCTGGCAGAAAGACGTAGGCTTTACGTTGAGTTTGAGCATTACTGTTATCCAGCGTCCACCAAGCTGACTATCCTTCTTTACACTCGAAATGATGATCGTCTATTTTAGGGATCTCCTGCACTGATCGTATAAAACGAGAGAAAGTGACATAGACAGTCTAACAGACAAAGGCCGTGCGGTCAGTTGCCATAAGGCCTGCTTGAGCTAGCCATAGGCACATACGAATGAATAAAATTAGCGAACCGGCGAAGCTGTTCCGGAAAATGGAGATTTGAACGAGGAAAAAGACCAAGATATGCAGTAAGAAAGTGTGAGAGAGGGGGCGGCGAAGGTAAAAGAAGCTGCACCGAGCGTCTTGAACGAGCTGAACGGAGGGTAGATGGTTCCACCCCACTGGAAAGGAGGAATGAAATGGTGAGTTGATGTTGAGGACAACACGCTTAAACTTTTACTGCAAACCACTTCCAAGACCTGTGGTCCCTGTAGGGTCAACTAACTGGCCTGAATATCTAAGTTGGTTTATGAACGCCGTGGGTTTTGCGAAAGAATCTTAGCACCAGTCTACCTCTGGCAGGTCATCAAAGCGACTGCGGAGAGATGCTTGCCGGTTCGATCTTACCGACTGCCTTCTCTCATTTACTGACTTTCGTCGCGTTCATCACCACCAAACGAAAACCTACTTTGGAAACACGGCTGAAAGAACGAGCCGTTCAAAGGAAGCGTATTCGTCTACTTCGGCTAGGTACCTTTGTATGCTCGAACGAAGGCAGCGGCCACTTTACCCACCTCCTAGTTATCCGCGAAGTAAGTTTCTAATAACTAGAGTCCACTGTTTTGCCATAGAACTAACGTGGAATGACGACTGCAGGAATAACGATACACGCCACCTACCTTTGAAGAGTCCTAGTGGGAGTTGAATAAGACGGTTCGAATTGAGAAAGAGCTTCCTTAGGCGCATCCCCTCAAACAAGTTCTCAGCCAACGATGAGATCAAGTTAAATTCAAGGTGCAGTATCTGCAGGTGATGGCAGCTGCCATTCTCGAGAACAAGACAGACGCCCCGTAGCTGACGCAACGAACTGCGCGAAATATCGAGCACCTGCAGGGATGGAGGCAGCTTCCATCGGGCTGGGATGTCATGGAAAGCGTTGTTGTTTAATGAGAGCCGCTCCAACGCATGCATTCGATGAAAGCTATGCGGAAGATAACGGAAAAGGTTAGTGCCAAGATTGATCTGTTTAATCGCGCTTGGAAATGGGTGACCCTCGAGGGAAAGAATCTGATTCGATTCGAGGTCGAGAGTGGCCAGTGATTCAGGCAACAAATCAGGACTCACTGACCGAATCTGATTGCCCGCCAGCAAAAGCGTACTAAGATTGGTAAGCGCAATTCCGGCCGGCAGCTCAGCCAGTTGATTGTGCTGAAGGTTCAACCAACGAAGGCCTCGCATCGCCGAAAGATCCGGGATATCACCGAGGAAATTGTCGCTAAGGTCAAGACTTGACAGAGTATCGGCACAGGCGACCAGGGCGTCCGACTGGATTTCGAAGATTGAGTTTTTTGGGAGACTTAGCGTCACGAGCTGCGATGGTGCCCATTCCAAGCGTAGTAGGCTTGAACGACTGATAACGGCCTGATTGAAGCTGCGACGTCGCGCGAGAAATTCGCGCCGTAGAAATACATCTGAAAAGAGGAAGAAACAGGAAACACCAGTGATAACCGCTAAGGAGAAAGGTTATTCGGCTTGGCTTATGGTAACATGCATTTGAGAATCTTGATAAAACTCTTGAAAGCCATAGGTTTATGTGCTTAGCATCGAGAGCTCTCAAATTAACTTCGTGAGAGAAAATCATTAAATATAGGGCGTAAAATGAGGCAAGACAGGTTACTTTTAAGTTGAAAAGTAGATGTTACTCTACGAATAGGGATTATGCTGAGTATTTTGTTTTTTTGCAAACATAGAAGCCTTTCTTTACCTTCATTTGTATGTGCTATAATTAAAAATCACGAAAAAAAAAACTGTAAGCATCGTGGTAGTACTGGAAACCAGCTCCGTGCCGCAACTAGTACTGCAGCGTAATCCAAACTACTAGTACCTTCAGATGGCTATATTGAGTTTCTTTATAAATTTTACCCTACATTTTAATTTTTATCGCATGCCAAGTTTTGATCATCTCAGAAAATGCTATATTTCTTTTGTAACTTAAAAAATAGCGAAACAAAAAGTCGTATCTGTTCTTTAAAGAGTTTACTCGTATATGAACAGGTCTAGTGATCTGCCAAAGTAACCTGCAGTGAGTGAGACTGGTTCATGAATAATAAGGAGATTTAATAATCAGCAAGCAAAATAGCATGTCTTTCCCTGGTTCTTCATCGTTCTTTGCTGTGCATGTTAGTCAAATAATACATAGATGGCGTGTACCCTCATGGAATTTATGTACTTGGATACAGACGCCTGTCTCCGATAACTAAAGGCGCAGATTCTTTTAAATAGGTGGCAGTGAACTTTAAGTTTAAAGGACTGCCTCAAAATGATCACAAACTTAATACATTTCATTCAATATAAACTTTATTAAATAATATTTCATATGATTAAGCTTGAAGATCTATTTCCTTTTCTTTATAGTACGTACGTGACAAAATAACAACCCAATAGAATGAATTAAATAAAGTATAGCTGGGCTGAGCAAAAGTTCTCCAAGTTAAACACCACTTGTTCGGAGAGCTCGTCTATAAAAGAGCAGAATTATTTCATTGAAATTTAACATATTCTGTAACTACTCACTGACAAAAGTTTTCTGCTTCCTTATGTGAGCTTTTAATACGATAATAAGATTTTGTACTTGTGAAACAATGAGATTGTATATGTTGCAGCGAAACCGATATGAAAATATGGGCTCGAATTTATGATAGGCACATCGTTCGGACTGCCGGAGACTATATTGAACAAACAGATCGAATCAAACAGACAAATAATTGCATTACAGCCGACGACGGAATAAAACATTGTCCAGTATGTAGGACAAAAGCCCTATTAGTTTACAGATAACTAACGGGACCATAAAAAGGTTTTCCTAAGCCTGTTTTGGTCAATACTAGTCGAAGACTTAAAGATCCTTTTCTTACAACGCGCGTAATTTTGAAACATCAAAACATTTATTTCATATTTTAATATATTAAGAGCATGCACCCTGATATGTATCATGTGCCTACTAGTTAAAATTATGTGGATGATCGTTGTACTGATACAGAATTTGTTAACTCAATAATAACTTGTTGGAGACATAATCATTCAAACGCAGTTGAAGGAATACATAAAAAGTACGCCGGAAATTTTCCCAAATCAAGGTCCTTCACGGCATTAAGGGGTAAAAAAAACTACGAAAATACTATTACAGGAGGAAGGTGAGAAGCAAGGAAGGCAAGGAAAACATCCTTGCCATCCATACACACCAAACTTATATATTTCGAGACGACTTGAGGATTCTAAATAAAATAATATACAAGTAGAGAAAAATAGAATAAACAAGTAATAAAAGTAAGTAATAAAAGATCTGACAGTGACATATCAGTAAAAGCTTAATTTAGGTCCATGTTTATGTGTTGTATCTACAGCACAGCGATATTTTGATTTGAAAGACTATATGTTTTGCTGGAATTCATATGTGTTACAGTTGCAGTTACAATCTAAAATGGCTTTCTAGAATTGACTGTGACATGTGGAAAATCAAGCTTATACTAACTTCTATGATACCGCTAACGTACGATGATACCACCAACGGTAGTACTACGTACCCCAGCATTTGACGATACTGCTAATCCCAATTCAACATGGTTAGCACTCGGGATTTGATATTCCATAGACGTAATCATCGTAGTAGATAAATTCTTCTCGGTTACAGATAATATCTCCAACTGGATTGTGCTAACGGGTGATGGCTTCTGTATTGATGTAACTAATGTCATCGCGATCCTTCCTTGACCCTGCCTAGTTCAATTGATACATTTTCAGCCGTCATTATCTGCTGTTCTCTTGATAAATATCCATTTGTTTTACCCTACTCTACAAGGTTTTTGACGTGTACGCATCAGCCATGTAATTAGGAGTAGGAGACTTGGCTCTGAGAAACAAATCGCCTGAAACTACGGCATTATTATGGGTAACCTTCAGTGAACCCAACAAGCGGAAGAGGAAAGTAATAAACTTGTTTTTTCGTCGATGCTACTGCTACAACTTGCGTGTAAATATACTCGGCTTTACATAATTGAAAAATATTTCATAATCGGATTGGCCCATATACAAGTCAGGTGGAGAGACTAATTCGATAAGTCACATAAAATATGCAGGATTGCCGATGGCTTCAGATCAAGCGGCTAAACGAATTCATGTTTCGACTTTTACGTCCAGAATTGCATTAGCATTGCATGAGATGCCTAATCTCCGAGTTGAAGCAAATCTATCTCTGCCAAGACCCGCACGTCTCAAGGTTTGATAAACAGACGCGTCGCTGCTAAATCATTGCGAGAAGTATCCGCGCTTGTACTTACACTGAGGTCGAACTGTTTTTTCGTACCTCGCAATTCTCGCCGTTACCTGTTTTGGAAGAATCGTATGTCAACAGGTTTATCAACTAAAGACGGGTCTCTTCCCGTAGCGTCGGCACTGCTACCCATTTCTGAGTTATTTTTTTCTAGGATGGTCAGCCTTCAACAAAGAAAACTCTATCTTCAATTGGTTTTCACCTGACAGAGACTGTCAGGTGCAGACTATCTGTTTGCATGTCGTTTTCAGCATAGGTTTTCTGATTAGCGCTTAGGATAGGTTCAAAAAACATATGCCAAGTTACTAAATACGTCCCTGAAATATTCGCAGAGAAGTCAATATCCAGCGTTTTATACAAAATCATAATCATCACTATTTATCTCCTACATATAATTCACTCAGCATCTACTAATATATACTTGTACGCGAAACACGATCCGATCTGTCCCTTTTGTTCTGCCTATTTTTAAACACTAGCAGTAGTCACCACCCCCCGAAAGCGGCATAAATGGTTTAAACTCAACAGTCTCTAACTAGGGGCATCCGTCCTTTCATGTGCAGCATATTTCTGCTTATCCCCTCAAACGGACTTCTATTATCCGTCATTTTTTCGGTAAATGTGTGTTGTGTTGACTCCAATGGCCCACGTCATGCCCTCAAGGTCAACTATTATCATCCTACTACTGGGCTAAAAGGAGGGCCAAATCAAACATTAACATCTGAAAGAGAGTCGCGTCTGAGCAGGACCACATACCCAGCATTTAGCGGCCCAACCACGCGTGCTCCTGCGGCTGTTCTATAACTAGTGAGAATGGGCTAAGCCTTCAGTCCAGCTGTACATGATTGCATGTTTGCTTTACTTTTGTGCATGCGGACGTGTTTGTATCCTCCAAAGAGTTGACGTGCATAAACGGGACAAGTGGTAAGGTGTCCCAGCTGAACCTCGCGGCGATATATATATGTTGTGCTAGTCGGCAGTAAACAACTTTATCGATAGTGAAGGTCCCTGGGGCTTCGTTTGAATAAGTATCACTTTCGATGAAGGAACGCGTTATTCAAGTAAATTTTTTTCTCAACGACACGCACAAACCGTCTCGTAAGGACAAGCGAGATATTACGTTCTAATGGATTCGTTTACGTAACAAATAAAGTTGAAGTGAATCTGACACCGATTTCGGAATTACTATTTTCGGATAAGAACTTGCGGTCACGAAATTCAACGAAATCTAGCTTTCATGAATCTCTAATTGCAGAAATCTTTAATTGCTAATCTCAAAATTGCAGCGAAAATGATTTTAATTGCTGTGTATTCAATGTAAAGTAAGATTTACTCTAAATAACAATGAAGTTCCTTTTTGAATATTTTCTATGAGAAGAATCGCCGCTTAACCGTCTGGGTGTTTTTCTTTTGTTTGACATTGACAGCGTACATATCCGCTATTCCTCAGAAGCCATGAAAATGACACAACATCTATGCATAGATTGTAACGTACATGGATATATTATCGATCGGTCATATGCGTATTGTGAAACATCTTATACACTTCAACGTTTTTTAATGTATGAATATGCCAACGTACGTTGTGAATGCAGCACTGTACATGCACGTTTGTCGCGAAGCGCGCGCAACATATTTTTCCCGCCTTATGTTCAAAAAAGATTAGATTACAATCGGCAAGTTCATTACAAGTAGATTTGGTTATAGACCGCACTTAAATGTAAAATTTTGAATGTCTAAAATAATTGTTTTTCCTTACAACTTTGTTTTCCTAATAAACAAACGTCGTAAGCATCGTAGTAGACCCGCTTAGATTCAACCTCTGCATGTTTTCCGAGCCATTAGTAAACATCCAATAACGAAGTTGGCCACTGATACTGGATTGAAAGGTGATCCTATATGTAACATATACTGCAAAATAACTTACGTATTCGATGTTTAAATAGTTAAATGCTTTATCTTGTGCTTTCGTGCTAGGTAACCTAGATCCGTCATAGGTAATATGCATTGAAAGCAACTCCTAGGGAGGCTCCCTATGGGTGTTTCATGTTTGAATTAAAAGTATAATGCTTTATATTTGCATAGCACGATTTGGGTATGACTTTTTGTATGTCCGAGCATATGATGTTCGTACTTTATTCCTTAAAAATTAAATTATATCGTGGTAACATAAGCACATTATTGCTTTGACCAACGATGTACCTTTTTCAAAGCAATCAGTGACATGAAAAGGCGAATGAAATATAATAGAAAAAAAAAACACAAACAGGATTTTCCTTTATCCATTAGGTAGACCCGGTCTAGGGCCAGCGGCAGGGTGACGCTCTAACACGATATCAACAAATTATATATCACATTCCTTAGCAAATATCCTGATGTCACAATTGTAGCTTACTGCCATTTTTTTTCCGCCAGTCCCCTCCATCATATATTGTATAGCTTATTAAGCAAAATTGTCTGATTGGTTTTCCATTACAGAGATAGGTGTTCCATCGTATAAAGGCTTATCGAGGTTCAGGCCAATGTACAGACTGAGTCTCAATTTCAACTTGTTCTTGGAGGTAGCTTAAGTGTGCGTTTCTTCGTCACTGTCATGCGAGGACTTGAAAAAAGTCCTTCGTTTCTTTTTTTGTTTTTGTGTCACCACAACCACACGAGATCTTTTTAATTTTTTCTATTGGCTTCTTCGTATATTGTATTCTAAAGTGAAGCTAAAGTGAATAAAATGTTCACGTGTTTTTAAAGCAGATGATAGAAATTATGTCGAGCCGTGGGGAAATGTATATTTGACAGTTGAAATTGTATATTTCTGTTGTGTCAAAGATGCCAATAATTAAACGGCGCTCGTAACTGCCATGATTGTAGACATCCTAGTCACGTATCCAAGGGTGTCCGAATACACAATATAATTTATTCGAGACAAGTTCAACCTCAAGGTTTGATTTACTTCAGAACATAGGTTGTCTCAGACTTACGGCAGTAAACGAATATGCTAAGGGAAACAACTTGGGGCTTTATGAAAAACCCTTTAAAACCATTGTAGACATGATTACAATGAATAATGGATATTTATTTTTCAAAACAATTAAATGTATCGACTCTTCACTTGGCTACCCATAAAAACATCTTTCTACTATTAGGGTCATTATTTATCGCCAGAGTACGGAGAAGACGTGGACCTCTCGGGCGACAGTTTCTACCCAAACCAGCTAACAATAATAAATTTATATGGTGTTTTATATAGTTTGTCGACGAGTTTACTTCGGGAGGGAGAAATGTATTCAGAATCAACGCTAAATAATCAAGCTGTTGCTACCAGAAGGGCACAACGCTATGAAATTCATCGAAAGGTGGTAAGCACATAAATGGAGCAAGGAGGTCTTATACGAAAATGGTACACGAATGATGTAAACTATCAAATAGCGGAAACTGAAGTGTTGCGGAGTGGCAATCAGAGGGTTATATATCGGGTCCTTAAAGGTAAAAGCGTATTGTCGTAGTCGAACAAGATTTTCACTTAGAGCTTGGAGTCTAAAACGTGTTACGGAATTCTAATCCATATTCTGAAAACATTGAAATTGAGCAAAAATGGATTCCCTATAAATTGACTTCAGGTCAGTTGTAAAAGTCCATGGTTTATAACACATAAAATCTGCAGAACTTTAATAAACAAAAAACCCGCCTGGAGCGTACGATCGACGAGCCGCGGCTGGATGTCTACCGCCAGTCAAAAAGGATCTAGGCGAATAAATGGCGTCGCCCTGGAGAGAAATCCAGGTTGGTGGCAACGTCAAATAGTTCGGAGCAATGTCGGGCGTAGAGTAACGATAGTACTTGCAATGGATATCAGGGACGTCTGTTACGATACTCGCCGAAACACAACAAAAAATGAAACAATGAATACGGTCCGCTATCTCGAGTTTTTCAAAGACCATATGCACTGTTGGCATAGTAATCGAAAACTTGCAGATTACTTACGTCACGCCTCAATTACTTCGTAAATTGAGCGAAGGAATATCTAACGTGTGCTTCATCCCTTTCATACATCTAAGTCAATTTGATTATGAAGCTTGTCATGCCCTAGAACATTACAATACACCTACAAAATCGCTAAGATCCTTCCAAGTAAGAAGTCTTGAGCCAATCTAGATTATTCAAACGGTCAAGCGTAAAATATTTACCTGTAACTAAAAACACCTTCTTAGCTAAAATTATTATTATTAGATAAGACTATAAAACGACTAAAACAGTTCTTTTTTTATTTCAACAGCCTAATTGGTATACATAAACTCCGAGTTGGGCAGTTGACTTTTTGTGGTAGGTAATTTATATTTGGGGTAATTTACTGTGTGTAAGAAGTCGGTGTACTTCTAATTCATTTAATCGGTAAGTTGCGTAAACATGAAATATGTTGAAAACCAAACTTTTTTATCTTACTTATCTGAAAGTTAGTGGAAACTAGCCAGTTTACAAGCCTGGTAAGCATGTAAATCAAATTATACTTTGCTTAAGGCTTGCACCGAAATTTTCGACATTTCCTTTCTTAGTCATACGAGTATAAAAATCTCAATCTAACCAAAATTTTGGAGAGATATTTACAAATTGAAGAAAACAGCAATACAATGTGCGCATATAACGTATATATAGATGCATGTGCGAAAGTGTGTAAACTTCGAATATATACCACTCTCTAATCTACCTGTATTGCTCGATCGCAAAATCACTACAGGCAGGGTCAGACTTCGATCGGAATATGATAAGCGCGAAAGATATCAAGTGTCTGGCCGATCGCTGTAAAAAATGATGTGGATTTATTCCTAGATAATACACACCACGGGGCGAGTTTATACAGTTCACACCTAATACGGGCCGAAACAGATACGAAGGCCTGTTGGATTTGTGCTGTTTTTCTCCATGGTAAATTGGTACGTTAGAAATGTATCACCCCTTCTATATGCCGCAGACTCGTGGTCGTTTAATGCGCCAGTTACCATCTAGGAAAATAATTCACAACATGGATCCAGCTCATCCTTATCATATCTTAGCTTGGAACTGTTCACCGATGTCCTAGAATTTCTGCGCAAGTCAAAATGAGTCGCTTTCAATCACCAAGATCAAGCAAATGAGAAAACCTGGTTAAATTGTCAGTTTATCAACCTAAAAAATCGCGTGTAAATGTTTTGTGATATTTAAGAGCACACTTTTTCCTCCAAACATTGTGGCGTATTGCAAGGGGGCATCTAACATTATCAAGCAAAAAACTTTTCTGAGTCGGGTGGGCTAAGGCAGGGGACAATTTACTTATTATTAGCTGAGTAATGCAAAGTTCATTACCAAAATCGCATTTGACGATGAAGAACAACAGATAAACAAGCATAAGGTCCAAGCACAGGTTTATTGACTTTTTTGAAATTTGTATTTTTCGTTATTTTTTTTGTAAGCTTTCCTGGTAGCTACACCATAAATTGTAACATCAGATAGGCAAAAAACAGCCACCAGACCACTGTCACGTCGAATATACTTTACAAAGTATCTACACCTTCAGCAAAGTTTACCTGTCTAGATCGTTCAAGAATATCAAAGGACCGTGCTTATGAAAACACAAGGAGCGACATTTTACCCCAAGTAACCTCCTCAGCGGTACTCTTATCTTATACATAATGGTAGATATTTATAAATCAATGTAGATTATTACAAACTTAGTGATCATCTTGATTAAATGATCCCTTTATTTAAAATATAGGTATTCCCATACATGTGCGGTCATAGAATGACTAGCCATTCTCACCTAACCAGTAAGAAAGCTGCCGCATTCTGTATTTTTGTATTACTTATCAAGTATGAAAACTTAGCTTGGCCTGATTTAATTCTAAGTTGAAATAAGTCATTTCAACAGGTCAACTGAGCATAGTTAACTTTAACAGCAAAGGTGCTTTGACCTGAACCAAATAGGCAAACCCGTTTATGCTCAATGCGACCTGATACTTATAGTTTTTGTCGCGTTATTAACTTTAGTATCTTTACTTCAGCATTATTACCTCACTTATAGTAGTCCTATATTTCTCTAAGAACTCGGTTTCCCTAAACTTCAAGGATGTCTCGCTTTGACTACTAGAACTACACGCAGTATCTTTTTATTTACCTGGTCAAACAACTGATGTATATTTTATATAAAACTACAAACATAAAAATTAAAATATAGTTTTTTCTCATTACGTGTTTATTGAACACGTATTCACAATCAACACATTGGTCTATTTGCCTTTTTTGTTCTCGTTTTTTTAGGTCCATGAAGCGTAGACCATACGACATATTTTACTAAATTTACAACATACGATGGTGTATAGAATATAGCAGTTTCAAGCGATGTCTCCAGTTAACGAAACAAATTCATCTAAACTAAGTCAAAAATAAAGAGTATTCGACAGAACACATCCACATGCATAAAACATACAAATTTATCTGTTGCTCCCTATTTTCCTGTCAAATTACAAAAGCGTATTAACGACAATCAATCAAGCGGTGGTTCTTCTCCGCCCACCACGAATGTTTTCACTGCTCTCTTTTGCCCGATTTTAGCCCCAAGTCTACCGCAGGTATTGGATCTTCTCCCAAGAAACATTATCGCAATTCTTGATCGGTATACCCTAAACACTTAGTCAATGTTAATTTTTTGGCCAATATGATTATTAATGATGAAGCACTCTGTTAGTGAGAGCAGGATAAAGCAAGCATGCTTACAGGCACGTTGCCCTCTCTAAAATATGTATAGATCCACACTGGACAAAAACCCCTGAGGAGTGAACGATGACAGCTCTAAAGTTGGTTCCTCGACCATCACCATGTCATTCCTCAGCTCCATCTATGTTCTGACCCCGCCCACGTCACGCAAGCGTCAAGTCACGTCACAGTGACCTACGACGCATATGCTGCTCCCTATATCGAGTCCGCATCATCATTTGAACAGATTTGTCCCCTCACGAGAAGCCAGCGATATAAGGTAGTTCGAGTCAATCGACTTCGAGCTGGCGAGGACCAAGCGAACAGAGCAAAATTCATTTACGCTGTCAGAAAACCTCAACAGCTGGCAAGTTCACATAAGCTTGTTGTATGCTTTATGACGTCGTCTTCGCCAAGCTCACAGGGTCTGCCAGTGTAGTCCTAGGTTGTTGCAATTATCAAGTTAGCATGTAGACTCTCACGCCGTTCAGTCTGAGAAGCGTGTACGTGGCCATTTATTATAGTTTAACACTCGCGTTCAATTTTCGCCGGGGCTGACGAATCATAGCGGTCGCAGTATCCAGATCTTTAGATTTATACTGCAACCATAAGACCCCAACCGTCACAACGGTGGTTCAGGCAGGGATGCCTCAGATGTCACTGCTTGATGAAAAAGCATGGTTCGGAATTTCGTTACCTGCACATCGTCTCGAAGCTTTACAACAGCTCTTCGCTTCTCGTGTACCGAAAAAGGACATGGCGAATATATGTATCTAATATTGAAGCCGAGGTGACAAGACAAGAAAAATGGACAAATGCATCAAGGTCCGACATTTTGGATGTTGCACTTCCCTTTCTATGACGAATTTGAAGATGAAACGGATGATGAAAATCATCATTAATTATCGTGCAGATGTGCAATAGTGTCCCGTGCGTTAGTTCGTTCATTCATTCATATTTTAGGGTGTGACCATTGGGATATATAGCGTACGTGCTTCCGTTTGTTGAACTAGTACCTCCTTCACTTTGTTACATTTCAGTTATTTTGTCTAGAGTTTTTAAGTGAATTCAACGTACCTCCCTATCACGACGAATGTAAAAAACTATTGCGAGCTCTAAGAGCACCAAATAGAACTGTTCAACATATTTATTTTTAACACATTTAAAATATAAATTGCTGTATCCACATATAGGTACGTCTGTTTTATATGGTTTTCAGTTATTAGTTCAGAGTTCCACTACCTGGCAAATGCTTGGACGGCCGATAATTCAGGACCGAATATCCGCCGGGTCCCTTGGCCCATCTATCACAAAAACGTTTCGTATTGGAGAGGTTTATTTCCAAAATGAAGTCCTTGGCATAATAAATTGGCCCGGAAGGGTATTCCTCGTATCGGCTAGTATAAAGCCTAAAACAGATGCATTGATTTCATGTATTGCTTGTTTCTTCTACCGTACGTCTGCGATACGTCTGTCTAAAATCATCGGGTGGATTGTTTATTCGATTATACGACGACTGGCATCTACAGTTGTATAATACGACTGACTTTGTACGGCCGACGTACTGTCTAGTGCTATTACTGCCACTGGACAATACGTCGGCCATTTTTTCGCTTGCAATGCGCATCTTCATTATGCTAGGCGGTTTGAAACAGCAGCTGGAGAGAATCTACAGCCAAATCAGTATCTCGATGCTGTTCTGTAGTAATAACAATTCTGTAGCAACTCTTGTGAGCGGGAGAATTATGAACGCGAGTAGCGTCGCAAGATGGATCGTAAGTAGCCATAATATTCAGAACAGGAACATGGTTAAATCCAATGGCTAATCAACTTACGCGGAACTCGAAATTTTGACATCGTTTCACCTCTCCCTACCACAGCTCACAAGGCATATCATACGAAAGCTATGCTTACCCATCACGAATGGGCGCAGGAAAGGAACTTTCTTTAAAATAGTTCTGCTAAATTCGACTAGCTAATGTAAGTACTACTTAACCTTAGCTAGGAAGTTACAATTCAATCTCGACAACAGTCTTATGCCAGAGAAAGCAGCTCACATTATGCTGATGCCTAATATGAACTACGTTACTCTCGGAGATGATTGGGGAACCACTTGAAGAGTGGTACCTAAATTCCCCAACGAAATACTACTTAGAATTCATCTGCACTTTGACAGGTTGATAGTGCATTTAAGTTCTTTAAATGAATTTCGCTTGAATATTTTGTCCGAGACTGAAGAACATTGCTGCGTTGATACGTCTGTTTACAGCAAAGTGGGTTTAGAGATCCCCTAAAGGCGACAATAGCAGACTTATCATGTATGCCTGAAATGACAGACTACACACTACAATAGATAATGAGTATGATATATACTTATGTCGGGCACATGCTTTCGTGACGAGTATTACGTATAAAATGTAAATTACATGAATATTTTTCCCCATATGGTGGGGCCCTATGTGTGAATTAACTTTTACTGTCATTAGGTAACATTATATTGAAGCTATCCAACACAGGCTAGATAGTCTTGGGTCTACACTTAAAATTCCAGTACCGCCCTTACGTTAGAAAATCTATTTGACGTCCTAGTGTGCAACATACGTATTTTTACGTCTATCTAGGTTTACAATCTAGCCATATATAAAATTAGGTTGTTTCTAATGGAAAATAGATTTACTTAACGGGACGTTCCTATAGAGTCATCACGACAGAACTATAAAGTTAGTGAGCACTGAATACCTCAATGATTTAGATGGGATCTGTATCGATATCTGTAATTTGTAACGTTTAGCTACTAAAAATCTTTGTACAATATTAGAACGTCAAATCATCTTTTTGTATGCCAGTCCTTTAAGCGAGTGCTGCGGTCCATTATTGATACTGTGATGTGTTACTAGTCTGGGTAAGGGTTTGAATGCATTCTCCCCGAAGTTAACACTAGTGGCTGTAGTTATGAATGTCGATACCGAATAGATTACTTTGCGAATTTCCGGAGGCCATATACGTGGGCATCTATAAAAACATAATTATGTGTCGTAAGTTCCCAAACGCTAAGACGCCAAACATAGCATTAGGTGCATGAATGATGATTACCTAAACGAACACGAACAATTTGGGCTCTCTCGTGCGGCCTGCAATGCGACTGATGGACACAATTTCTTTATATGGATATATTTTGATACATTATGTATGTATGACCCATAAACCTGTCGTGATACATCGAACCGATTAAGGAAAAAGAAACTGAGTTAAATGAGGATATACGTCACGCGTTGAAGCCATAATGGTAAACTATGCCAACTTAAATAGGCAGTTTTATTATTATTGTCTGTTGTCCTAGACCTGTTCGTTCAAAATAATGTTGCAATACAAGATATAAAATGTTTCCGCGTGAACTTTAGTTAGAATTTAGCAAATTTACCGAGTTTGGAGAGTGTCAATATCGCCATTTCAGCGATAGCACTTATAAACCCGTTTCGAATATAAAAAACCTCATTTGAGTTATTTATGTGGCTTTCCCTGCCACCGATTGCAATCTGGTAGATTATTACAAGGTAGACACTCTAAAAATTCCGCGCGTAAAGATCGACGTATACAGCCTGAGACTTCATTTCACGAACTTTGGAACTATCCTTATTGCAAATATAGCCGAGATCATTCGACAGATTGTCGACGCACTCAAAGGTATTTGAAAAGCGTACCTAGCTTATATAGTGAATATGACAAAATTGACTCTTACCCGCCTTGGGCCTACTTACTATCCTGTTGTGGTTAACCGAGCCGTAATCACGCCACGTCCTGACGCGGTGACTTGGTCAGTACTTATATTCTCATAACGTCAACCACGTTCTTAAAGTCAGGAATAAGGAAGAGGACCTGATGCTTCGAGCATTGCTCACTAGGCTACTGACGTAGCCGGCTAATACAAATAAGGTCCGTTCTACCTGGGCAATCGATATTCGAGAGGACCAATGTTCCAAGCTACCAAATTTGATAATAATGGAGAACTTCGACCTACTATTCCTCGTTTTAGCTCTCGCATTCGATGAATGGAAGTGCACGCTAGATTCGTAGAATCTTAGATAGTGCAAACAATTTGATGAAAATGATTCCCCTCTTCAAAGTTCTGCATCTGTTTGCATATACTGATATTTATTGACAACGTATGTTTTTCGATTGCAGAGGAATTATTTAATCACACACTATAAGAAGCAGGTTACGGAGAGATCAAACACATGTTCATGTGGCACGCATGATTCCGAAAGGACTCAATTGCAGGATGACAATATTTCCGTAACATACTTTACCACCAATGTGCTAAAGCAACTATGTGAGGAAATTTAACATGAATGAACATTATAAAGTTGTATTTGACAAGAGTGCAGGTGGTGACGAAGGTTAGGAAAGGAAAAAATTGCGAATTTTTGCTTCTCAACTCAATTGTCTACCAAAGCCCATAATATATAGTAAGTGTAACTTGATATTATTAACACCAAAATAATATGGTGTCGTACGTTGTTTGTAAATGCAAAAACATCAAGAAGGTAGTACAAGCATATAAAAACTAATCCTTGACTTAGCTGGAGTTCAATGAAACAAATGTATATGTTTTTTTTCTATTTATATTATACCATGAACGAAAGTTCTGACTACCGTTTTCATCAAATTATATGCATCAGGGTTGGAAATGCTGGATTGTTTTAATGACGCAATCCGACACTCAAAGTTCCGCTCTTTCGTGGTCCTGGTTTTTCAGCGAAAAAATACTTCTCTGCATAGCAGTACATCTAGGAAAGCAATTTGTTTTTCCTGTTTTTGAAATTCTTTTTATAAGCTGAGTTATCATTGAGTCAAACGAAACTTAGGTACCTAAACGTCGAGGCCTGCTCAGCAGTTCTGTGCGGTCTATAAACGTTCCATAAGGCCTAAGATCTGGCCTGCGTAGAGTAGTTTCAGTTAAGAGCGAGTTAAGGGCTGATTAACCAGTTGTTGCTAAAAAAAATGTAAACGCATGTCAATAGGCGCGTGATTGTCGTTATAGCAAACCACTAAGGTTTGATTTAAAATTTTATAAAGACATCAAAAAACACGGCAAGATATCCAGAAAATATGACGTTATAAATAAACGTTAAAACGGGCTAGATGGGAGAAACGGAAATTTCAGTAATATCAACTAATTATTTTTTACAGATCTCAACACCATGCGTACGCTACCGTATAGTAAAAGGATCGCATCTATTAAGTATCTATAAGTATCGGAACATTTCCAATAAACGATATTGGTGTAGTTTGTATGTTTTTTACTTTTTTTTCAAATATTCCTCTTTATATTCATTATTTGTTTATTTCTCGAGAATGCTCTCTTCTTCATACTGCCATTGGATAATAATTTTGCTTTATGATGAATCTGAAGGATGCATGAATTACAGATAAAATATTGTTTACCTCTTATGGTAAACGACTTGTTACTGGTCTGCAAACAGTTGACCATCGTCAGACGTCTCAAATCTATGGAATTTTATCAAACAGAGGCTCCATGTATGGAATGAAGGACAGAAGGGACAACGAGTTCACATTGTTTCTGAACATCTCGCCCATACGCAGCCATAACGGCAGATCCCTACACAGAATTGTCACGAATAACGGGAAATGATGTCTCTAGATTACTGTAAAGCAAATAAAAGGGCATAAAAGGGCGCCTGTTTTGGGAATATAAGCCCAAGCCGAATGAAATCTTTAAAACAGACCAGACAATCAGCAATAATGGGTACATGACCCAGTTCGATAAAGTAAACAAGGTTGCCTAACAAAAACGACCTGATAGAGAAAATCAAGGTCGTCTTTTTCCCTGAAATAAATTTTGTATCCTATCCAGTCTAATTATGTACTAACGAACCCTGTGCAAAAACAAAAAAGAGGAGATGGTACGACAAATACGTCGTGGTCGCTACGGGCACTAAGCGTAAAGGGATAGCTTAAAAAATTATAAGTAGTTTTCATTTTTTGAAACATGAGTTTTGAATGATGAATTTGTCTTCGCTGGTGGACGGATATCATGAAATCGTGAGTCAGCGGTCTGTGTCAAAAGCTTACCCCCCATTTTGTAGGACCTTCACAAAGATATTAGCAAACATTAGTTGTTAGAAATTTTTTAAAAACCGATTTTCTGCGTGTGTATACATAAAATTCGCGCTTGTTTTAGCTCATTTGAAACTATTATATATCATACAGTACAATGATATGGGCGCTTCATGATGCCGTGCGCGCTACTATTTTGATATTTCTGAAAACCAAGATCGAATAACTGAATACCTAACAAAGAATTCATATCAAATCTATTCTGAAGAAATTTTCTTTACTGACTTCACACAAAGGTTCTTTCCGGGTATGATGATCTGAAGCGCACGGAAATGTAGCTGTTGATTACCTTTGCAATGATGTTATTATTATTCTCAATTTTAGGTTTTAAAATGCTTTTCAATGTTTTAAAGGAAGTTTTAAAAGAAAATTTTCAAAAGTAACATATATGCGTGTTGTATCTGTACATAGTTTATATACATCCAAAGGCCTTGGACTCTTCTTGCTTAAGTCTCGTACAGCGTAATACGAAAATTTATGTAGTTTTAATGATGATCATCGTGCAAAAATGCAGAGCCGATTCTTCATGATATTAGAAGGCGTAAGACAGCACTGTTACTGAATATAGTACAACGGAAGACCGGCTGGAAAGATATGTTCACGTTTCCTCGCTGTGTCACTTTTTTTCATTCACTATACGCATTCGTATTGCTACTGTTTAATCTGATGTTCGAGTCTTCTCTTTAAATCATTAGGTTGGTTCTTCCATGCAAAACAACTCTAACCTCTACTCTATGGTCTCAATTATTTGCACGCTGCCAAAAAGGACAACAATTTATCAATTAATACCATTGAAAAATTCAATTAATAATACTATTTTAAAAGAAAAAAACGAAATAAATAATTCGAGGGAAAGCCCTAGATACATATATGTAGTTGTATATTTGTTCTTAACTTTGACTATCGTCCTTTTTATTTTCACGTAGATTTCTGTACCTTTAAGGGTGAAAATAGGTACGCCGACGCACGTAACCATCGAATGTGTACATGTACACAACGGAAGAAAGTCGCATTCATGAGCAACGTTCGGGCCATGCACAATCGCCGCTATACAGCTAATAGCAGAACTCCATGTTATCAACAACATTAAACTGAAGAACACTTTCATCAACACCCAACATGGCCTGCCTACGTTATGTCTATTTGGCCACTCGTCCAGTAGGCCGCGACTAATAGTGGGGGCACGAATTCTATGCCAGGTATTGAACGAGTCCGATATCGTCGGAATGTCGAACATCATCTGATAACTCCACTGAGCCTTTAGATGTATCCTTTACTTTGTCTCTCTATATATCACTTATGGGTCGTTATCGCTTTATCGTTTTCAATTTCGACTCCGTTCGACGTTGTTATTTGCACTGACCACCGTCACTGATATAAAGGATTCGATGTGACCCAATGCGTATTGCTCCCTTTCTCGAACATATTAATAACGAGGCCCGTTGTCGAGTTCATCGTTACTATCTTAGTTCCATTGGAAGATTGAGTCCATTTACTGGAAGACCGGAGTATGAAGATCACGTAACGGACACCATTTCACCTGCGATCACTACGACACACTACCGTTGTTACAGCGACTTCACCAAATTATTGAACTGCTATAACAAGCGCGAATCGTAGCTTCACTGCCATACACACACGTACATTCCGTATCGAGTTGCCGCATTCGCTAAATATGAAAAGTGCATACATTAAAACTAATTTCTATATCTTTTAATGGCTGTGCGCGGCAAATAACAGCAGTAAATTCAGTTGCTACCTGATTGATCAAGGGTTGAATCGAGACTCGGCCAATAAGTAACTCTGCTGTTTCATTGCTTCCACCGGGTCCAAAATTGTCGCGCATCTGCTAAAACACGTGGGGTAACTAGCGCCGCATGCTCATTCTATGGAGAGGGCAAGCTGTGGAGAGGGCGAAAAAGAAAGGGAACTGAAGTGTTTAAATAAGGACTAACTTCCGCCACCTCGATCAACGTCAGGACTCGAGGCTGTTCATCTTGACGACCAGTTAGATCGGCAGGGAACTGGGGCCTTGGCAATGGGTTACACTCGTGCCAGGTTGCTAGAAAGGTAAAGCAAGAAGCAAGCTCGAACATCTCTGAAATGCTGCAAGTCTCAAATGAGTTTATCATTCGATTTGTACTGCATGTTTTGAGGTATAGAAGAACCATAGCGGTGCTTCACAATGCGAATGGAAGTAGAAACAGGAGATTTAAGTTAATCCGTGTTAGAAGAGGTTTGAAATGAGGACAGCTCATTGATTTGGTTTCTATTATATCTATATTGCTACTAGGAACAACAGATCTTGGGCTCTTTCATGTTCCATAACATGTTGAATTTGCAAGACGGCTTTTTATCAGTTATTACAACATAAGTACTACATACTAGCAATAATAAGGTAGATCAAAGCGAGCAACGTC
This sequence comes from Varroa destructor, assembly GCF_002443255.2. Taxonomy (NCBI): domain Eukaryota; kingdom Metazoa; phylum Arthropoda; class Arachnida; order Mesostigmata; family Varroidae; genus Varroa; species Varroa destructor. Next base: position 21,740,233 of record NW_019211458.1, on the reverse strand, counting down.
GTGCATCCAATGCAGTCAGATTCGATTCATTCACACATCCATTTTATGAAATGGTTGTGTTTAGTGTTGAAATTGTCAAAGTTAATGCACCAGTTCTTATAGCTAGATGCATTCGTAGAAAGATCTCATTTGGCATATATTAATTTTCGTGTTGCCAAAGCTGTCTGCTAAAAGCAGACATTATGCTCAGCGACGTTCTGCCTGGATGGGTGTAGTACTCCTGTTAGACGAAGGCGTAGTGTAGTAAGGCTTTGAATCGCTTTTGAACACTAAAGAAAAAGTATATGTTGGTTTGTTTCATGCTTTTAGACAATTAGCTTGGGCATGCGTTTCTACCCCAGATGCCGTTAGGAGCTGGTTTTCCATTTAACAGTTCTATCAGATGTAAGACATCGGATGTTCTTCAGCCTAATCTATACTACATTTCGTATGAACTAAACAACTAAACGACCATAACGTATGCTGCCTTATTATAAATAGTAAGAGCTAATTACTACTACATTTTTTATGTTTTACGAAGCTTTGCGTCTTTTCAGCATCATGTTATTTCCTCACATTGCTAGTTTGAAAGTAGTATAGTGCTGACTCGCCTCTACCCAGGTCGGAGAAATACGTTACAGAGTTACTTTACAGAGCTCTACACAACTCTACAACTATAAATAGATTGCCGTCGACACTCCACCGTCCATCAGGAAACGTAAATTCAGAAAAATTAAAGCTATTTCTCTTTGGTTATGGGTCTATAGCTCGTTATACTCGTTAGTCTGTAAAACATCCATTAGATTTAATAGTATTGGATCCAATTAGAACCTCTGGGGCGGAGAAGAAGAGTGAATGGGGCACAGTGAAAAGGAACTGGTGAGGCATGAACAAAAGGCGATACTCAATGTTGAATACCTACTGAGAGCCTTCGCAACCGCGCATCGTTCCGGGACCCATTGATATAACCGTTTATCGCGCATTGCTCCAGGGAAGCCGGGTGACGCTTGGTCGTATGGTACTCTACAAACATCAGTACTTTGCGCAAAGAATATGCGAACGTGGCGCGAACGAGTTTATAGAACGCCATAATAAAAACGTATAAGCACGTTAGAAGGCCTGTGCCGCCTCGAAAGTCGATTGTGCCGACGCGCTCTGAAAGGTGTTTGCTTTCAGTTGCCGACAACCCCATTTGCCTCAACACGGACGGATAGAATTGGCCGAAGTTGAATCAGTTAGTTAGGCTTCTGGGAGAGCCGTAGGGGGACGTAGGCGATACCAGAGTGTCCACAAGTATAACTGTGGGAGTACTAACTAACGATCATTTCAGACGAGAGCAATACGTCTACGGATAATTATTTAATGGCGATAAAATTGTCGTAATGGTAACAATAATTTAACGCAACCTTTGAGAGATCCTATGGGCATTTCCTTGGGTCTAATGATGAGCTAACAATATTTCAGTAATAATCAGCCCTTCCTTGCATTTAATAAGCTTTTTTTTCCCAGCTATGTTTTATCATCCAGCCGCAGCGACGAACCTGAGCTATCTGGACCAGCTAGACTTCGGGAACCGATTTAACTTTGCTAATTTTATTCTATTGGTCTGTTCCACTTGGTCAGATGTACAGATTGATGTTGTGGCAAAACTTCTGATAATAAAAAGATGCCAGGGGTTGTAATTGTTTATCAAGTAGAAGAAGAGTAGAAAAAACTTGCTGTACATTCGATCTAATTTTATGCCTATATATATACACATCTATTAAAGTAGATGGAGGTACGTAAATTACTAGCGGATTGAACTGCGCAACGCTTATATAATGTGGGCACCCGTATATTACTTCTCTAGGTTAAATACCTTCTTGGTGAAGTGCTATAGCGCCAGTATATGTTTAAATGCAATAGGTACAGCAGTGACCATTATAGCCTTTCAAACTTTAATATCAATTCCAGTTTTATATCATAAACGTTCGAATGAATAATAATAATAATAATAAATATTCGGCTACAAAAATAGACAGATGGGCATGTTGCCTACTCAGAAATTGTCAGTTAATAAAAGTTGTCGTAATCCATAGATAAATGGTCAGATACTGCCGTATTATATTATCCTTCGAACACTTCATGGAAGCGATCGCAGATACAGACCGAAGCATTTCGTAACTGTAAACCTTTTATATATATATATATATATATATATATATATATCACGTTTAACAAGACCATATCATCGGCCACCGTAAAACTCAACAAACAAAAGGAGCGTGATTACAAAAACAAGAAAATGTTGGCAGAAACAGTTGTGCACATCATTAAAGCGATAAAACGACAACGATACGATCTTGGCAAACTGTGGCTGCAGCCGATTTCTATCAGCTAGAGAAAAATAGGTTTTGGCGGGATTACATTTCACACATAGGAGCACCCGATCGGTAGGTCACGCCCTGATAGTTAGGAGTTGATTTTGTATCACTGTTAGAATAGTTTGACAGCCTTTGCTTCATCTGTTCCGCTTATTGTACTTTCACCACTCGGTTCAATGTCGTTTGATCGAGATCGTCGTGGTATGGGCTTCACGCGTGCGACAAAGTCCGTCTTTAGTACGTAGCATCTACACACTTGCGTAAATCGATGAACCCATGTCGGCTTTGCCTAGTTTTTTCCTTTTTTGGCTTCCTTCTACGGCAATGCCTCCTCAGCATAATGGGGTCGTACTATAAGGATAAGAGCCAGGGCTACACTCATCCCAAGCCTTCAATTTTAGCCAAGGTTTACCTCCGCCTACTGTTTTCACTTGTTTCTGCTGCTGCCCTTGTTCAACACGATGCACCTCACGTCTTTTGTCGCTCAGCAATGTTGTCTACTTCGCATTGTTGTCGTCGCCGTATTTTTTACTTTTATCGTTACTTCTGTGAGCATCTATTGTTGTAGCAACGGCGGCAGGAGGCCACAAGGCAGGCAGCTGCGCAGTGACGACGCCTCAAAAATCGTTACTTTTCCCACTTTTCTCTTTCGGCGTCGCCAGTCGACTAGGACCGCCCGACCGGACAAAATGAGGCGACATTTAGTGTGAGCCACCGACGAAGTCGGCGTTTATGCCAATAACATTGGTTACGACGATTATTACGACGATTCTAGCAGGAACTACTGCTGATGTCACTGCAGTTACTACTCCGGACGATCGAGAAGCCAGGCGTGTGCTACGGGGGGACCAAGACTGGCGACAAGCACTAATCGAAGGAACAACTTAAATGGCTGGTTGGTGGAATAAATGGAAAAGTCGTAGAGAAATACAGGATACCACGGTCGGGGCCTGATAGGGTCGGCTGGTAAGAGACAACATTGTAGTCAAAGCAGAAAGCGAAAGGAATAGTTTTATGCTAGGAGTAGATGTTCCGTGCGAACATAGCGTAGAACGATTGGTAAAGGAGAAACAAAGGCTTGGACTCTGTCAGTGAAAGAAGGTCAATAGGAAATCTCTGGGGTGTGGGGGGGACACGGAGTCACGACAACAGGGCGAAGGAGGATCTCATCGTTGCGATATTTACTTTTTGTGGCAGCACATGCGAAGAACGAGACAAACCCGCAAAAAACTTTAAATAAGCGACGTGATCTCATTGTCAACAACAACAGAAGCGACAACGGCTTTGTTATCAACTCAGCAAACAAAAAGCCTCGAACTAGCCCCTTGCTACACGGCCTGAATACTAGCTTGGAGAGAGTGAAGAGGCACTGAAAGCCAAATCTAGATGCACGAAACAAAGCTTATCACATTACGTTACCCATCTAACAACAATTTGATGACTGGTGTCGAGGCGCCATATGAGTCAAATTTAGACTTCACACAGGATTCTGCTATTTGCGAACAGAAGTTAAACCAATTCAACAGCTTGGGATAACTTGCAGCGCGGATACAGCCGCTCGCTTTCTTTCGTTCGTTTTGAATTCTACATGGATTGATCACGTTTCCCAGGCAATTATTCTTTGACAACTACACAAAGCGATATGCTCTTTAGTCTTCACAACACGTATACACACATACATGCAAACAACTAGCTGATTTTTAAAAAGTTTACATATATAAGTAATGCGCGCATGCAAGATTGACGGAGGCTGAATGTAACTTGCAGGCAATTAACCTGTGACTATTGCACTTGCGAATCTTGTTTACTAATAAAAACTTGGTAATAAGATGTGAGAAAAGGTAATGATCTTCTGATATAATACAGTACAAAAAGGTGATAGGGAGTAGGTGTAAGTTAGATTGACTTTATTCAAAATCTAGGAAGCATTAGCTAGTTATTTTCTGTATTTCATGTATCGAGAATGCTAAATAAAACAAGGAAAGAATAAATATCCTAAAGTGTTCACTTCTGCAGGAAAGCAACTTATTCTTATTGATCTACTTACATATGATAACCGTAATAGTGCTTGTGCCACCGTTCGGTTGCAGACTTTCATTTACCCCAACTGCGAATATCGGCGTCCTGTGAACGGCATTTGCAGAAAGAGATATATATATATATATATCGAGACACAGAGAGGGAGAAAGAGACGATATAAATTGCTATTGCGAAGGGAGCACTGAATTCCTAGTTTCGTAGCAAAATTTCCTTAACGGAGGGAAGACAACTCAGCGACATGGGGGTACAGCGAAGAAAGTAAAGCATAAATGGATAGGATGAGCGAAAGTAACGCGAATGATGACCATTATCATAGAACGCCACGATGCGGTGTCTACCTGAGCCACATCAACATAGATCTTCTAAAGTCACGCCGCCGTTCGTGATGGGCCTACGATCTGGGAAAAAAAATCAAAGCACAAGGTTGAAGATAAAAATATAGAGGTGGAAATATGTGATGGAGAGTATGACGACAGATTTATTATCTTACATAAAAAGCATATAATAGAGGCTAAGGTCTAGTGAGAATCCGATCATTCCAAATATTTTGCAAACTGTGGGCATGCCAAGCCTCCAGCAGATGAAGCACGATTTAGGATTTTTAGGAAGAAAAACCGATCTGATGATTAAACCGTCCTTATGCTATATTCAGAACAGGCAGAAAAGTTAGAAAACAAATGAACATGACCGATCGGTCTTAGCAGAAGGAAGTTTGGTGTGCGGCTAGATATTACAAAGCGATAGCTTTTTAATATTATCAAGCTAAACTAGCATGGAGCAAGACAGATCGATAAAGCAGTAAAACTTAAATGACAATCATACACGCGGTTTTTAGCATAGTGTGATGAAAGTAAGAATAGATGTGGTCTAGACAAGATAATTTCCTTGAACGTTAAAGTTTTAGGGTCGCCCGTTGAATACTTAACAGGGTAAACATAAGAACGGTGGGGGAACGACAAGGTCGACAAGCTCACTCTCGCATCCGATGAAACAACCGCAAAAAGCTCTAGCGTGTCCCCATAAGGCCTTGATCTTTAAGGCCATATTGGCTTTCCTTCGAAATCACTCGTTCTATCGAAACCACTCCTACCGTCCTTTAGCTGTCCTAACAAGTATGTTTAGAACAAGAGAGAGACCGATCATTGGCGTCAGGGAAAAGTTATCCAGAGTGCTACGAAGAAGGCAGCCGGTGTTCTCGAGGTCCTTCTCTTTGATATGGTAACTCTCCCTGAAATAAGTTGATGTACCGCTAAAGGTCGGAAGAATCTCACCCCGACTACCAAAATGGTGAGGACGAAATCGCACGAAAACGTTGGCAATTTCTTTCGCAAATGTACTTTAACACCCAACCGCATATCACCTGGATCTTACAAAAAAGTGGAAGGTGTTCTTTATTCTGTCCTTTTTGAACTACTTGTTCCAGAATCTATAGAAACTATCACCGACAAAATAATATATAAGTTTATTTGCTGATGGCTTGAATTGTTATAAAAAACAAAAAACAGAAATGCTGAATAGTCGTATTCAGAACTCAATTGAAAGGCGTAGCTGCCAACGTAATAAAGTCGTTTCGTGATCTTTCGACAGTTGTCACCTCAAGTCCAGATTTAACGCTCTATATAATAAATTATGAGGTCTGGAAGAGTAACAGTCTTTAATGCCATTGTGTGATGTATGTAATTGAAAAGGCCTAGTAATTTGACATACCGCTATAATAAATGTTTTCGTTTTAGCTAAAACTTGGAGAACTGTTACATATGTTCAAACCAATTGAAAAATCGTTTGAATGTCAAATTTCATGAGGTTATGCGGACAGAGCAGACTTTTTTCATAGATTTTTGTCATAAACTTTGAATCATTATTGTGCCGCAATGGCAGTCGATGGTACATTCGCGTTTCTGGCTATTTAATGTCTTTAGACGGAATACCATGCGTGAAAAAGCACTGGATGCCCGACGGAGCGGACGCTGTTACAAATGCTATATTACCGTAGGTAGATAACAGCAAACAGGCGCTTCACCAAACATTTACGCGAGTCACGGTGGTCAAGAAAAGAAACGAGTGGGTAGAAAATGGGCGCACACTCGGGGTACACCGGAACTAGGCCCAGCAACGAACGATAAATAGATAGCCAAATAAGGAGGAGTGCTCTCTGGCTTGGACGTACGTAAGTTTATATGCATTTGATTTGAGGCGGCTAAATGTAGCCAATAATATCTAGATAAACTTACGGACAACAGAGAAGTCCACATTGTAGGTGAAATGGCTAACTATCCTACAAAGAATCCACACACAGTTTCTTAGCAAACCGATAGATATCAAACAGTACAACGAATATCTGTATTCTATCTATAAATTGAATGATAAAAGTATGTTGCGAGCTATCAAAAATTATAATAACGTTGTGTGGTTACCCCCACCACTAGCGCACTTCTATCGCCGTTATATAACGGTCACAGAAACTATGGACATAGTAACGAACTTCTCTTGCAAGCTTAAGCGCTTCTTACATTGCACACTAGTAGAAATGGATATGAAGGTTTGTCTCCTGATATATCAGTTAGCTTACTGATTGCTTGAAGGTCGGCCTCGCTTCGTAAACTATACATTGATTTGTATAATATTGACTTTTTTTAAATATGGATCTGTTGCTTAGCACGCAATCAACTAGAAGAACTATTGATTAGGGTGTAAGCGATCGAACTGCATATGACCAAGTGATGGCTATGACAGACCAAAAAACAGGCGACATGAATTCAGAGATGCGGAGGCCACACAATCACAAAGTCCGATCTCGTTGCTGCACGCGCTCAGAGATTATCAATGACCTTCAATCTAGTGATTTTTTTGCATTTAAGGTACCCGAAGTGATGGGTTTCCATGCAGTCGTAGTTAAACTATACGTTCTATACGAATCACTATTTGCAGACGGATAGATAGGAACAGAAAGATGACACGTAAACATAATTGCTTACAAATTACTTTTTAAGCTATATTTCGATTCGCAAGCTTACGGGCACATGGTCTTTTAACTTTATAATAGGTAGCTATATAAGCTCTGTAATTATAGCGCTGCCACGATCAAGTAACGTCGACAGTATTGGCGGTGGATGGAAATCGTAGGGTGTTTCCTTCCGAAATTTAACGGCATTGTGGCTGAGGTTCGAAACCGCGCGTACACTTCGTTTCGTACTATCTCGTACCGAATTCTACGACTATATTTGTTAAGCGTCCTCAATGAATCCAAAAAAAAGTTACAAATTAAATATACGAAGAATAATAATATTGGCGTTACGATCTATGAGCCTCTATGGTTAAGATGCTATTCGATGAGGTAGCTATATCATGATTTCGAATTGACTAACCCATCATTGAATTATGAGCATTTTCGTTTTCAGATTGCAATTCCCTGTTACGCAAAAACTTTTGATTCAAATAAAATAAAAAAGAAACTTGCAAAAAACACTTCCTAAAGCCTGGCGGCGAAAAAAATAGCGTTAAGCCCATGAATAAGATCCCACGAATTCCGGAAGTACAGATCTCTTTTTTATTACCCTAGACCCCAGTTGTCTGCCTGTCTGAGAAGTGATTTGGGTGAGTAAATACGCACACTTCTTTTTAGCGTAGTTCAGCCATCGCAATTAGTTATTGTAAAATTCAATCTGTTTTTCAGATACTGCGACAAAACGTAAAAACCTCTCTCGCTGTTATTAAAATCGCGACAAAAAAAGAGAAAATCGCTTAAATTTATTTTAAATTCAAATTAAGCTGAACTTGCTATGCACTGTATATCTACTTAAATATCGCATATGTAATATAGATGTGTTTGGCCCAATGTAGTTTTGTCATTGCGCCTATAATACTAATAAAATTATTAAAAAGTTAATTATCAGTTTATTGAACAAGCGCTAGGCAAAGTGCGGACCTAGCAACGCCCTTATGCGGTGTGCCATCCATAATACCTTTGTGAAATGTGGAAAAAAGATTACCGAACATGTATGAATGACTTATGTTGAATATTGAATACTGAACCAATCTTTAAAAGAATAGAATACTTAAGAAGTGCGCATTCACGCAATTTCTATAGCGCCTGATTATTCTCTGAGTGATTTAAGTAAAGCAACTTTTAAACTTACAACAATCTGGTAGTTGTGGTCTCATACGTAAGATTTAATTATTGGTATCCTGCGAGAAATACGCTTTTATATTCTTTTAGCTGACTGACACGGCAGAAGTTGGTTCTATTGAGAAAAAACAAAGTTTTTTCCAAATACATAGCGAATGAAAGATAGCTGGAAACCAAAACTGTCGAGTCACCTTGACATTTAATCATGTTAAATAAAAAAAGAAAAAAAAAAAAGATAACTAAAGCTAATGTACTTTGTTGCAAATACATCACCCATAAACCTGTTATAGGAAAAATACGTGCGAATAATAATTACTAGAATATTTATATTAATCTACGATAATGGCGCTAACGATACCGATTGTTCACAGGCATATAAATAAACATCACTGAGCCCTTTTTATATAATTTGCTTGTATATATCTCGACTGACTCTGTAGCAGTCCCTACATCCATGAAAAGAAGAATTTAATGGGCACAATTTGTTTTACATATAATTCTTTATGTAGAATGTTCCATAATAGTAGAGGTGCAATCGAAATAGTTAATCATTATTCTTATTTATAACTATTCCAACGTGTGCAATTAGCACGTGTGATTAGTTCAAAAAAGCGCGCTGTTCTCAGACGTATGCAACAGGACCGTTGTAAGCTAGCACCGTTACATTCATGAAAATTAAGTAATCTTGCCAAAAAGAAAAAACTGAGTGGATTTCAGATTGCAGCAGACATATATCGCGCACCTCACATTATTCTTCCTGGTACGTCAGGGACACAACTGTTATCAGTAATCAAATTCAAAACATAAATAACTGAATGACTGAATCGGTGGATGGAGTAAAAATAACGAACGTCTATGATCAGAAATCTGGCCTTCAAAATCGATAATACCCTACCCTCGAAACTGCCAATGAATACTGATAGCAAATTACCAACAGAGGAAAATCATTGATTATCTAAGTATAGCAGGTTATGCGACACAGTATGAAAGTGACGTGAAGGGCACCGAGCTTGCCTGAATGGTAAAAAGCGAGACAAAGTGTATAGTTATTATAAGCGAAATACTTGTATTAGGCAATAAAAGATTTAACTAGTGTGCTGTTTTTTGTTACTCTGTTAGACTTTTTTTTATTATTACCGTTTGATTGAGCCTATCATGTATTTCCAACAAGTGCTTGCCTAAACTGGCGAAGCGTTTCTAGCGCAAGGGACCCAATATTGCAAATGACTTTAAAATTCTCAAAAATTAGAAAAATTAACTAAAAGCAGATTTTTCGGTAACGTTTTTTACATGTGATTCGCTTAGAACATAGCTTCAATTTAAAGTCTAAAACGCTTCTAAGCATTTCTAAGGTTTCTCCTTAAAACTGCATAATTTTACAGTAAGTAATACTGGTAGGTATAGATATGCTGAGATGTTGCTCAAATATGTTATACACAAAAAAAAAATGTAGCAAATTTCAATTTCCAGTCAGGTTGAAATCTCTATACATCCGAGGGCATGCAAAAGCTAAAAAATTTCAGGTTCGCCTTCCCTCGCAGAATTCTCCAGAAGACCCGTGGAGATGGCTAGAATGTAGACCGATCTTAGAGAGACTTAGGTCAACTATGGAAGTTTATAATTCAGGTGGGAGCCAGTGAACAGTAGTTGCTTTTCGACAGCCTAAAGTGAACCTCAAACTTTGTACACGTTGTCCATACGTTTACGTGCACGAAAATAGCTCATAGAATAGGCACATCACAGCCTCCCTCAGTTTAAATGGGCCAGTACATGCATATTTACATAGATAACAAAATAAATTTTTGTGTTATAAGTCATCATATAAGTTGTGTGATCGCAACCGCATATTCCGCATATAGAATGAATTCAACTTGTTTCCTCCACGCAAGCGTTGCTCTGTAAATGCTCTCAGCCACCGTGAGCTCGCTGTGCTCGCATCAATTATCCGTGGATAATTGATATGATAGCACGAATGAACGAGCAATTCATATACAGTAGAATGTGAACACCTCTCAAGGTAAAGTCTGCCAAACATGACTGGTTTGTGAAGTTTAAGTTGAGCCAAACATTTACATCATGCCGATGACACCCAACCTGTACAATTTGCTTCTCACTTATTATGCTAAGAATTATTACAGTTGAATGTATCTATCCTCTAGTTGCTTTTTCTAGATGTTTGCAGTACATCTTATTTTATTATGTCATCATCTTTCAGTTATTCACGGAAAATAAGCTATTTCGAAGCGCCAGCATAACGACTATTGATATTGTGGTTATCGAGCGTCATATATCGAGCGTCATCTAATGAAAGGAGATCCTCCTTTGCTTTACACGTGTGCAGATTGGCATTCATTTATTTGATTTAATGGCATCATTCCAAAAGGCACTTCTCTTTGAAGCCTCCTGTAAAAGCGACTATGCAACTCCTAGCAGTTGCTATAGCGAACGGACGTTTCTCTTTTCGAACCAGATGTTGCTAACCGCTACCGAATATTTATAGACAGCTATTCAAAAGCAAAATAATTTTTGATGAAACATACGGACAAATGTTTATGCCAATGTCAATATCTACAGATTTACGCAGGATACCGTTGGGTCAAAAAAAGCAGAGCAAAGCAAGGCTTAAGCTTGCATTTGCGAGAGATTCAATAAAAATGAGATGTTTTCGAAACGACTCTCTGTTATTTACGGAAGGAGGATTTTTGAAATTAGTAGTGATTCTGTCTATTTTTAAGCGCTGATCTTAAAAAAAAAGGTAGACCAAAAAAAGACGAAGAATATAAAGATTGGCACATATCGTATCATAAATAAGTCACACTTTGTACGATCTTGAAAACAGTGTTTGTTGAAATGAAGTTATTCTTTACTAGTCGGTAGACAGCTACGAGTAATAATGAGAAATGTCGGCCGTAGATGTTACATACAAAAAAAATGAACAAATATAAATTTCCAGCTAATAATGGGCCAAAATACCGACGCATCCAGGTGTACAAAAAAGTTATATATCTTCTGTGATTTTATTTGATGCTTATTTGCTAGCTTTTTCATTACAACTCAGATCTTCTATAAAGAAAAAGATTTACATATTATAGCGATGTTACAAAATCTCCTAAGTCTTACTCAGTCGAATTTGGCGCCAACGTTTCAAGGTGGCGGCGCCCTGTGTGTACAAAACAGACGATCTCTGCTACGGTCAATACCGAACTAGTGTTCCACTCGCACATGTGTTACTTAATAAAGATGTCGGGTTAGCCATGTAGAGCATCTTAGTAAACTTGTAATTAATATCGAGGCGTTCAAAGATTATTCGTTATAGTCAGGTAACGGTAACTGCTAGTGGCACGGAATGAGCGAAATCACTGTCACTCCTCTTGGTAAGCTTTAAACGTGAACAAATTGTACATTTTAGGCCGTGAAACGTTTTCTTTCTTGTTTAATTCGTTTTCAGTATTTAAACAATTGAAGCATCTGGTTTACTCCTTGATAAAGGATAACTGCTAGATGGAGCCATGCACGCTACATTTTATTTTAATGCTACATAATGCTCTAATGCTGCTTAGACTAAAATGGGTTTAAAGGGAAGGACTATTTAATAAAATTGCCAAGTAGCAACGAGCTCCTCTATTATGAGATCATTTTTATAACATTTAACTAATATTACCTATTCCTTTTGAGTAGGCATTGACATTAGGTATAAAAATCACAAGGGCGAGTTCTGACGAAGTGAGATTAGACGAAGATTACCGATAGTCGAATATAGCAGAATGCCTGAACATAGAATAACATTTACGAACCACAAAGTGCATTATCTTTTCGTTTGAGTGGAAGCCTCCATTATGTCATAGATTAGCTGATGGATTGCCTAATTTTGTACGTATTGGTCCTCCGTTTCTCACTTCTTCGCGTCGATACCGCCTAAAGGTTAATTTGGTTAGTCCCAAATAATTAATTCGCAAATTATGTTTTATTGCACACCGAGCTCTGATACAATAGTCATACCTTATATTCTAATCATCACAGTTTTGTATGTCATTTGACTCGAGCGTAGGCGCAGGTCAAGATGTGGGTCGGAGTTGCATTCTTGTAAGCATCGGGGGCAAGAATGTCATGCTCGACTGCGGCATGCATATGGGGTTCCAGGATGAGGTGAGTAAATGACGAATGATATATATATATATCTAACGGCGATATATATAATATGATGACGTACCTAACGGCTTTTGAGTGAACTGGCACTAATCATGAGTACATCTATGATTGGGTATTCTTGATTAATATAACCTATGTATGATAGTTTCCTGTAGTACTATTAAAGTCGTGAAGGCTTTTTAGAATGTTTCATTTGTACATCGATTCTAATGAGAATTGTTTGGTCCTATATTTTTGAGATTCTAAAAAAGACTTACTATTATCGGTTGACTTAATTAAAAGGGTAAATCCTTGTTTCTACAAAGATGGTTAGATTCTATATATATATTCTATAGTTCTAGAAGCGTGACGCATACAAATATTGTATTAAATCTGCGTTGCTGTTCTATTATAGCGGCGCTTTCCAGACTTTTCTTACATCAACAACGGCGGTTCTCTCGATGATTTCATTGACTGTGTGATCATTTCGCACTTCCACCTCGATCATTGCGGAGCACTGCCATACATGAGCGAGATGATTGGATATAGCGGTCCAATTTACATGACACATCCGACTAAAGCGATTTGTCCTATTCTGCTGGTAACTATAATTTTTTTTTTAGTTTTTTTTTTAGCCGCACGGTCCGATCTATAATACAAAATTGAAAACAGCGTTTTTCTGGTTAAAGAATGTATATTTTGTATACAGCATGAACGATAAACGATTTTATTGTTCGTTTCGAGCTATTTAATTTCGTTTGGAACATTAAAAGACCTAGTTGGGCCAAGAACCATGATAAAGGAAGTCATACAAAGGAATAAAACTGCGCATACTTCTGAGGATGCGTTATAAACTATTCATTTGTACGTGTAAGGTCCAATGAGATTTTCATCTACTTTTATTTATTTACTATGCAGGGATCTATTTAAAATAACCTGGAATCAAATATCGCGAATCTACTCATTTACAGGAAGATTTTCGCAAGATTTCTGTTGACAAAAAGGGTGAACAACACTTTTTTACATCCGGGATGATCAAGGACTGCATGAAGAAGGTACGTGGAATAGCTTTATTGCACCCCTGGAATTCTTGTTGTTAAAAAAAGCTTGTTTCTCTTTGAAAAGCTAAGGATTTCGAAACATAAAACAGCACTTAACACTTGCTTAGTATATTGGATGGAACATATAGTTGCATGTTTAGACAATGGGCAGAACCTACATTTCTTTACAGTGAAGAATGGTTGAATTTGTCAAATAAGTCAATTCTAGTCAGCAGATATTAAAAAGGGCCTATCGGAGAACCTCTGAGTTTTGTCCGAATATATATATATATATATATATAATGTCTCCGGAGCGTCTATGACAAAATTTTTCAATACAGGGCTTGTTTCTCCTATTTATTGGTATAGCATCGACACGTAAGTTGATTAATTAGTTTTAAAGATTGCATCAGTAACCTGTAAAAACTGCGCTATTTAAAGGTGATTGCGTGCAATCTGCACGAAACTATACGGGTGGACGCCGACATGGAGATAAAAGCTTACTACGCAGGACATGTATTGGGAGCCGCCATGTTCCATGTTCGTGTTGGACATCTTAGCCTCGTTTACACTGTACGTGTCTTACTTAGAGCAGGAAAGTTAGTTGTTCGATCATAACAGCTAAAAAGACGGGGTTTCGGTATCCATGTAACAAGGAATTATGTATAACTGATTATTTATTCGTTTGGAAATGATCTAGTTTAATGCGCTGAACCTGCTCCAGCACATAATAATACTAATAAATTAGTTTTTATTTCTCAAATCAGAGCAACAGACTGAGTTTGTGAATTCTGTCCTATACTCTGAATTTAAGTCTTGTTACAATTAGTAGATTCTGATAGAATTGTCATGTTGTTGGTGATCTAACAGGGGGACTACAACATGACCCCTGATCGACATTTGGGTGCGGCTTGGATTGATAGGTGTCGACCGGATTTGTTGATCACCGAGTCAACATATGCAACAACCATTCGAGACTCGAAACGTTGCCGTGAAAGGGACTTTCTTTCAAAAGTTCATGACTGCATCGATAGAGGCGGTAAGTGGTTAATTAAGCCTTGCCATTACTTAAGATCTAAATTTAAATACATAAGTGTTTCTAGTTCTACGTCCAGTACGTCCGGTACTGTCACTAGGCATTGCTTCAAAGGGTGGATCCTAGAACGAAACAAAGTGTGCCGACAGCTTTGAGTCTAAATTATTTCACTTGTTTCTAGATATGGTAAACAAACACGTAATCACCGCGTTCTTATGGGAATGTGAAACGAAAATTTATTAGAGTGGGTATGTCCTATTTATTGAAGTCAAAAGGCATTATAAAATAAGGTAGCAAAACCTTAAAAGCCTTAGTTGTGAATTTTAGATTCGAAACTGATTATTTCGTATGGTTTTAGGTAAGGTTTTGATACCTGCATTTGCACTAGGCCGCGCCCAAGAGCTGTGCATTTTGCTAGAAACATACTGGGAGCGCATGAACCTCAAATGCCCTATCTACTTTGCCGCCGGTTTAACAGAAAAAGCAACCAATTATTACAAAATGTTTATCACTTGGACTAACCAGAAAATCCGAAACACGTTTGTGGATCACAACATGTTCGACTTCAAGCACATCAAGCCGTTCGATAGAGCCTTCATTGATAATCCAGGTAAGCACTGCTTTTTAATGCTTGGATTATTTCTGCATTGAAATAGAGTCTAGTTTTCAATAGCACATTGTGTAGTTAGATTATCATCATGCTCAATAGTGCGCTACTAAGAACTAAGAATAGTTAGACCTTATTGCACAAAAAAGTACATAGAAATAATGTTCTCTGAAAACATAATTCTCAAAAAATGTATACTTGCTATTATGAAAACAGCTTGCGGGCTAGTAATTTGATTATAATTTCAAAAAATACTTGGATTATTTCTAGGTCCGATGGTTGTTTTTGCTACACCAGGAATGCTTCACGCTGGTTTGTCATTACAAATCTTTAAAAAATGGGCTCCATTTGAGGAGAATATGGTGATCATGCCTGGCTACTGCGTATCTGGCACAGTAGGAGCCAAGATACTTAACGGGGCTCGGCGAGTCGAAATCGATAAAGGAAACTTTGTGAGTCCTTTTAGCATTACGACATAGCTCATGAGGCATATTTTGATTTACGCATGTTAGTTATCTATTGTAAAGAGCTGTAACTGTTTTTGCCATCTCTGGTAACTGTAATCTCTGGCCATGAAGATATTACTGGTGTCTATGATCATGATGGTGGAAAATCAGTGTAAGTCTGTCAGCATCAAAACCAGTTTCTAACACTCTGTTATTTAATTTAATTAACAAGGGTGTTTTTACACCTTCGCTATCGACTTTGGATTGACAGGTTGTCTGTTTATCCATTTTTATGCATCTTATTACTAGATCGAGGTGAAGCTATCCGTGGAGTACCTGTCATTTTCAGCGCACGCTGACGCCAAGGGCATTATGCAACTAATCCGGCAATCCGAGCCGCGCAATGTGATGCTTGTGCACGGTGAAGGCGATAAAATGAAGTTCTTAAAAGGCAAAATCGAAGAGGAATTCCATCTCGACTGCTACATGCCTGCCAACGGTATAAGTCCTACTGTTTACTTACTTCAGTCCTGTTTTACTCTTTCGATAGAACCATAACAGCTAATAAACAGGATTGTATTGTTCAGTTGGATTGCTCAGAAAGTTTCTCTTACCTTTCGATTAATTTATTAAGGTGAAACGTCAATAATCCCTGTTCCGGAACGGATCACGCTGGACGCAGATTTACCATTGCTAAAGCGGGCCCTTCCACCTGCCGAACTACAAATAGCTACCAAAAGGCCTAAATTGATTACGGGGGCTATTTTTATGTATGACAACGTCATGAAGCTGGTCGAACCTGAAACCGCTCTCGTGGAATTGGGTGTCAAAGAACACCAGATACGCTTTACAACAACAATCTCGATTCCAGAATCGTTCCGGGTATGTACACATCCTTTTGATAGCCCTAAGCTCTGAAGTCCATACTTTAAGGTTGATAGTCTCATACATCTGGAACATTTGCTAGAAATTATTCTACTAATTTGCCAAGCATCATGATGAACAGGGTTCAACGGGACGTCTGACGGAGGTTGTTCAGGAACTGATTCGTGAGCGAGTAGCGTCCCAGGAAAAAGAGTCTCTCCAAACTTTACAGGACGGTTCGCTGTCACTAGGTTCAGCTCTTGTGCGAGTTTCCGGTTACGAGGATGATATGAAGTCTGTATGCGTGTCCTGGGCCAACCACGACGAAGATTTAGGGACGCAACTTGTGTCACTGGTGCAAGAAGCCGTTTGCGTTGTCTAAGCTTCAAATGACTCATTCTCCAGTGGTTTATTCTGTATAGGTCCACTTTGTATCATGTAATGGCTTCGTTTTGGCGGTGATAGAAAACACAAGCCCGTCAATGAGTTTAATATTTTCGAAATTGTACATAAGTGGCTTTTTATTTATATACGATTTGAGTAACGCGATACTCGAAATGTGCGTGAACAGAAAGTTGTCAAACATAAAAGATGTAAATAAATTGTTACGTGATCGTAAAACAGAATGTGAAACCTGTTTGTGTGCGATCTCTCATGCCACGACACACCGGGCAGCTTTATTCGTGGAGAGGATATTTGTGTGCAAAGTAGATACTTAGCTTTCTATGAAAATTTCTGCCGTTATTCCTCTAGGTATTTTTAGAGCAAGTAGATGAACTGGGGACGTTGTTCATAAGCAACCTAGAACATAAAATTATTAGTTTTTACCTTTTAGTTATTAGTTCACTATTTTTTTTAAGGTTTTGAAACATGATTAGGCATTACGCTATAAGTAACAGGGTATAATCTATTTACCTTAGTATATAACTAAAGATTATGTAAGGCCAGTATAGTTCATAGGATTCTTTATAGAATTAGGAAGCAGAATGCATTAAACACGCTTCGACGCAAAGATTAAACTTTCCAGTCGCAAAGCAATTGGTCGATGGTTCAAACTTTATGGTGGGACATATGTATATGTGACGCTCGTAGTTCATGTATCATTTATCGAAACGCCATTTCATCTAATAAAGAGCACTTTCTAGGTGGAACAAGAACGAATATAAGATAAAAATCGCGTGCATATTAATAAAGAAATTAAGGATCAAGAAACTCATATATACCAGTTTTTACACAAAAAATTGAGCACCGCTTGATAAAATGTAAACTATTAGTTTGCTAGGCTGCCTGATGGCATAAACGCGTCTTGTGCAGGCTGGACCGGAATAAGCAGAGAGGGGATATTTACAACATAAATATATACGAATAAGTGAATCGAGAATAAGATGATAATAGGGATAAATGTGAAAGAAAGTTAAATCCAATATAACTGTAAAACAATTATTATTTTAAAACAAATGAACGTGGTTAGGACAATAAAGAAGACACAACTTTAATACGGAAAAGTTGGTGAGGATAGTAGTAGTAGTTTGGAACAGAGTTTTTAAGCAAGATATCGTGCGCTAGCTTAACATCACCTCAAAAAGAAACTGTTAAAAGTTTATTTATTATTCGAAGTAGTTATATCAATTGAATTGATGTAGCGCTGTTATAAGAAGAATGAATCAGCTTTATTCGTAAATACTGCTTCAAGTCAATAAATGAAGGTCTAAAATTTTTTCAGAATAATATTTATTCATTTGAAAGAAGTTCCGTATCGAAAAAAATAAATATTCCTGAGCTGAAGCTATGTAAGGAGTATAATTGCAAATATTTATGAGAACCGTCAAAAATTGACGCACGAAAAAAGTATCGAAACGATATGACTACATACAGGGTTATAGAGCTGTTAAAACAGAGTCGATGTAGTCAAGACCATATATAAATACTGACTGAAATTCCAATTCTTTTGCTAAAGATACATGTCGGTGAATGTTACGATAACTACGTGGTTAATTAGATGATACACAATTAGTGTTAGCCAAAAAAAAGTGTGAAATCTAGCCATAATCATGGGTTAAATATTAAGTGAAATGCGTAAAACTTTAATCGGTACTAAATAGATGTCGGGTGGAAGGCGTTTAGGCATCTTTGGCATAATTCCATCTATATCTTGTGTCTTCTTGATATAATATACAAGCTGAACGATAATCACGACGACCGAGTGCGTCACGTATGCGCATGCATGCCAGCCCTAAGCCATGCTTCGAAGCAATAGTGGCACGCTTTTAATCGTAAACCTTGAAGTACTTGCATATCAGCACTGGATAATAAAGCACGTAGGGACAAGTGTGCATATCAAGCGAAACGAAGGGACCATCTACATTAATAAGTTCCTGTTTATGTCAACTTATAAAAAACCTATTTTTATTATTATTATTATCCGCCATTATTCCATTTAGCCATCAGTACTCATCTGGATCAACATGCTAGGGCATATGAAACGATTTTATTTTGAAACGAAAAGCCACAGCAATAGAAAAGGGTTTATACGAGAAGGTGTATGCTACCTGGCTAACGTAACAATAAGTGTTCTCCGATGAAATTATGTAACTTATCCTCAAGTCGAGATCCGTCCTTATCCCTTTAAGGATACTTTCAAGCTACTACTCAGTATTAAAATACCGACTTCACACCTCATCACACCAACCTTTGCTGCCATCGACTAGAGAACCCACGCTAGTAATGTAGAAGAACTAATGTAGAAGATTTCACATAAGAAATGTAACGCAATCGCAATTCATGATATAGCGCACACATATTGAATAAATCTCGCAATTTAATTAACTTCGTGTAGGAATGGCCGATTTATTTGCAAGAGGGCGGGTACGCCATTCTGTTGAAATGAAACGCCACCGGATGATGAAACTTTTGAACTCGGGCGTTTAAGGATTTTTTAGTCTCAAATACATGCTATGCATGCAATCCAAGCGCGACTATTCCGCCGGATGGCCACCACGTATAATGCGTAATTTAAGATGAATTTAAAATAGATTTCCGAGTCAAAAACATTCGCTAGTGGACGAAGAAGCCACAATAATTTTTTGGTTGGCTGAAAGAAAGCTGATTGTAATCAAAAGCTAATTTTACCTTTTGACGTTCACAGTCATTCCTGGTCTAAATACCGCCTGTTAGTTAGTGCAGTTCATAATTTTGCATGGTTGAGAGATTACCTAACGAGAGACAAACGTGATACCACTTTTCGGATTCTTAATTGACTATAATAATGTATGGTGCGACATATGGTCATATATATACATGTACATATAGCAGGCAAAAGTAAGGGACCATATTTAGGTATGTATTTCATGGCGCTATAGTTAACCACTTACCAGATAGAGCTTGAAGAACGTAGAGAGAGCCGTATTGACGGCGCGCACTGTCACAGTTGAATAATATCGTCCACATGCACATCAAATTTTCAAAAATTTTTTAACATCATTAACATTTTAAACCTAATCCTAATTGCAACAATAGTCGCACAAGGTTTAAGGCGGCTAATTAGCTTCGAAGAACGGCGCGCACATTGCTACAGTTGGCCTTTGTCCCTTTAACAAGATTAATACGCTTCTTGAATATGTTAGTATTCTAGTCATTTAAAACACGCTTTCGCACTGACTTCTTTTGTTTTCTTCTAGCAAAGATCACAGTTCTCTCTCAAAGGACAGTCTTTTTCTATTAGTCTTGTGAGACGATTAACTTGTTCACACAAAACAATTAGTAGCTCTATCTTTACCGTATTAGCGCGCTTTCTCCATCGAAGCATTGTCGTCGCTTTACCTATAGGAAGAGCACATGTACTACAGCGAAGAGGACCTAGATTCGGAGTGTCAGTTTCGGCTGGACTATATTTTCTATGATTTTTTGATGCGTCCGTGCCGCGTTGGTTTTAGGGTAAGGAAATGCAGTAAAGGATTACAAAAATTTCTGACTCAACACAGGGATGGAAAGCTCTGTCATGCTACTGACGCCAGGGCCCTTCTTTTGGCAATGCAAATGAAATATCGTCTGCTTTGTCACTGAATTCGGATTGTGTCACTTCAGCTTTTATGCCGCAGCCACCAACATCGCATAGCCGCAGCCACCAACATTGCATAGATAACATGCGGCAAAGGGACAGCGAAAGACGTGAACTTTTAGTATGTAAGCTAGCTGCTTGTGAGCAGCAGTTAACTTACGTACAAAAAGCCATCTACACGGCTGGCTTAGTAACTGTTGCACAAAGCGCATTGCCATTCAAGAGAGTAGTTTAAATAGCATAGCTGAGTATAAATACTTTCCTTATCCAGAGCTAGAAAACGCTAAACCCGGAAGGGATGGTAAAAGAATGAAGAAGGAAAAGGTTTAGCGTTGTAGTGCCTCTATCGAGTCGCACTATATTGCACCGTTGCGCCATCGAACAGAGGTCAAACGGAACAAAGGCTTTACACAGACGACTCGTGAGGTCATGGAGATGGTGCTTATTTGCCACTTAGAAGGTTTATGCTACTTATGTTAGTCGACTGCTATCCCCATATAATGTTATGTTTGACAACCATCTTCGTCGCGTCGCAAGACTTAATAGTAGTGAATGATGACGATCGAGCCGGCGCTTACATCGTAATTGGTGTTATTAGAACTCACAATCAGCCTAGGGCTATGCGAGCGCCCTTTTGTAACATGTCTTTGCTTTCCGAAATTGGCACTTGGAACTCGGTCTCATTAGGGATAAAAGTATCTGTAACGCCTTTGCATGTGCACAAAGCAGATAGCGTATAACCCATGCTATGAGAAAATATTGCTTTCGTGGATGTAGCTTAGACAGCATAGCTTTTGGCTATGGGATTAGGTAGTGCTACTTGGAATCTAGTAACGAGGCAAACATTACTCATAAGCTACATGATGTGTATTGAAACTTAAAAGAGCATTGTTTTAATCAGTTAGCTGAAATAACGCCAAATGCTATTTAAATAGACGAGAATCTCCTCCTAATATTTCACTTTATGTGAATGCTGATAAAATTAAATCCAAAGACCTAAGGTATGTGACAATTATTCCGTAAGAGGACGGCACATCTAATTATTTATATAATTAATGTATTTCAACTCAGTTTTCAAGCGTCTCGGTTTCCGTCTTCCCCCTACAAACATAAGACTATAGTGCCATTCTGCTGAACCTGTTCCGACACACCTCATAGTCAGTCAGGTGTAACAGTTGCGTGAAATCGTTGTCTTTTCTATCCGAAACAATGAAACAGCAAAACTTAAGGACCAATGAAAATAAGTCGTAAAAATCAAGACGGTCTTAACTTTAAAGATTGTATGAAATTTGTTTAAATTAACAGCCACGCACTTGAATAAAATTTCTGCGTAATCAATTACATCTTAAAAAATCGCGATTCATCTTGGAGCAGTTCTCGCTCTGTGTGTTTTTGAAAGTGACCCACCAAGTGCGACTTATGTGTCTGTGCCTAGACTTTTCGAGTATCTTTTCTAACGAGGTCATATGCTCTTGTTTTTCGAAGAGCATAACTAAAGGAGGATCCCCTTCGCTATGCGTATGCCAAATTGACGTGACTTTATACAATTGCTGGCTGACGAGGTCCTCGAAAGCAGTCACAGGATCGGCGAGAATCGCAGCTAATAATGGATGCATCAATTATATTATAAGCCGTATCAGCTTCTGCTGACAGTTTCCCACTACATATTGATCTGTACAATTTTGAAAAAAATGATAACGAAACGCTTAGATGTTATTTTCATAATTGTGTTAAAATGTACCGGCCGTTAGGTAGCCTCGAAAACCGGTGCAGGTTTCCGGAGAAACATTGAGGTGAGTATATATCGTGGTGAAGTCGTGAGGTTATTTATCATAGTCAATACTATATAAGCGAGTTTATCTTTTGAAAAGCCTAGAAGAGTTTTCTATATACACACTAACGTCTGTTTCAAATTTGTATGTAGAAGCAGTTTCAAAAGAGTATATGAATTCGCTTAAGAAATGTCTCCTCAGACTAACAATACAATTCTTTTATACATACATATTTAACTAGAAGAATCTTTACTTAAACCTTAGCATAGTTTACATTAGCCTTGGAATTATATAGTTTAATTTATACGACTGTTTTTTTATACAAAGACAAATTTCATATTGAAAGAACGAAAATGAAAGCAACAGTCGGATGGCTAATACTACAAGCACATAAAATCTATAGAACTAATGACAATGATCGAGTCTTCTAAAGCTTATTTTCAAACTGTTATTAAGCTAGGGGAACATTGAATTACTTTTCTTATTCGTACAACTTTTTTTTATGCAGTATTATTTCAGAATACGCTTTTCGTCCTGTATAAGATAAGTGTGTAAATAAATTGATAGATAAAGCTTTTTGACGGTTAATCCTGCAGTATTTTCCTTAACCAATTAAACAGATACGTCGCGCAGGTTGAAACAAACTAACGAATAGTACCGATCGCTAAGTTCACTTCAGACTGAGTTCACTGATGAAAGATTGCTGAAGCGTTAAATAGTAGACCTAGCATTGAGGAAGACGTCTTTTATCGAGTTCGGGTCAATGGCTCAATTAGTAATTACGTATGATGTTATGACGAGAACGAAACCACAACCGGATTTCCTCTATGCACAATTCCAACTGTCATCGTCAGAGTTTCGGTTGAAAATAAAATTGAAACCTTCTGGAAAAGAAATTAAAAACGGACTGTATCTGATATATCCAATTAATAATGTACCAACAAAAAAGACACTTATCAGACAATTTGACGTAATTACTATGAAAAACAACGGACATATAAAGGAACAAAAAAATGCATCTTATTTCAATGCAAATGCAACGCACGAGATTATCATATTAACGAGCCGCTCTCAAACCTCATTGCAAAAAAAATTAGAATAGTTTTGAAAGACACCGGAGTATCAGCATCAAATCGTTTATCTAATCTGAGTGGATGTACTTTGTAGATATCAGATGCAGGTCATATTTACATAAATCCTTATCTTCGCAAGTCAAAGACGAGTCCTCGTGACGGTGCAATGATAACATGGTTGCTTATTAACATTAGGAACACGTGAGGTGGTCTAAAATCGAAGCTGGACGTTCTAAAGCAATATTTACTGATAATACTGGATGCAGACCTTTAAAATGTTCGGTCAGAGACTAGGGCTTCAATCGCGGTTCGAATTCTTGCCTGGTACGGCAGACCACCTAGACACGAATGAAGTATCACAGAAAGAGCGTCCACAAAATGTGCATTCGCTGTTTAGTAGAACACATAGGCCGAACGACTCCCAGCAACGTCTGGAACGGACCCGTTCGACACTTTGTGCCTTATTATTTGCGCTGGATCATATAAAGAGTGCAGACTGACAATAGTAAGCTTTACATCTTCGTGCATAAAGCAAACAGCCGACTACATCCGTTTACTGTCATCGGTGTACGTAGGGTTACATCCGGCACGTGTGTGCTGCCCACGATAGCTCCTTGTTCTGGACTCCACCTTCTTGGTCGTGAGAGGCCACAGACCGAGCAGAGGCACATGAGATTATCTAGTATATAAAAAGCTTATTAGGACATTGCGCGATATATAAACTTTTATGACCAGCCCACTGTATTGCTAAACCGCCGGTCTATTTATCGGGGCTAATGGTTTCTGCTTGTAGATGTTCTGGCACGTAAATGCTGGTTGAAAGCTGGCCTGCAACGGTGATTCGCACCGTATATCCATCAACGATTCCTGCTCACACTCGGCCGAAGGTTCCATAGTATCTCTGGTTGTAGCGTCAAAATCTGGCAGAATGGTTACCGCTACAATCATCTCAACCTATAAAAGCTAAAGCGATGGTATGAGAAAAGGGTAGTAGGGCATTTTAGGCAAGCTAAACAAGATAGAACTTTTTGTAGCTGATGTGTTTTATTGTTACGTAAAAGGGCCTGGTAGGAAAGAAAATCCTTCGGTTTATCAAAAGGGTTCGATCTTTAGGTAAAGCTAAATGATTTGACATAAGTTACTAAACTTTTGGTTATCGTCAGTTAATCGTCAGCTTATTTTTAGCACTTTTTTTAGCAAATTTTAGCAAATTGAGCACTTTGGTAGCAATATTTAGATGGATAGATAACGCGAGATTTAATCTTCTTTTTTTTTTAGAAATTGCTAGACTCAGTTCTACGACAAACGAAATGTAATGGAGTTAGTGTCTAAAACACAATCTTCTATTTCTAATTTCTATCTTTTAAAAGAAATCAGCGGTCTAATTGTTCTTCGGCAAAGTGGTTCTCATAATTCGATCGTAGAAATATTCACCTTGTTAGACGTTGTTCGATGAAAGCGTTATATTTTACCTACTTCGCACTTCTATCGAAGCAATAACTGTGTTATTTACATTTCAGATACTATTGCACAACTTGTGCTTTTGAAATATTCTGACCTTTAAACATCCTTATTTTAATTGAATCTTCAAAAGTTTGAAAACATTCCTATATAACTAACTAAGTTTAAAGTATTATCAAGTTACAGTGTTCGCCTTTCGTTTCTATAGTTGTGGGAGACCATAGATAAGTCTGCCATATGATACGTTAACTTACTTAGTATATAATACTGGCAAAATATGGGCTTATTTTTAACTATGGCAGGTCTCCAGTGATTGACTCGTGTAGTTTCAAATAACTATAATAAAAAAAATAGCCGTCTCGTTAACTGTAGGCTTACGCCTCACTCACTTGTACACATATTTTTATTATTAATAATACTTATTAATTTTCATAAAGTTAATGCTAAAATATATTTAATGTTCCGTAAAGTGCGATCTCCTATTCCATACAATGCAGCATAAAAATATAAATATTATGACGTACATATCGGTACATTCCGATCCTAATACGTCGATTAGCTATGCCTAAGCAGTTGGTCAACACCAGCTTCGCGGCATTTATTCTTGATTAGGAGCGAGAACTGCTTATAGTCAATATGATTTTATTCGACTTCCCTTCGTGCACCGGCGGATTAACTGTTGTTTAGAGGCCGCAGTAGGCCCTAGACTTAACGGTCTAAGTAAGAAAACAGCCACTTGATCAACCTCTCAAAATGCAGAAGTACGCAGAATAGACAATGCCTTTTGCCTACGTAATCTACGTTAAACCCGTACCTCTTGTCTCTGGAAGACTTCGGGTTGGCTGTTGCCCAAAGCCCCCTAACGACATATACTACACAACCTGTATGAAAATTTTGTTAAATAATACGTAGATGATATAATGAACTGAGATGAAGTGTAGGCGAACATCTACCTTTACCGGCCGGCTTACCAATTCTGTCTTATACAGAAGCTGCTGCCTTGACTCAACTCGATTTGTTGGAGCAAAAGGGATTAGCCACATGAATATGAGGGCATCAGGAACTCAAGCCTTTGGTGCCGGTCAATTCTTCGTCGGCATTGGGACATCAACCAATGGGACAAGCACACATCATTGCTTGCAAACTCGATTAGCCTTTAGCTAATCTTATTGGTTGGTTTGTGCATGTACCATGGTGGTGCTCTCAGCATAGATACCCTAGATCCCCTAAACGGAGGGTCCTACTTCCTCAATATCCACTGAAGCCACAGAACACACTAGGAGGATCCATACGATAAGAAAAAGAAAGCTAGCACAGTTCAACGGTAACTACGGTGAGCGCAACGGGACGTCACGTGGCTGCTTTGACAGTTCCTGCAGGCGGATTGGAACAGCAAATGGGCACGTTAGATTGTTGTTGAACACGAAAACCCTTCGTAGGCTGTGCGCATATATATATTGCGTGCAGTGGAGAAGACTGACGATAGACAAAACGATTTCCGTCAGGCCATTGAGGGTGGTTAGAAAACGGCGGCGCGCAGTGGTGATGTAGTGAGGACGCGTCATAAAAGTGTACGTCTATCGTGGAAAGCGGCGAGCAGAGGGAGCTGTGTTCAGCGCTGTGGAAGCCCGAAGTGTCCTTGAATAGTAAAGTATAGAGAAACTGTAGCCAAAGTAAAGGATATTGAGCCCTAGATGGTAATATGTATAGGCTACAGATGTATTGTCATCTCGGTATAATTCATTTAGCTGTTTAGAGGCAGTAAATGATTGGCACCAACATAATGCTAGCCCTGCTATCCATTACGCTGCGCAGGATGAATTGAATTTAAATTGAACCGTGCAAGAAGATGAGCCACCCATAAATTACTGTTATGAGCACCACTATAGTAAATTATTTAATTTCGAACTGTTAAAATCTGAGCGGAGCGACTAGATGAAAATGACTGATAGGCAAATCCGCGATTACGTAAGCATGTTGTGACATTTTGAGAACTTGGTGTGACGCTACGCTATTTGTAGATGTTTTCTTCTACTCGACAAGCTGTATATACCAATATTTGAGCGTGCTTTGTTCGAAATTATGAATAGCAAGCACTTCGTTGCTAAAGTTTTGAAGACAAGAGAATGTTTACGAAATGTCATATCATACGGTCGTTTAAACCTCGATATTGATTTGTATGACTGATTCAGTGGCAGAAAGCTTCGTGCTGGCCCTGACTTTTCAGCGCCATGCAAGCATGGTCAACGCTCTTTCTAATTGAGGCCCTGCTATTTAATAACCTTATTTATTTATTGTAAAAGTCGGTAACAACGTAGGCTTATTCTTATAATTTAATGGCTCTCAAAATTCAGCATGTATGTACTCAATATTGTGCGTCACTCGCCAAGGTGAAAACTATGGGCGACACCCTGTCTCTTTTACTTCCCTTATGAAAAGAAATAGTTTTGGTTACTGTTTTATATTGTGTTAATGGTCTTATTGCGTCTATACGGGAGCTGACCAATAGATAAAGAGCGACGTTGTGAGGTAGCAGCTTTTGTTCAGCCGTTTGAGAACGGTCTCGATATATCCTACAAAAAGGACCTGGATTGGACGAAAGGAAGACAAAGGTGAACAAGCCCACCCCCAACAGGACAACAATGGAAAGCTAGCCACGAAAAAATACATAGCAGTACGACCAAATATCGTTCTTTGTCGTTTATTCGTAAGTGACCGTATACTAATCAGGAAAAAGCAGCAACGGAAAAGGTTATCAGTGAATCGCCAGGGAATCGTTAAGAGGGCCAAAGCTTTTAGTAGACAATTAGGAAGATAATTACATTTGTTGTGTATCTTCACAAGTACGCTTATTATTATTATTTTCAACAGCACACCACATTTTATCAATCCCGCTATAATAAAATTATATATATTTAACATTTCTCTGTT
The DNA here is from genome assembly GCF_002443255.2 of Varroa destructor. Classification (NCBI taxonomy): domain Eukaryota; kingdom Metazoa; phylum Arthropoda; class Arachnida; order Mesostigmata; family Varroidae; genus Varroa; species Varroa destructor. Next base: position 21,712,310 of record NW_019211458.1, on the reverse strand, counting down.
ATATAGCCACACTAAAATAAAAACTGATGAACACAGGCGTCTATCAATTGCCGTACATTAGTGGAAACAGACGTTTCTTTCACTTTGATGTATAAACGTTGTTATTAAAGTTTTAAAATTGATTTGATTTCGCTAGCTGTGTCGCAGAGACATTTATATCCAATTTTCGTTTCCTTTCCTCAATCTGAACCTGGCGAATTACAATAACGTTAATTAGTACTTTGCGCGATAATTTTTTTATACGATGTAAAAACAGATATGTACTACCATTGAAAAAGTATGTATGCTGTGGACTAGGGTAATAGACATAGCCATCATGATTCATCATAGTAGAAAAGTAAGGCTCGAAACAAAATTATATGTAAAACATAGGCAGCTACCTTAGCGTTTTCCTTTCAATGTTTTCAGTGAAGGGGTAACGATGAGGTCAAGCATTACAAATTAATATCAAATCTCTAATCTTACTAGGAATCTAACTAGGATTTTAATGTCAAAGATGTAACAGGTTTAAATCTAAGCTGTAAGGTTTTTTTCAGCTGACATACATGTGGTTTTCTGCAAGAATTTTTGTCATACTTGTTTTACATCCAAAGCTGTGCGGGACCGTTAGCCTAAATAGCAACTGGCCGCATTTTTCCAATAAGCCAAATAATAAATCAGTTCATCAATGTTCTTCGACTATCACTTAAGAGCCGAATACCAGCTAACCAGAACTGGTCGCAAATACATCACTGAATGTGTGGCGTCAGCTCTTCCACTATATATGCGTCCCTGTAATAAGAAAATAATAAGACCCTAAATCTTAGTTTAGGCCTATCTTTTACAGTCTCTGCGGGAGAAAAGTTTGTAGGAGGAAAATTTACGAGTTACGATACCCGCCATCCTATCTCTATTTTTCAGCTTCTAACTTCTCGATTTGCACCATGTTCGCTTCCATGATGACCCCAACTAGTGATAATGTTCCTGTGATAGGCAGTGGTCGTTAGACGAAGTGGAATTGTCCTTTCTATACACGTTTGCTGACGCTACTGTCCCATTATGTCAGTTGTGTGTAAAGCTGCTTGACTGCGCAAGGCAGCTGCAATCGGGCGACGATAGAGGGCTTTATGGCAGCGACGACAAATGGACCGTCTTGTCCTGTTTTGTTATTGCTAGCGACCTATTGAATAGGACCAGGAGCAGATTTATCAGCAGCGACGGTATGGTCGTTCATTATGGAAAGTTATTCGGGGGACTATAGTGTCGAGTCGCATGGATATAAGGTTCGATTTTAAAACTCGCAAAGCGGTTGAAAAGTGTTACCTAATTTGCATTTATGCCTTTCAGGCTGAAGGACTCGTGACCTTTCTGATTATATATGAAGCAAGTTAATCATGTTACACGATCATAGTGTATTATGTGCCATTAAAGAAAACGGTTCAGCTCAGAATCTGACATTTTGTGAGAGAGACTAAGCTCATTTGGTGTACTATAGGATCTCATTTTGTTAAGTAAATGTAGAAAAGAGTTCATTACATGATAGAAGCAAAACTTCATTCTATGCTGTATCATGATGTTTACGTGCAGAAGACATTATCGACATCATAGATAGCGTATAATGATAACAAAGAGCATCTTTTGATCTATTGTTAATCTAGCCTAGTTCAATTCAAAAGTAGAAGATATTATGTTAACAACGTCTTTTTTTTACATCACAGGTCTTATAATCAAATTATGCACTATTGATGTTCACTATCTTACTTCATACTATCGTCAGCTGGCGACTTCACGAAATTCGCTCGCTAGCAGTATTACGAAAGTGTACTTGTGAAGAAACCTTCCGCGGAAAGCAGAAGGCGAATAAATATTGGAAACTTTTACTCAGGCTGGTATATGTCAAGACTTGTCTTCATTGTCCGCAACGCACGAAAAGTCTAGACGTATATCAAGCCAAGTAAATAAATCACACTCAGTATGAAGTTCCCATGAAGTACAGGAATCAGCTACTCCACATGTTGCATCGTTGTCTCAAAATGGAGCGATGAATACGTAATGTCCGATTGAACCGATAACGCCTAATTGTGAGAGACTTGCACGAAGGAGAACGATTGATTCCACTTTACATCCGGCATACAACACAGTGTACAGCCCGAATATCTCTGCACTAACTTTCAATTACGTGACGTGTATTATTTATGCTATAAACATGTTGAAGTAGGCTCGGAATACCGTAGAGTGCCGAGGCCGTCATAAAGGAAAAAACCTAACCTCAGTTGAAATAATCCAGCTATAGTGAAATACGAACGTAGTCAAGCCGTTACCTATTGTTGTGATTATACCTGTATTTATTGCCCTCTACAGTCTTTTGCTACTTTTAACTGAAGATCTGGACCGGTGGAGATTGTAAGGCTTAAAATGGAGATGGTTTTAATGAGTGTGAGGATTCACAATACCAGTTCTGCCCGGTCTGGATGAGTCATTGAGCCGTCAACCGTTAAAAAATATATAATAGTGTGTAGTTGTCTGCCTGAAATATTATTAAGCACAACGGACGATAATGAATGTTCATTCTTATACTTCACGTATCTATAATTTAAGTATAAAAGTTATCAATTTAATATTTAGCATGTAGAAGCGTGACAAATTCACCTGGTTTAGTTCACGTCTACAACGTCTAGCATTCACGAAGAATCTTTAGATATAATAATGCCGTAAGGTCTCCTGTTTAGTCCTGTTTAGTTTGTGGTTTTCCAAGACTCAGTCGTATATATATATATATATATATATATATATATATACGACTGAGTATATATATATACTCGATCGTTAAAAATCGGTGAAAAATAA